>NC_083229.1:101189555-101494555 GCF_032191835.1 Heteronotia binoei
TATTTCATCAGACTAGCAAACAAAATGATTACATTTGGCTATTGGAAATACATACAGGATTTGAAAAACAAAACACATTTGAGATGGAACAGAATAAAAATTAAAATATTAAATAAATGGAGGCTGGGAACATATTTTCTTTCTTGTCAAATCCTATGATTTGATTTCACTTTAAAATGGATTCCTTCAGTTAAGAACAGTGAAAAAGAGAGGAAGAGGGTTACAACCGACTGCGGTGTCAATAAGAGTTGCCAGATCTCAGTTGGGAAATTTCTTGAGATTTGGAATTAGCCTGGTGAGGGCAGGGCTTCAGGAGGGAAGAGACCTCAGAGGGGTATACTGCCATAGAATCCCCTCTCCAAAACAGCCATTTTCCTCAGGGGAACTGATCTCTGTAGTCTGAAGTTCAGTTATAATTCTCGGAGATCTCTAGCATCCACCTTAAGGTTGGCAATCCTAAATCAATCATGCTGTTCTCCTGGGCCTTATATTGGACATTTCTGCTAAAGGGAATAACAGTTTATTACCATATGAACTCTAATGTTGTGATCCTTTTCCAATGCTCTTCTTTTCTGAAATTTCATGATTTCAAAGGTTTCAAAAGGGCCAAAGGCTTACCATATTGGTTGAATAATGCCTCCCCCACCGTGCAACCATACATCTCCTTCCTTTAGATGTATATGGGTTTATGTATGTACCTCTGTCTCGCGGTCACTCTCTCTCCTTGGTCCTTGGTATTATTATGTGTTAAAATGAGAGCAGGAAGCATAGCAGCAGCAGCAGAAAGCAATTGTGGAGAGGAACAGTAAAGAACAGGAGCAAAGAACAGTGTGTGGCAGTAGCAGGAGGAATTAGTCAATTAATAGTTTATCCAATGCACCTGGGAATAAGCCTTGCAAAACATAATGTAGCTTCTTAATAGACATGCATAGGATTGCTCTGTAATAAAGACAGGGGGAAAGAAAGAGGGAAGACAGAGCAGGCAACCAAAGCAAGCTCTATATGCAGACATAAAAAGCCCTACATGCAGTAAAAAGGTATAGGTTACCCCCTGTGCAAGCACCAGTCTTTTCCAACTCTGGGGTGACATTGCTTTCACAACATTTTCATGGGAGACTTTTTACGGGATGGTTTGCCATTGCCTTCCCCAGTCATCTACACTTTCCCCCCAGCAAGCTGGGTACTCATTTTACCAACCTCGGAAGGATGGAAGGCTGAGTCAACCTCGAGCCGGCTACCTGAACCCAGCTTCCACCGGGATCAAACTCAAGTCGTGAGCATAGTTTAGGACTGCAGCTTTACCACTCTGTGCCACCCGGCTCTCTACATGCAGTCATGCAGTAGCATGACTAAATAATAAAAGTGGTGAGGGAGATGTTGGTGATGAAAATAGAAGTTTGAATGCGAGAAAGAGAGATTAAAATATAAATAATAA
The DNA here is from genome assembly GCF_032191835.1 of Heteronotia binoei. Classification (NCBI taxonomy): domain Eukaryota; kingdom Metazoa; phylum Chordata; class Lepidosauria; order Squamata; family Gekkonidae; genus Heteronotia; species Heteronotia binoei. Next base: position 101,190,991 of record NC_083229.1, read on the forward strand.
AAACATATATTAAAATAATTAAAACCAATAAAACAATAAAATACACAAACAAAACATAAAAACAATTAAAGCATAGTGTAGAAGAAGGGATCACTGAGGGTATGCCAGATAACCCACAACAATAATAAAAGCCTTTGCCATGTGCAAAAAAAATAGCAACAGAGGGGAAAGGCAAGTGTCTGTAGAAAGAGAGTTCCAGAGTTTTGATGCCACAACCAAGAAGGCCTCCTCCTGGAATGCCACCCGTCTAAACTCAGAAGGCAGAGACGCCAAAGGCAGGGCCTGGAAGGTGACTTGTAAAGGAGTAGGGCTCAGTTATGCTGGTCCCAAGCTACATAGAACTTTAATGGGCAGTGCCAAGACCTTGAATTATACTACAAAACAGATTGGGAGCTAGTGTAGACAGTGACTCCAGTCAACGTCCTAGCTGCAGCATTCTGCACCAGTTGAAGCTTCTGAACAATCATGTAGAGTTCATTGCAATGATCTAATTTCGATCACTGAATGCTATTACCTAGAGGTTTTGTGTTAAAAGGCTTAGGGGCAGCTGGAGCCCTTACAGACTACAGAGGCAAAGGGCTGAGCAGCAGCACCCCATTACCACTTTAAGATATCTACTTTCCTGATAGAGCAGGAACCACTGCAAAATTGTACCTCACAGTCCCAGTCTGGAGAAGCAGTCCAGTTTGATACTATTATTGATGCCAACAGAAACCACGGAGAGATCCAGAAGAATCAGCAGAGTTGCACTATGTCTCCCTGCCTCGTTTGGTGTAGTGGTTAAATGTGCGGACTCTTGTCTGAGAGAACCTAGTTTGACTCCCCACTCTTCCACATGCACTTGCTGGTGTGACCTTTGATCAGTCACAAGTCCTCCTAGAGATGTTCTCTAGAGCAGTTCGCTCAAGAGCTCTCTCAGCCTTCCTCTCTCAGAGAGGGGAAGGGAAAGGAGATTGTAAGCCATTCTGAGATTCCAAGTGAAGAGCAGGGGATGAATCCAGTCTCTTCTTCTTCTTCTTCTTCTTCTTCTTCTTCTTCTTCTTCTTCTTCTTCTTCTTCTTCTTCTTCTTCTTCTTCTTCTTCTTCTTCTTCTTCCTCTTCTCTTCATCCAGCAGGGGGACTCAGGGTGCTTCAGTCTCATAACTAGGTCTGAAACAAGATTAGGAAGTATCCAAACAATCTGATTCATCCAGGAATGCTTGAAGTTGTTTGGCTACTACCTGTTCAACCACCTTGTTCAAGAATGGACCATTTGAGACTGGTTGATAGCCACTGAAATATCTTGGGTCTGGGATAAGCTTCTTTAGTAGCAGATGTACTACAGTCTGTTTCTAGACTGGGCCACTACCTCCTCTCTCAAGGAGTCATTCACTGCCTCTCAGACCCAGACAGATTCCAACCCTCCCCCCACCCCCCAAGCAGATTTAAGTTGCCAGGAAAGACAAGGGTCATACAAACAACTGGTGTCCTCAGTTATTCAAAAAACCTGTCTGCATACGCAGACTGAATACATTGAGAAGTATCCCAAACAATTGTTCAAACCACCAATCTGGCACCATCTGACCATGAAGCTACTAATGTAGAGTCCAAGTTGGTATGGATTCAAGACATTTTATCTGCCAAATATTGAGCGAAATGGTCACACTGGGCCACTGAACAGTCTTCCACTTCCTGCAAGCTAGATCCCAACAAGCCTCTAACCATTTGGAAAAGCTTCACAGGTATACACTTTGCAAATACAATGGTGGCAGAAAAGTATTGCTTCTTTGCTGCCATCACCAGCATGTAATACACTTAAAAATGAGCTTTAGCCCATGTCTTGATAGATTCATCACAAGTATTCCTTCACTCTCACTCTAGCCATCTCCCTTGTCTTTTCACATCCCGTAGCTCCTCAGTAAACACCTGAGAAAGGGCACCTGGAAGCAATTGTATCAGCCATGTCAGTCATTTCCTCATTTCAGAGGTCAACCAGGTCATTGACAGGAGCACCAACCATATCAACAGAAAAATCCCCTAGAGCTGTCAGAAAGCCATTCAGATCCACCTGTTGAATCACTTCACAGCCATAAAATGTTGCCATCTAAGCTACCACATGGGTTAAGTGGGCAGCTAGGCAAGTCAATGTGGCCTTTAATATTAAGCTACTATTCTAAGACTGAGTAACTGAGCAAGCAGCTCTGCATCATAGGTAACCACAACATTACTAGGAATAATATAGCGTGTTTGCTTGTTCTTAGTACTTTCATTCATCCATAAAAATAAACTAGAAAGGTTGGCCAGAATTAACATTCCATTTTAGACCTTAGGCTTTAGACCTAAGTATAATGACTCATCTAGAGGCATAGTGAAAGAATGGCTGAGGTGAGATTTGAACTCCTCAGTACATAACTCACATTCTTAACCAGTACAGTACTCCAGCTATGGTAGGGCTTTGTCAGTTCAAAGTTGTGTCAGGGCAGCATCTCTATAACTACTCTGATATGTTGACTATTTGCATGGAATGAAGCTTTTGCTACAGCTTGAAGGGTGTGTGTGCATCACAGCCTAATCTATGAGCTCCTTCCTTCTGCTCCTTCTTAAATGAAAGACTGATCTTACATTGCGAGACAGAGCTGCTGCCTGAGTAATATCCCACACACACCCTTCTGTAAATTGTTCTGTTTTTTCCTCTCCTATAGCTAGAAAACAGGATATCTCTTGGGAGTCTACATTTATGAGTTGTTTAAATGCAGGTCATATCCTAGTAAAATATGTTTTAAATAAATAGCACTAAAAGGAATTTAAAATAGTACATCCTATCCTCAAGGGTAATAAACAGCATCATGTGAATTAAAATCAGAAGGCACTCTACTACATTATGCCGCTTCCTCAATCAATCTGTCACCATCCGATTTTGTTGCTTTGCTCCACCTCACTTTTGAACTTAAAGCGCTTTGTGTAATGAAGTTCATTGTGCTGCTTAGTCCATTCAGAATAATCGACCTCCAAGACTGGTATGCTGATCACCACCACCAGAGCCAAACAGACAAACTTTCAAACGGTATTATTTATAGCAGGTAGTACCACCACTACTATGCATTTCATTATTCGGCAGGGTTTAAACAAAAACAGGCTGTGTGTGAGAGAGTGTTAAGTGCCATCAGGGCACTTCTGACTTATGGCAACCCAATGAATACTTCCAAAATGTCCTGTTGTGAACCCCCTTGCTCATGTCTTGCAAACTGAGGGTGATGGCTTCCTTGATCAAATCAATCCATCTCATATTGGTTCTTTCTACTGCCTTCAACTTTTCCTAACAGTATTGTATTTTCCAGTGAGTCTTGTCCTCTCATAATGTGACCAAATTACAATAGCTTCTGTTTCATCATTGTAGCTTCCAGGGCAGGAATGTCAAACATGCAGTCTGGGGCCAAATTGCAGAGGGCTCCTATCTGACACCTTAGCAACTGGCTGTCATCTGCTTCCTTCTCCCCCTCTCTTGCTTCCTTCTGCATCACAGCTTGCTTTGCAAAGCTTGCTCAATCGCACAGGAGCTACTGTGCAAACCTCTATTTTCTCCATTGGCTGAGGCTCCTCTCTTTAGGAAGAAGAGGAGAGAGGGAGAGCTGGCTTTGCCAGGCTTTCTCAGTTGCACAGCAGAACTACTGAGCCAAGCTTCTCTTCCTTCTATTGGCTGAGGCTCCTCCCTCTTCTAGTCCCCGGGGAAGTAAGGAAAGAGCCAGAGCTTCCTTTGCCCAGTTCCCTGGATCCCATGGGAGAAATACAAAGAAAGCATCTTTAAGACCAATGAGTGCTAATGTTTTAAGTATGCTTTTAAGTTTGTTTGTTTTTTAAGAAATCTTTAATTGTGTTTGTTTGTGTCTTTTCTAAAGTTTATATCTCTGCTACCTAATCTTAAATAGGTGCACACATGGCCAAGCCTGGCATGGCCCAACCCAACAAGGTCTCATTTATGTCAGATCTGGCCCTCATAACAAATGAGTTTGACACCCCTGTTCTAGGGGGATTGATTTGATTTAGAACTCACTAATTTGTCTGTTTGGTAGTCCACAGTATTCTTAAAATTCTCCTCCAACACCACCTTTCAAATGATCAACTTTCTTCCTATTGGCTTTCTTCATTGTCCAACTTTCATACCCATACGTAGTAATAGGGAATACCATAGTATGAACTATCTTGAATTTCACCTTGGTCACCAAGGACACATCCTTACCCTCAGTAATCCTTTTTAGCTCCTTCATGGCTTCTCTTTTCCATTTCAGTTTCCTTCTGATTTCTTGGGTGCAACCTACCTTTTGGTTGATGATGGAGCCATGCAATAGAAAATCTTTAATCACTTCACTTTCTTTATTGTCAGCCTTAAAGTAGTCTTTACTTTTGTCTTCTTGATGTTCAACTGTAATCCTTCTTTGGCAATTTCTGCTTTAAGTTTCATCTGTAGTTGTTTCAAGTCTTCACTATTTTTTGCCAGTAGTGTGGTATTATTGGCTCATCTCAAACTGTTCATGTTCCTTCCCTCAGTTTTCACTCTACTTTCACCTAAATCTAATCCATCTTTCCCTATGATACACTCTGCATATAGATTGAACAAAGGGATAAAACACATCCTTGTCTGACACTTTTGCCAATTGGAAACCATTGTGTTTCTCATATTTTGTCCAAACCATAGCCTTTTGCACATCAAAGGAATAAGCTGTTGTGGTACACTCATTTCTTTTTAAATCAACCATAGCTTTTCATGATATCCACAGTGATAAGCTTTGCTATCATCTATGAAACACAAGCTGATTTTCTTCTGAAATTCTCTTGCATGCTCCAGTAACTAACATAAATTAGCAATATGATCTCTAGCACCTCTTGCTTTTCAGAATCCAGCTTGAATGTCTGACATTTCTTGTTCCATGCATGGCAAAAATCTTTATTGTAAGATTATGAGCATCACTTTACTCACTTGAGAAATTAATAAGATGGTCTGATAGTTGCTGCAATCTTTGGCATCTCCTTTCTTCAGAATCAGGATGTAGATTGACCATTCCAGCCATTGTTTTGTTTCCCATATTAGTTGGCATTTTGTTGTTGTTAAGATTTTGATGGATTTCATTTCTATGCCTTGAAATAGCTCGATATTCCATCTACTCCTGGTAATTTGTTTTTCTCAATTGCTTTGAGTCAATTCACTGGCAAATGCATCCTTGCAGCACCTCCTGAAGATTTCTAATAATGGTACTCTACTCACCAGCCTCATGGAATAGAAACTACAAAGAAAAAAAAATTAGGCTCCCTGGTGGGCCACCTTAAGTGTGTGGAATAGTCAGTTTGTGGCAACCTAAGAACATAAGAGAAGCCATGTTAGATCAGGCCAATGGCCCATCCAGTCCAACATTCTGTGTCACACAGCGGCCAAATATATATATATATATATATATATATATATATATATATATATATATATATATATATATATATATATATATATATACACACACACACACACACACCTGAAGACTATAGTTAGCTAGCTGAAATGGAATGCCCCCTCACAGGGGTTGGTATAACCCACCAATGCTGCTGTATCAGCACCATGAATTGGGCTCAGAATGCATCAGTTTTCTCTCATATGCTCCAGTAACCAAAGTATTTTTTAATATGATTTCTAGTACCTCTTTCTTTTCTGTTGTGGTATACCCAATTTTTGTTAAAAAAAAAAAAAAAACCTTTCATGATCCACATAGTCAAAAGTTTTGCTGTAATATATGAAATTCAAGGTGATTTTCCTCTGAAATGTTCTTGTACACACCAGTAACCAACATAAATTTGCAATACGATCACATCCTTTTCTAAATCCAGCTTCAGCATCTTGCATTTCTTCTTCCAGGTATTACTACCATACTTTCTTTATTTTGTTTTATTCAGCTAATGTATTTCCATGTTCATCTTCCAGAATGCCTAACCATGCTTTAAATATCCCTTTTATTTCTTGGATCTTGTGAAACAGATCTCTTCCTCTTCTTCCTTTCTTGTTTTGCTTTTCAATTTCTTTACAATAGTTTTTATAATAGTCTTCTTGGTCTGTATATACAAGTTGATGGGATGCTTCGCATTCTGTTTGTCACCTTTTAACTTTTGCTTCTTGTCTATTTTTAATAATTTCAAGAATTTCATCAGTCATCCATCAAGGGACTGTGGACTATATCAAAGTACAGAACATATTGTCTATTCACTCATATATTACCTTGTAGTCACTGAATTACTTTTTACTGATGTAATATCATTTTTCTCTGTACCGTATCTTATATGCTATGCTGGTTCAAATTTCTGTAATACTTGCCCTAATACATTTCTTATTAGAGATTTTATACTGTGTAATCTGTTTTGAGACTCAGTGAGAAAGGCAGAGACTATAAGTACATTAAAATTTTAAAATTACCTCTACTCTTGCATGTGCAGATCTTTTCCGTGGGATCAAACCCAGGTAGGTTGGAGCCTCTAGGTATTATTGTGGCTGGGGCTCAGTGGCAGAGCATCTGCTTTGCATGAAGACGGTCCCAGGTTTAATCCCTTACACTTTCAGTTAAAAGAATCAGAAAGTACAAGATATAAAAGTCCTCTTTCTGAAGCCCTGTAGAGTTGCTGCTAGTCAGAGGAGGCAATATTTTTGCACTTCTTTCATTATTAATTAAAATAATTATGGAAATGGGGTGTTTCACTATTATAATATAAAAACAGAACAAATTCTTCATTTAAACAGCCTGTCATTAAAAATTACAAGATTTTCTTGTATTTTTATTTTATTAGATTTGTATCCTGCCCTCCCCACAATCTTCCCCCCTCTCCGCAAACTTGGGCCTCTCTGACTCTACTAGTCTCACTTTTATAAGGCAGCCAGTGTTTTCCTAATAAAGGCATAAGCTGTGTTCCTTAAGAAGAGGCAGGAAAGGGGAGCTTTAGTTTCATGACTGATGGCAAGCCATGGCCACAGGGTTGCCAGGTCCCCTTGCCCATTTGGGGGGGGGGGCATTCCGGGGTGGGAATGTTGCACAGTGGCATCTCTGTTTAGGAGAGAGGTTTCCCCTGCCAGCCAGCTAGTCCATGGTGGTAAGAAGCCACCCAAATCAGGGGATCCCCCTCTGGGACTAGGGGCTGGCAACCCTATGGCCAGTAGAATTACATACTTGTGTGAAGTATTCCAATCCTGAAGGACATGGGGTTGAACTTCCAATGCCTGCCTTTCTATATCAAATATTCCATTGCACTCTGTTTGCCTATTGTTCTCCACAGGGTTGCCAGCTTGAGGTCAGGAAATTCCTGGAGATTTGGGAGTTAAGCCTGGGGATGGTGGGGTTTGGGTAAGGGAGGGTCTTCAGCAGGTTATAATTACATGCAGCACCCTCCATTTTCTCCAGGGGAACTTTGCTGTTGAGTCTGGAGAACAGTTGTAATTCTAGAAGGTTGGCATCCCTATCTCCAAACCTTATTCTTTGTCCAAAAAAATCTACCTCCAGGCCCTCCTTCTGCCTGCCTGCTGCCCAGATGCCTTTCCCTCCTTTAGACACCTAATTTTCTTGCCTTGTCAGTCCTCTTCTCCCTCATGTTACTGTCCTTCAATATAGGTGGCTGCAGTGCCAGATTCACTCACTGAATGCTGCTGTCTGCATTACGGTGTGTTTGGGAACCTTCCTATCAATTTTCATATATTCTTTAATGTTAAATATAGGTGCCTTTTATTCCCTCAAAAAGAAGAACACCATTATTCTGTCTGTCTGACATATGGGAATGTGTATGTTCTAGGGGAGTGTTATAATCCCTCTGATGTTTGTCCCAGTTTGAATGGGAAAACAAGAAGGAATGGACCCAAGAACAGCAGGTGCTGTCTTCCATTGAAACCCATGGGGAATAACAACAAAATAGAATTATGAAAATGAACCAACAATAACAAAAGAAACAATAAAACAAAACAACCCAATGATAAATCAGTCTCTTTTGGAATTAATAACAAAAATGAAAAGTATGAAACAAATTCCCATGCACAAATCTAGTACTTGCCTTAATAGACAAGGAATCTGTCTGAATATAAGGCAGCTTCTTATGTCCCTACAAACTGAAACTCAGCCCAAGTAACTAAAAAGCATCCATCAGGGACAGATCTAATTACCTCTGTCTTTCACATTATATAACATTGTATCCAACCTGTCTTCCAAGCATATAGGGTCCTCTCAATCTCTACTGTGTCCTCAAGGTCTTGTAAGCATGTTGGTTTACCTAGCAGATGTTTCTCTCTTTAGGAAATGAGAGCTATCCACTGTTGGGTAGTGGTTAGAGAGTCAGACTACTGGAAGACCCAGGTTCAAATCTCCACTCTGCTATAAAACTGTTTGGGTAAATCATGCTTTCTCGGCCTAGCCTGCTTCACTAGTCCACCAGAGGGTAAAATGGAGGACGGAAAATAATTTCTGCTGTTCTGAGCTCTTTAGAGGAAGGGCAGGATAAACATTTTATTTATTGATTGATTTGATTTGATTTATATCCCACCTTCCCTGCCGAAGCAGGCTCAGGGCGGCTCACAGTATAAAAATCACAACAAACCAATAAAATCAATACATATTATAAAAATTACACATTCAATAGTTAAAACAATCAGAATAATTTGGTACTAATCTCTTTGATACTATACGTTTTCAATGGTGACGATATTTCTTCAGTTTCCCTACGATACAGGCTCTGCATCAGTTGAAAGTCAACCGGAAAAGAGCAGTCTTACGGGCCTTGTGGAACTGGACAAGGTTCTACAAGGCCCTCACTTCCTCTGGTAGTTGATTCCACCAGAAGGGGGCTGCAATCGAGAAGGCCATCTCTCTAATGATCTTTAATTTGGCCTCCTTCAGCCCGGAGATTACTAAAAGATCCAGATTGAAGTACACTCTGGGGAACATGTGAGGAGAGATAGTCACTAAGGTAGGCAGGTCCTAGGCCATACAGGGCTTTAAAGGTAATAACCAGCACCTTGTAATGCCAATATACTATTGGCAGCCAGTGCAGTTCCTGCAGTCCCAGCTGTATGTGCTCCCACCTGGGAAGCCCCAACAGCAGCCTGGCCGCTGCATTCTGCACTAGCTGCATTTCCAGGTTCGACACAGGGGCAGCCTCAAGTAGAGGGCATTACAGTAGTCCAGCCTCAAGGTGACCGTTGCATGGATCACCATTGGCAGGTCACCGCGCTCTAGGAAGGGGACCAACTGCATCACCCACCTAAGATGGAAAAAAGTGGATTTAGCAGTGGCTGCTATCTGGGCCTCCATTGTCAAGGCAGGTTCCAGCAGCATCCCCAAGCTTCTGACCCTGAGTGCCATTGTCAGTGGTGCAGCATCAAATGCTAGTAAGGGGATTTCCCTGCCCAGACCACCGTGACTCAGGCAAAGGACCTCTGTCTTCGCTGGATTCAGCTTCAAGCAACTCAGCCCAAGCCATCCTATCATGGCTTGCAAAGCCAGATCCAGATTTTCTGGAACACAGCCAGGCTGGCCATCCTTCAGCAGATAGAGCTGGGTATCATCAGTGTACTGGTGGCAACCCAGTCCATACCTCCGGGCAATCTGGGCAAGGAGGTGCATGTAGATGTTGAACATCGAGGAGAGCACCAGCCCTGAGGCACCCCACAATTAAGCACATCCCTCTGGGACAGCTCTCCTCCAATTGCCACCCTTTGTCCCAATCCATCTAAGAAAGAGGAAAGCCATTGCAAGGCCAACCCCTGAATCCCCACATTAGCGAGGTGGCAGGTCAATAACTGATGGTCGACCGTATCAAACGCAGTTGATAGGTCTAACAACATCAGTATCACCGAGCCGCCTCAGTCCAGATGCCACTGGAGATCATCCACCAGGGAGACCAGCACTGTCTCCGTCCCATGACCCAGGCAGAAGCCAGACTGGTAGGGGTCTAAGACGGAAGCGTCATTCAGAAAACTCTGTAATGGTAGCGCTACTGCCCTTTGAATAATTTTACCCAAAAAGGGTAAATTCAAGACTGGCCGGTAGTGTGCCAATTCGGCTGGGTCTAATGTAGGTTTTTTTAAGAGAGGGCGGACCACAGCCTCTTTGAGAGGTGTTGGGAAAAGCTCTTCAGAGAGGGATCTATTTACAATATTCCGTATAGGATAACTGAGTTCCCTCTGGCAAACTTTAATTAGCCAGGAGGGGCAAGGGTTCAAATCACAGGTTGTTGGGCGCACAGTGAAGAGAATTCTGTCAACTTCCTCCAGGCTGAGTGTATCAAAGCAATCCAAGACTGGTCCAGAAGACAGGCACGGGGCTCGAGTTCACATACTGTTTCCAATGTGGCGGGGAGGTCATGGCAGAGCAACGAGATCTTATCTGCAAAAAGTTCACGAAAGCTTCACAGCCAATCTCCAATTCCCTAAAGTTTGGCCTGCCTTGTGGCAGTATTGTAAGAGTCTGAATTGTACTAAACAGGCTTGGGATGGGACAGCCTCACAAGCCTTGAGGGCATAGTGGTCCAACCATGGCACTGCTTCAGCAGTAATACCGTCCACTAAGACTCCCGCCACAAAGATCAAATCTAGCATGTGCCCCGCCTGGTGAGTGGGCGTTGTAACAAATTGGGAGAGTCCCAGTATCGCCATGGATGACACTAGGTCCATTGCCTGACTGGAGGTCGCGTCATTGGCATGGACATTGAAGTCACCTAGGATCACTAGCCTTGGGTACTCCAATGCCCAGCCTGTTACGGCCTCCATCAGGGATGGTAAGTCACTGGCTGGTGTGTTAGGCAGACGATACACCAGCCATATCACCAACCCTTCCCCAACGTCCCACGCCAGACCGGCACATTCAATGCCATTAATCTCTGGGGTTGGAAGAGCCCAGAAGGAGTAAGCCTCTCGTATGAATAGAGCCACCCCTCCCTCCCGCCCGCTAGTCCATGATTGGTGAAAGACTGAGTATCCTGGGGAGCTGTTTGGGAGAGAGCTACAGTCTCCCCATCTCGCAACCAGGTCTCAGTCACTCTAGCCAGGTCCACGTCCTGCTCGAGCAGGAAATCCCGAAGGACTGAGGTCTTATTATTTATGGACCTGGCATTGCATAACACCAATGATGGAGGCAAGTAATTCAACCTGACCCCACTACCTGCCACCCTTGGGATGGGACACAGACTGGAAGGGGGCCGAGTGCCTCCATGTCTTGGCTTCCTTCCCTTATAGCGATGTCTGTTCCCACCATCATATCTTCCCCTCCACAAGAGTACTAGAATCCCCAGACCGGTCATCCCCTACTGGTCTCCACCACAGCCTCAGACCAGTTGTGCAGAACACAGCTCACCACCATGCAACTAACTAACTCACTAACCCTCTCCACCCTTGCCAATTCAAGTCATCTTCCTAATTTTGTTTATACCTACCAAATAATCTAGTCTAATAGTTAATTAATATTGAAAAACCACAACCCCCACTAATCTCCTCTTTAATTAATTAGCTAATAATAATTCAATTAATTCTAATGGCTCATTAATTGTAAAACCCTCCCAATCAGATTGATACACCCCTAATTAATTTGCCAGAAATACAATAGTTTATATCAGATAGCCAATCAATTAATCAATCATTTCATCCGAATTAACCAACAAAACAATAAATTTAGCAGTCAAAAATGCAATCCTAATTCACCCTTATAGATTAGCAGCTGGAGACAGTTGGAGGTAGATGTTATAAAATGTGGAGCAAGATAAAGTGCTGCAGTGCTTTACTTCAGCTGTAATGTCTCTAAAGTGCAAGATATTAAATGCAACTGTCCTTAAAGTGCGGCAGTACAGTGTAGAGACCCCACTTCCCAGTCCTTCCCAGCATAAAATTTCTCTGTTCCAGCTGATCTTATTGCACAGTTTAGCAGACTCGAGGGGGGTAAGAGCCCTCCTCGCGTCTCCCACCTAAACAGCTGCCTGTGGAGTTCACAGTCATAGCAGGAGCTGTAGCAGCAGTGCAACAAGCGCTGCAGCAGGACATGCAGGGACAACAATCACTGATTGAACTTGCAGGTAGTTGCGGGAGCCCTCAGTCACCAGCCAAACTTGTGGACAGTCACATCCCAACGGGCACTAGCAACAGGTAGAGAAGTGTAACCACAGGGATGAATTCTAAAGGGGAAGTCGCTGCACAGCCAGACCACGGCGGGGCCACTGATGGTGCCCAACCCAGCAGTTGTATCGAACACCACTTCCACAATGGCTTGGCAGTTCCCCACTGCTTCCTCCGGCTGTCCAGTCACTGCTGGTGTCTCCCTTCCACCCGCACCCAAGCTCAACCACCTTTTGCCTGGGCTCCGCGGCCAACCTCTCTCTCCGGTGTCTGACCACCGCCATCATCCCAGCGCTCCACCCATGGCTCAGCTCATCCTGCACTCCAGCCCGCAGTCACACCAGCCCTCCACGTTGGCACCAGCCCCAACCCGCTGGAATTGTATGCGACGTTTCTTATGTATTTTCGGGAGGCTAGTAGTCTGCAAAGTTTTTGAAATTCATGCTGCACCTCCCCCCCAACAGCATATTTTCAAGCCCACATTTGAATATTGCTAACGCAGGGCTGGGCTAGCCGTAGGCTTTTTCATTTCAGGAGCTCTAGCACCGGAGCTCCTGTGTCGTCACCATCTTGTTATGTCTAAAGGAGAGGTTATGTGCTAAAGGAGAAGTTACCCTGGAGGTCTGCTTGATCAAACAAGCATCTTGGGCAAACCTTCCATTTCAGAATAAGAGAAATGCCTACAAAGCAACAAACAATTATGTGATTCCATTCCATACCTCCTTCTTTTGACTTCTTGATCTGAAGGAGATGATTTTCCTTATCTAAGTTACTGGAGAGAACATAATGTCAGACTACTAGAAAATACAGGTAACATGGCTATGGAAACTCTTCCTGTCAACAAGTATGTGAATCTGAGCATCTCCATGTTATAGTATGCAACACTGTGAGTTTATTATATGATTGCCCTGAAAACAGGCTGCACTGGGAAAAGAATAATCATCATCAATGATGACCTGCTATACAGATAGTCTAAGTTCACAGATATCCAAGGGGTGCCTGCTGTATCAAAAACACCAGATGGATTGAGGCCATATGCATACAGTACCCATGCAATGTGGTTGCCATGGTTAAACCAATGTCATTTGAACTCACTAATGGTCAAACATTTTGTGTATATATTAGTGCTGAGAAGTGGAGTTCCACTGTGTGGAGAAGTTTTAAACTGCAGAAGTAACACCAAAATAGATTTGTTTTCTCAGACTCCTTATGCTAGCATAGGAGTTCTAGGGCTTGTAGGACACATTACCTTGTGCCAACAAAAGTAAAAAGGAAGAAGCAAAATCTAGCTAATGTGTAGTACAGAAACACTGTAGTATTGTGACTGCAGGAAACTATGGTGACTTGTTATGGCATGTGATAGTCCACCCCCTTTCCAACTCATGAGAGCACTGACTATTTGGCTAAGATCATCATGGCAGCATGTCTACAGATTATGCCATATGAGGTCCATATTGTGGAGACAGGACTCTGTTCAGTGCCATCTATCAACAGATTGCTCCTGTCAGTGTAATGAAACCCTTTGCAAGATTACAGAGAACACCAACTAGGAATATACTAAGCTTGCTAAATTAATTATTTAAAGATGCATTCGTGGTGAATGGCAGACATTTTTTTGGGGGGGGGAGGGGTTCCTCTCAAATATTAGAGAAATTAATTGTGTGTGTAGGAGTTCCAATGCACCTGTTAACACTGCACGATTTTATGCTGGTTTGGGAACTTCTGCATATGTACCATGGCAATAGCACTTCAATTTAAATATGTTTCATTTCATTTTGATTTAGTGCCCACATTTCAAAAAAAACAAAAAACCCTTCACTTAGCATAGAGAGGAATGATGCTGAGATCAGGAGATCCTGAACTTACACCCATAACAGTTTGCAAGAAAATAGGTATCATTGCAAGGAAGAAGCTTCCTTCTTTTTTACTATATATATATATTGTAAAAAAGAAGGAAGCTCTCTTTATCCTCCTATCCCTTGCAAAAATCTGCTATCAAACAATGACCCAGAAGAAATATGGGTGATTGCACTGCTCCCTTAAAAAAAAAAAAAAAAACCTAGGCTGGTATCAAGGGACCTTGCTAGGATACTTAGGAGAATATTTTCCATTGAAGTCAACTGACCATCCATCTCCCTTTTTAACTAGTGTCAAGGCTGGTTTACTTGATGATGATTTGATGCCCAGCAATTGCTCCCCCTTGCCCACTGAAAATGAGTGATGACAGGGGAACAGCCGTCAAATAGAACAAGCTGAGATATTGTAGCAGGGAACGGCGCTAAGCGGAGTCCTGAAAAAAGGAAACACTATTATAAAAGGATGAAACGCCAAAAAACAAAAGAAAGAAAGCTGTTTTATAGTCTGCTTTGCAGGAAATAGAATTTTTCCTCTAGATTTGTAGGGTGTATATTGCACATGAAACAAGCAGTTCAAGGATCCTCCATTTCTGTTTATGCTGATACATTTGCACATGGCCAAAATTTTTTTAAAAAGCCTTCAAACCATCTTCCATCACAGACAAGAAATAAAACTGAAGAGACTGGCTGTTTTCATTTTGTAAGGGTTACACGTTTCAGTTCATGATGGCAGCTCAAAATTCTTATAGCTTCAGATGTTTGCACCAAATTTCCCAGGCATTCGCTCTTGTGAAGAAAATACTTGAGAAACGTGAAAAGATGTGAAACATTTCATGTTTCTTTTAAAAAAATGCTTTGTTCAGCATTACAAAAATGTTAAAAGTTCAAGTATAAGGAATAAAATATTTACCCCTTAATCCATGAATAAGCACACAGTGACCATAATTTTTAAGCATGCATGCAAATTTTCCAACGTGGTGGCTCATTGTTTAATTAGCACATGAAAGTGTTTATCCACAAAGCAATACTCAAGTGTGGTCAAGACATGTTTTGATGATCAGATTTGCAATCACCAACAGCATTACCATTAAATAAAGAAAGGCATTCGGAACCCTCGATCAGGGATAGCCCTCCACACGCATCATTCCCAGTAAGCTGAACAGACGCTTGTGGGAAAGCTGAATTTTCGTTACAAAAAGACAAAAAACAGTTTAGTGCATCACACAAAGAAAGCTGTGTTCTAGCCCTTATAGCAGCATAGCTCTTCTGCAGACCATTTTTAATGAGAGGAAACAACAGCTCAGCTTATGAATCAAACAAATACCTTCTGATGTATATACAGGGTTTTTTTCCAGCATGAACTTATTTGCATATTAGGCCACAACTCTGACATCACCATTGTTTCACACAGGGCTTTTCTTGGTAGCAAAAGCCCAGTAAGAACTCATTTACGTATTAGGCCATACCCCCTGATGCCAAGCCAGTCAGAACTGTGTTCCTGTGCGTTCCTGGTCAAAAAAAGCCCTGTGTGGATGAATATGTCAATGTGTAGAGAATTTCTGCATGAACCGCTGTCCCCATTCACTCAATAGAAGAAGTAGTTCCTCACAATAGCATACACTCATCACTTTCTGTACACAGTCCTGCCTGCCCAACTTCTCCATGGAAGTGAGATTGAGGTAGGGAGCTTGTGTATTGTAGCTTCCATTCAAAATGGCTTACCAGCTATTCTCTCTGCTTCAGGTTGAAACTGTGGGTTGATACTTACTTTTTCTTCAATTTTTGCTTTGTACAGAAGTCCTGTGCACCTCCAAAAATTCACTTTCAGTATTATCTCAACATTTTCAATTTATTTTTCTCATGCTTCCTCTTCTGCAAGTGGAAAGGCGCTTTTGTTTCCACATACTGGGGACTGATTTCTACACATTTCATCTTTCACATTGCAAATCCACAAGCCACATCTCACACCATTTCTGGAGATCCCCAAACTCTCAGCATGACCTCAGAGGATAGCCAAAGGGTTTTGACAGAAAGGGGGAGACAAGCAAGATCTGTACCAGAAATGGGTGGTTTATATGTACATACATTTTTATAATGCAATATATAACTACCAGGAATAACTATATCACTTGTTAGTTTGGCAGGCCTCCAAAGCTACTGTTGATTTCCCACAAATTAAAAAGGGGGGGGGGGGACAACAGTGATTTATACAATCCAATTCTACAAGCCAGAGTTTCTTTTAGAAGCTGCTTCCAGTTAAGCTTAAATGGCCTTTTATTGCATAAAGAACTGTGAAGTGATATGAAAAATTAATTTTTTTTCTTCACAGCATGATTCCCTGTAAATCAAGCCCATTGAACACAGATCTAAAACCCCTGTCTTCTCTGCTCTGAAACACAAGCCCACAGTCTGCTGTTTTGGTGCCACTTTGCAACATTTGGGTGATGAAAGGTTGAGAGAGCTCTAAGGATGGATTCTGGCACAGTTTGCACTCTGCTCGAATTTCACACCCGCTGATTTAAGCCTAACAGTGGTGGAACATCCGCCAATAGCAAGTCTGTGCCAATGAGGTCAATACAAGACACTGCAGAGGATTAGCAAGCCCTTTTTTGGTGGAAGATATGGTTTGATTTTCAAGAAGAACTTATTAAAATGAACTGGCTCCTGTGTACATAGCAGCGATCCATCATAGAATTAATTTCAGTCCCCCTCTGTTATGTTAATGAGATATGAAAAGCCTCCTTATTCCTTTCAAAGATATCAGTTGTAAAAACATTAATGACATTGAATCCACTCCAGTGAATGGGAGAGAATGAGTTCACCTATGCTATGATTTATAATTGGCTCACTCATGGGATTTGAGTTCTTTGCATAAAAACTAGAGCTGCTGGAGCTTTTAAATGTGCGCCATTCAGGCTTGCATTGTCGCAAAAAAAAGGGGTCTCAAGCAATCAGCTTGAATCTAATTAAGGCTCTGCCATTTAGGCTGTGGCAGTCAAGACACTCTAGAGTAGTTCTGGGCAAATACTCTTGACTCCAATGAGACTGAATTGCACCCTGTATCAGCTGTTTGAAAACTGTTGTCTGGGTCTTACCTGCGCTGTTACCTCTCTTTATTTTCAAAAGCCCAAAAGAACAGGACATTAAAATCAAGGGGGGAGCCCAGCAGGAACTCATTTACATATTAGGCCACACCCCCTGATGTCACCATTGTTTCACGTGGGGCTTTTTGGTAGAAAAAGCCCAGCAGGAACTCATTTGCACATTAGACCACACCCCCTGATGCCAAGCCAGCTGGAACTATGTTCCTGTGCATTCCTGCTCAAAAAAAAAGCCCTGTTGATATGACATTCCAATGTGTTCATGGCATACCACATACATTATGTTATTGAGATCTTTACAACTACTTACTCTGTGTTACATTATTTTCATGTTCTCCCATAGGAGAAGGACCTGCATTATCTGTTTTCAGAACTCAGTTCCCAGGTGTGTGGTGCTAAATGGGGTCCAGATGATAATACGTGGGAACAAAAGGCTCCAGCCTTCTCCAGCCATGTCTTTTTCCCAACCTGAAAGGGCCCCAGGAAGTTGTCACTTGCCCCATTTAAGAAACCTACATATAACGATGGCAGCACATAGGGTATCCCAGACAGATTTGTTCCCAAGGGTGTTTCAAGTTGGAAAAATGGGGGAGGAGGCTGAAGACCCTGCCCTCTCATGCCATGATCATAATATAAATTGGGCCACTGTGTACCTGGAGACAGAGTTCTGAGCAAAGAGCTTGAAAGGCACACCTGATCAGAAGTTCTTTTGGGCAGACATTAGGAGAACTCAAGAATAATGTGACATTGTTAGGCTGATATAAGCTGAGACAGGGAGAGTAGCTTGTCTAAAGCCGTCTAGTGTAGCAGTTCCAAGCCTTTTCAGCATTCTGACCCAAAAGCCCAATTTTACTTGGTAAGGTGACATAAGAACATAAGAGAAGCCATGTTGGATCAGGCCAATGGCCCATCCAGTCAACACTCTGTGTCACACAGCGGCCCCCCCCAAAAAAAGCGCCATCAGGCTAGAAGCCCTCCCACTGTGCCCCCCCCAAGCACCAAGAATACAGAGCATCACTCCCCCGGACCTATCTTGAACTGTTCCCAAGTTTTTGGGAGGTCTGGGCAAGCTATGACCTTGGCACCAGTGTTCCCTCTAAGCTGAGTTAGCATGAGCTAAATGATTTTTAGCCTCCAGCTTACACATTTTTGTCTTAGCTCAGGAAAAATGGCCCAGAGCACAATAATTTATGCAGTAGCTCACAACTTTAATGCCAGTAGCTCACAACTTGACTACCAACAGCTCACAAAGTAGAATTTTTGCTCACAAGACTCTGCAGCTTAGTGGGAACATTGGCACCCATCTAGTTCAGCATTCCATTTTCTGCAGTGGCTAACAATTTTTTTTTAGAAACAAACATCACACAAAGGGTGCAGCTGCTTCCAGTATAAACCCACTGAAATAATTAACGGGACTATGGTGGATACAGAGCAACACTTAATATACATCACCATGAAATGTGCTGCATAGGTATACATTCTAATTTTACCTACAGAAATTATAATAAATACTTCAATAAAATTATATGACTCAATATATTTGTATGTGTTTTAATTTTTTTATCAAGAATCCATATTTTTCCAAAAATCCACCATGTATCACTAGCACATAGACAATACTTCAAAAACATATACAGATAGTAAGCTGTCCAATGACTCAAATATCTATGATATCTTATATTATATTGTGTTTGCATTGAAGAAAAAATACCAATTAATGTATGACATGCAAGATACTGTTTCTAGTATCAGATCTTGGTTTCCAAGATACAGAACTAAGCAATAGAAAGGGCAGGGGTAGCCATTTAGAAAGACTGGCCTGTGATCCATCTGTAGAGGCTTCTTGGGTCTCAACCCACAGGTTGGGAAACACTTACCTAGTGAGCATGTGACAGAAGCACAGATTCAAACTGGGTATTTCCTGATTTATACTTCAGTCTTTTAAGAATTTTTAAGATATTCTCTGGTGATAGGGTGAACATGCATAAAGAGGAATAATGATGAGGGCCACAAAGTTCCCTGACCTATATGGGATCATGTGCATGTAAAGAGCCTATGCAACTACAGCTGTCTTCATATGAAAAACAACCCAGGTTTGCAGAAGAATATGAAATCTTTTTTTAAAAAAAATGCTGAGGAATTACAAACCCTCCAAACAGTTGAAGCACTCCCTATAGCCAGTCAACTTCAACTGGCCTTCAAGCCTTGGTTTCTGTCAGTAAAATACAGTGAGAGGGCCCTTTCCAGGGCTGTTTTTATTTTATTTATTTATTTATTTATTTATTTATTTGGGATTTATATCCCGCCCTTCCCACGGATGGCTCAGGGCGGCTTCCAACAATTAATCAACATAAAATTTAAACAATTTCAGGTATAAAAACAATTAAATATTTAAACAGTTAAAACTTTAAAACAGAATATTTCAATTTACTGTAAACAGATGGCTGGCCAGTTACATCAGTTGTCATTCTGGCTATGTATAGGCTAGCCGGAAGAGGGTCATCTTACAGGCCCTGCGGAACTGCGCCAAGTCCCGCAGGGCCCTCACCTCTTCCGGCAGCTGATTCCACCATACGGGGGCCATAACGGAGAAAGCCCTTTCTCTGGTGGCTTTCAGACGGGCTTCTTTTGGCCCGGGGATAGTGAGGAGATTTTGTGTTCCTGACCTCAGTGCTCTCTGGGGAACATGTGGGGAGAGACGGTCCTTCAGGTAGGCAGATCCCAGGCCATATAGGGCTTTAAAGGTGATAACCAGCACCTTGTACTGGACTCGGTATATCACTGGAAGCCAGTGCAGAGTCCGGAGACCCGGCCGGATGTGTCCCCACTTTGGGAGACCCAGTAACAGCCGGGCCGCGGCATTCTGCATCAGCTGCAGTTTCCGGGTCCGAGACAAGGGCAGCCCTATGTAGAGGGCATTGCAGTAGTCCAACCTTGAGGTGACCGTAGCATGGATCACTGTTGCTAGGTCGTCGCGCTCCAGAAAGGGGGCCAGCTGCCTTGTCCGCCTAAGATGAAAAAATGCGGACTTAGCAGTGGCTGCTATCTGAGCCTCCATCTTTAAGGAAGGCTCCAATAGCACCCCCAAGCTCTTGACCCTGTCCGCCGCCATCAGCGGCACACCATCAAAAGCCGGCAGGGGGATCCCCCTCCCCAGGCCGCGGCGACCCAAGCAAAGGACCTCTGTCTTCGTAGGATTTAGCTTCAGCCCACTCAGTCTGAGCCACTCAGCCACGGCCCGTAATGCCCGGTCAAGATTTTCCGGGGCGCAGACAGGCTGGCCGTCCATCAGTAGATAGAGCTGGGTGTCATCAGCATACTGGTGACACCCCAGCCCATACCTTCGGGCCATCTGGGCAAGAGGCCGCATGTAGATGTTAAATAACATCGGGGAGAGAACCGCCCCCTGGGGCACACCACAATCGAGTGTGCGCCTCCGGGATAGCTCCCCCCCAATTGTGACCCTTTGTCCCCGACCTTCCAGGAAAGAGGAAAGCCACTGTAAGGCCAACCCCTGAATCCCCGCGTCGGCGAGGCGGCACGTCAGTAGCCGATGGTCGACCGTGTCGAACGCAGCCGACAGGTCTAACAACATCAGCACCGCCGAGCCACCCCGATCCAGATGTCGTTGAAGGTCATCCACTAGGGCAACCAACACCGTCTCCATCCCGTGTCCCGGGCGAAAGCCGGACTGAAATGGGTCAAGGACGGAAGTGTCCTCCAGGAAAGTCTGTAACTGCATTGCCACTGCCCTCTCAATGAGTTTACCCAGGAAGGGCAAATTTGAAACCAGCTGGTAGTGTGTCAATTGGGCCGGATCTAAAGATGGCTTTTTTAGGAGGGGTCGGACCACAGCCTCTTTGAGTGGCGTTGGAAAGTGCCCTTCCATTAGGGATCTATTTATGATATCCCGCACGGGATATCTAAGATCCCCCTGGCAAGATTTAATAAGCCAGGAAGGGCATGGGTCTAATTTACAAGTTGTTGGGCGAGCAGATACAAGAATCCTGTCAACTTCCTCCAGACTGAGGGGGCCAAAGCCATCCAGAGTATACTCCGAAGACAGGCTCGGGGCCTCAGGTTCGCTAACTGTCTCCAAACTGGCAGGGGGGTCGGGGCGGAGTGACGCGACTTTATCCGCAAAAAATTTCGCAAAAGCCTCACAGCCAATTTCCAATTCAATAGAATTTAACCTGCCTTGCGGCAGCGATGTGAGTCCTCTAATTACGTCGAATAATTGTGCCGGGCGCGAAGTTGCGGACGCAATCTTAGCCGCAAAGAATGCTCTCTTTGCGGATTTGATTGCCATCTCATAGGCCTTCAAACTCTCTCTATAAGATGTTCGGGTCGCTTCGTCTCGAGTACGCCGCCATTGCCTCTCTAGTCGTCTGAGCCCCCGCTTTTGTTGCCGCAGCTCCCGGTTAAACCAAGGCGACGGTTTCAGGCGGGGGCGCAGAGGGCACCTGGGTGCGATCTCCTCGATGGCCCTGGAGAGCCCATCGTTCCAGGACTCTACCAGATCATCCAGGGAATCGCCAGTGGGCCAGGTATCCCGTAGAGCCGTTAGGAACCGTTCCGGGTCCATCAGGCTCTGCGGGTGAGCTAAAATACGCTCTCCGCCTAAGCGGGTTTTGGGTGACACCTCCATACGGGCCTTAAGGGCAAAGTGATCTGACCATGGCACTGCTTCCATTGCAATATCAGTCACTGATATTCCGGCCGCAAAGACCAGGTCTAACATGTGTCCCGCCTGATGAGTGGGTGTTGTAACAACCTGGGAGAGTCCTAGTGTCGCCATGGATGACACCAGGTCCATCACCTGGCTGGACGCCGCGTCGTCGGCATGGACATTGAAGTCACCCAAGACCAAAAGCCTTGGGTGCTCCAACGCCCAGCCCGCCGCAGCCTCCACCAGGGATGATAAGGTGCCGGCCGGTGCGTTAGGCGGTCGGTACACCAGCCAGATCGCCAACCCCTCCCCAAAATCCCACATCAGGCCAACACATTCGACGCCTGGGATCTCTGGAGCCGGAAGAGCCCTAAAGGAGTAAGCCTCTTGTATGAAAAGTGCCACCCCGCCCCCCCACCCGCTAGTCCGTGACTGGTGAAAGACCGAGTATCCCGGGGGAACGGTCTGGGAGAGAGCCACCGTCTCCCCCTCGCGCACCCAGGTCTCGGTCACGCAAGCCAGGTCCATGTCCTGTTCGGTCAGGAACTCCTGCAGGACAGAGGTCTTATTATTAATAGACCTGGCGTTGCATAACACCAGTGACGGAGGCGAGTAATTCAACCTGGCCCTACTACCTGTCACCGTCGGGATGGGACGAAGACTGGAAGGGGGTCGAGCACTGTTATGTCTTGATCTCCTTCCTTTATAATTCTGCCTTGTCCTACCGTCATATCTTCCCCTCCCCAGGAGCACTTGGCATTTGAGGGATGATTCATTGGGCCTGGGCAGCAACCACATGGTCCCTTGATACCACACAATTTGATAAGTCACCCAGGACTGGTTGCTTTCTACTGTTCAACAGCAGCCACCCCATCAAAGCCAATGTAGCTCAATAGTTAGAGTTTCAGACTAGGAACTGGGGGACCCAGTTATGAATCACCACTCTGTCATGGATCATCAGTAAGTGACCATGATGGGCAAGGGGCAAAGAAGGGGGTGACATAGGGCAGGTGAATCTGTGTGGGGGCCACAGAGAAAAAAAGAGGTGAGTTGGCAGGCAGAGTGGTGAGAATGGGGATGGAAAGAATAGCTCAGAGAGGGGATGAGCAGACAAAGCAGTGATGGGGGTGGGTGGATAGGTCTAATTGCAAGGGGATGACTGGAAGGCAGAATGGCTAGGAGGTGGATGGATGGGTAAGCTAAGAAGTAAAGCAGAGGTGGGCAGGTAGACAAGTGAGGAAAGGGGTGGGGAAGAATGACAAAGAGGCAGTGGGCAGACAAAGTGGGCAATGGGCAGTCAGAATGAGGGGGAAAGGGCTGTATGGATGGATAACATGACAAGGAGGTGATGGGCTGGCACAGCAGCAAAGAGAGGGGTGGGCAGAATGGAAAGGAGATGGTGGATAATCGTAGCAGTGTGCAGACTCATGGATGGGTAGGATGGCAATGGAAGGTAGCAGAACAGAAAAGAGATGGGTGGGCAGGCAGAATGTCACAGAAAGTGGGAAGGCAAAGCACTAAGGAAGATGGTCCGTGGAAGAGGGGTGAGCAGGGTGGCAGCTGAGAAGGTAGGGACCAGTGCTGAAGCTTGAGTTTCTGCCACTAAAAGGTGGGGAAATCTTTCCAGGTCTATTCTGGCCTTTGAGGGAAGCTCATCAGGACCAGGGCCAGCAGCAACCACTGGGTGACTTGATACTATGTGACCTTCATGACTCATCCAGGGCTGTCTGTTCTGTTCAACAGCAGCAGCCCCACTAAAACCAGTGGGGAGACCTGGGTTTGAATCTCCACTCTGCCATGGAAGCTCACAGGGTGACCTTGGGGCAGTTTAAGGATAAAATGGAGGAGGAAAAAACAATGTAAACTGCTTTGGGTGCAAAAAGATGGGGTATAAATGAAACAAATAAATAATAAATGTAGCTGAATATGGGTGGTAGATAAAAGATAGGTTAGAGGCCAGGCGGGAAAGACAGAACAAAGCAGGAAAGATTATCAAGAGGAGGGAAAGAGGAAATAGCGTATGGAGGGGGATACAGGAGAAAGTGAGGTGCCATTGCAAGTCATTAAAGGTTCCACATTATGCTGACCTCAGCCCAGTTTGACATCCATAACTAGGCCCAGCTGAGTAGGCTTTCCCAGGCAGGGACTGCCAGGGAGTGGGAAGGAGGAAAACGTGAAGAGTGTATGTGTGTGGGGGGGGGGTAGATAAAAGTACATTGGCTGGTGACTGTAAAGGAAAGAAAGAAACATGGAAAGGGGAGAAGCGGGGGGAGGCATTTAATGGAAGGGAAAGGAAAATAGTGGGGGAGGAGAAAATGAGATGCCCCCCACAAGTCCTTGTGGATCCCCCACTTGTCATGTGAATATGTGTTGTCAAGTCACAAAAGTGAGAAACAGAGGTGACTTACAATAATGGATAGGCACAATCTGCATTTTTGTGTTTCATGGTTCATGGCTGAACCACGAACCAAACTACAAACCAAACACCAGTTTGCAAACCAAAACAGATCATATCAGTTCATGAGCTATCTGAAGTTTAAAAACCTGCTTTCTACTCATGAAAACCTGCTTTTGGGGGAGCAGAAAGCAGGGTTTAAATGGCTCCAAGCCACTTAAATCAAACAGCTGAGCTCCCCACCATGAACTGCATCCAAATTCATGGAAGTTCACTGGTTTTTAAGTTTGCGAACATTGCTTCATGAAACACGAACTGATCAAATTTCATTACAAACTTTAGTTCAGCACAGCCCACAGCAGCCTCAAACTCCTGGACTCAAGCGATCCTCCAGTTCGTGCCCATCCAAACTTGCAATTGCTTTCTTCTGCGCAGATTTTCTTGGTGGTCCCAAGATATGATGAGACTGGGCTATACCATTCTGCCTTTCCTCCCCACATTATATATATATTTAATGTTAAACAAAAAAAAAAAGTAATATTTTAGGAAGCTGTGTATTCATATACACTCAGCCTAACATCTCATAGGGCTGTTGTGTGGAAAAAACAGAGGAAAGAAGAAGAAGATGATGATATTGGATTTATACCCCAGCCTATACTCTGAATCTCAGAGTCCCAAAGTGGCTTACAATCTCCTTTACCTTCTCCTCCCCCCACAACAGAAACCCTGTGAGGTGGGTGGGGCTGAGAGAGTGCTCATAGAAGCTGCCTTTTCAAGGACAGCTCTGAGATAGCTATGGCTGATCCAAGGCCATTCTAGCAGCTGCAAGTGGAGGACTGGGAAATCAAACCCAGTTCTCCCAGATAAGAGTCCTCACACTTAACCACGACACCAAACTGGCTCTCCCATGCAAACTACTTGAGGTCCCTATGGGGGAAAGGGTGGGGTATAAATGAAGTAAATAAATATGTTTGCTGTTTTCCATTGGGGGGACAGTGGAAAAATTGTACTTTCATTGGTAAAATTACCTTGATTTGGCTCCATAAAGGTCTTTTCAACCTTTTGTTTTTTCCATAAGACTCATTAACACTGTTTGCTTTTTGTTTTGTCATCAAATTGCAGCCTATTTGTCACAGCCCTGTAGGGCTTTCAAGGCAAAAAATGTTCAGAGGTAGTTTGCCATCACCTGCCTCTGTCTAGCAATCCTGGACTTCCTTGGTGATCTCCCATCCAAGTACTAGCCAGGACTTGCCTTGCTTAGCATCCAAGATCTGATAGCACTGGGTTAGTCTGGGGTATCCAGATCAGGGAAATAATTGTGAGCCATCAAGTTGCAACTAACTCATGGTGACCCCCAAACCATGGGGTTTTCAAGGCAAGAGATAATCAAGAGTGGCTTGCCATTGCCTGGCTTTGCATATTGGAATGCTAACATGGAAAAGTGACTACCCAGTTAACACCCACACAGTGGGGTTTTTTGTTTTTTTTTGGAGGGGGGAGCTTTTGCTTTCCTTTCTTGCAATTAACATAACTATATGAAGCTATGGTTATATATAATCAGGCTACATTTTTATATGCTTGCATAACACTGGGACTTGGAGCAAATAAAGGCAAGGGATAAGTTTCTACTAATGCCCTCTCAGCCCCCTTCACAATCACAGATTCTGATCCCAAGCCATTGTTTTGCCTAAACTCTTTTTCTTCTTTCACCTAATGATATAACTTCATATATAACTCTTGGTAACCCCTCCCCACAAAGGTAAGCAATCTGATTACACATTGTTTTAATTTTATTGCCCGGGGTCACTGTTAATTTTGGCCATAGGTCATCCAGCATAAAGTCCTACAAGAACCAGGAGCTTTTTAATTGTATTGTGTGCCAGGAGCTTGATATTGCTGACAAAATTTGGTTCACTGCAGTCAACGTACTTTTCCCTAAAATATTGCCAAAATAAACACTTCCCACATTCTTTTTTCATTATTTATTCTTCTAACAATGATAAGCTATTTTTTTTTCCAAAGATTTCAGCAGCTGCTAGGAAATTATGTTGACATTTAAAGAAGATGTAAAGCATGCATCTTTGGGGAAAGAAATTGTTCTCAAAGAAGCACCTACAAAACCACTGCAAGGATATACAAGTTTTTCTTGACGTCTGGGTTAAGTTTGTCCATTCCAGCTTTGTAAAAAAGTGAATGAATTGGTATGACCTGTAGAAATCTCGAGAAACACTCAAATTTCTTTAACCAGCTGTATATCAAGTATACAATGAAAAAAGCCAGGAGAAGGAGAGTCGAAAAGAAGGGCAAAAGGCGAAATGGTTTGTGTCCATTTAAGAAAAAATCAATAATAGTATAAAATTGATTTAGTGCTTGTCATAAAACATAAGTAAGTGCTGGAAAATAGAGAAAATTGAGTCTCAATTTAATCTGCACAAAAGCCACACTGTACTGATGAAGTGATCTGAGGAGAAAGCTACATAAAACGTAAAGACAGATACTTAATTGTCATATTAAAGACTCTCTTTTCTGCCTGCTGGAGTCGAGGGCTAGAACCCATTAATCATGTGGATAAGGGGCATTGAAATCAAATCTCAATTAAAATCTGTTCAATAATGTCTCTAATATGTTTTTCAAGCATTAATTTTTTCCCATCGATTCTACACCCCATAAATCAGATATGTTGCAGTGCATGTAATAGTTTATGGAGGAGAGGATTATGGTTTTATGAAGTTAATGCAGCAGAACCATTTAATTTACACAGGCTAAAGTTTTATGTCTGTTGCTCATTTCTGTTATTTTCTTTCAGTAAAAATTCTTTGGGCTATAAAATGAAAACTGTTTTATTTTTTAAATTGTTCTATACATGCCTGGCTGGGAGTAGGGAGAAGCAGCTTAAGCTCCATAGAAGAAATACACCCTTCCTTTTAAGTTAAAAAAAAATCAGGACAAGGATGATTGAGGCTATTTGGTGAAAGAAAAGCAGTCTGCACATACTTAAATGCACTCTTCCTATTGATTCACATTTGCCAGTGCCAAGCTTTCTCAGAACAGATTCCCTGGTGAATTTAAATTACCCTGGCTCAAATTATTTTCTGTTTAACCCAGATCTGAAAGGAAATACCAATAGATGAATGTTTGACAATGATGGTGCATACACCAGTAGTAACCTCAAAGAGAGAATCCAATGAGAAATTGCTGAAGTAGATTTCATTAACAAGTTCAAGACTATGTTCTTCCCTGGGTTTTAAAAGGGGCCTGGGATTACCTGCTAGCTAATATCTTGTATATATCTCCTCTTTCAAGTGTCAATTAATTCAGTTGTTCCTCTGTAATTTCCTAGCATATCTTGCATCAGAGGTTATATTAACCTGGTTATATTAACCTTGTTTAGTCTAATAACAGCTAATAGATGTCCTCCCTTACTCAAAGTGAATTAAGTACTCTTCTTATCTGGATATTATTTTATAACATCCTCTCTTTGTAATACCCCTCCCCCAAGCTTTCTGTCTTGGATATCAAAGCATTAACTTGGCTGCACACTTCAATGCATCTCATGAAATGAACTCTAGCTCACAAAACCTTATATTGGAATAACATTTATTAGTTTTTACAAGTGACATGAAATCTCCTTTCTTTCTTTCTTTTTTGCTACAGCAAGCTAACATGGCTGTCCCTTTGACATTAGTTTCTGAGAATAAGTACTTAATTTGTTCCAAGACATCACCAGGCCTGAGACCCAAAGTTTCTTTTCAACTCCAGTTCTGTGAGCTGGATGAAAAAGGCCCTCTGAGCATGCGCAATCTTCCTTTTTCTTAACAGTGAATACCAACTGGTCTTCCATGCACTTCATAATTAAGTTTGTCTTTGAACACAGATTGAGGGAGGATTTTCCCAGTGTTAACTCCTTTCCCCTCATTTTCTCTTCCTATTCCATTTGCAAACTTTTAGCCTCTTTTAAGCACAACATTTATTATTGTTTGTTTGTTTATTCATTCATTTATATACTTTATACCCCAGTGAGGACTGAGAGTGGTTTATATCAATCTTTTGTCCTCCATGTATCCTCACAACAACCTGTGAGGTAAGTTCGACTGTATGAGAGAGAGTCTGGTCCATGGTTACCCAGCAAGCTTCCTTAGCACAGCAAGAATTCAAAACTGGGTCTCTCAGATGCTAGTCTGACACTCTAATCCAGGGGTGTCAAATATGCATCCTAGGAGACGAATCAGGCCCCTGGAGGGCTCCTATCAGGTCCGTGAGCAACTGGCTATCATCTGCTTCTGTCTCTCTATCTCTTGCTTCCTTCTGCATAACAGCTTGCTTTGCAAGGCTTGCTCAGTTGCACAGCTACAGAGCAAAACCTTTATTTTCTCCATTGGCTGAGGTTCCTCCCTTGGGGAGGCAGAGCTTGTTTTTCCAGACTCTCTCAATTGCACAGCAGAGCTACTGATCCAAGCCTCTCTCCTTTCTATTGGCTGAGGCTCCTCCCTCCCCTGTCCCCTGGCGAAGGAAGGAAAGAGCCACAGCTTTGTTTACCCAGTTCCCTGGATCCAATGGGAGAAATACAAAGAAAGCACCTTTAAGACCAACAAATGTTAACATTTTAAGAATATTTCAAGGGTTTTTTTCAAAAAAAATATTTAATTGTGTTTGTCTGTGTCCTTTATAAAGTTTTTATCTCTGCTACCTAATCTTAAATAGGTACACACATGGCCTGGTCCAACATGGCCCAGCCCAACCTGACATGGCCCAGCTCAACAAAGTCTAATTTATGTCAGATCCAGACCTCATAACAAATGAATTCGACACCCCTACTCTAACCATTCTAGCATACTTTCTCTCTCTCTCTCTCTCTCTCTCTCTCTCTCTCTCTCTCTCTCTCTCTCCCCTTCTCCCCAAAGTAATTCATGATAGCTTGGCCAGCACCCTAACCACTCAAGACAAGCAATGAAAGTGTGTCCTCAACTCTCACAGCCCCCCCCCCAGGCTGAAACAGACAGGTCCAGGCAGATGTTTGTTGAGGTAGATGTTTGCTGAGGTGCTTCTGGTTTCCAAGTGCTAACCTGGCCGACACTTTTAGGTTGAGCTCTGCTTCAAGGATCTTTCTTTCTTTCTTTCTTTCTTTCTTTCTTTCTTTCTTTCTTTCTTTCTTTCTTTCTTTCTTTCTTTCTTTCTTTCTTTCTTTCTTTCTTTCTTTCTTCTTTCTTTCTTTCTTTCTCTCTTTCTCTCTTTCTTTCTCTCTTTCTTTTTCCTTCCTTCCTTCCTTCCTTCCTTCCTTCCTTCCTTCCTTCCTTCCTTCCTTCCTTCCTTCCTTCCTTCCTTCCTTCCTTCCTTCCTTCCTTCCTTCAACAAATCAGAATAAAATCATTTGGAGATTTGTATTGATTCACTTGATAAGTAATTTTGTCCATTATATATATATACTTCATCCATATATATACTTTGCATAACTTTGGGTGCCACAAAACATCTGAACATTTCAGGTTCTGGCCCAACAGATTAATGATGGACCTTTTGTAAAAGCTAGGCAAAGTAGATTGGCAAACTTTTAAATAATGATGATTATTAATGATGGCTTAGAGTTGTCTACTTAGATGGTGACAAACAGTATGGACTGCCTGCCAAAGTCTCGAGGCAGCAGAAGGAAGGTTGCAGACCTATCTTGCCTGGGAAATTATAGATGTTTATATACAAGTGCAGCCCCGTGGCACAGAGTGGTAAAGCAGTAGTACTGCAGTACTATGGTCTGAACTCTCTGTTCATGACTTGAGTTCAATTCTGGTGGAAGCTGGATTCAGGTAGCCAGCCCAAGTTGAATCAGCCTTCCATCCTTCCGAGGTCAGTAAAATGAGTGCCCAGCTTGCTGGGGGGGAAGTGTAAAAGACTTGGGAAGGCAATGGCAGACCACCCCGTAAAAAAGTCTGCCGTGAAAACATTGTGAAAGCAACGTCACCCCAGAGTCAGAAACGACTGGTGCTTGCACAGGAGACCTTTCCATATACAAATGCTAAAACTATCTGAGGAAAAATCAGGGAGTTGGAATGCTTAGTGTTGGGTATTTCATTGTGGGTATTCCAGAAACTTGGTGAAATGAGGAGACGGTGATTCCTGGATATAAATTATATCAGACGTATAAGGAGGGAAGGGTTGGAGGTGGGGTGGCTCTGTATGTCAAAGAGGGTATACAGTCCAGTAAGATTGAGAGGATATACAGTCCAGTAAGAAGGTCAGAGAATTAGATTCCCCTCAAAAATGCTTTGGGTCAAAATAGTGGGCCCAAAAGAAAATTTAACTCTAGGAATTTGTTATCACCCACCAGATCAAAAGATAGAGGATGATTATAAAATGATGAAAGAATTAAAGATAGCAGCTAAACGTAAAAACTACGTATTTTTCGCTCCATAAGACGCACCTAGTCTTTAGAGCCGTTTGTGTGAATTTAGAGGCATTTGTGTGAATTTTTTGCAGTATTCGCTCCTTAAGACGCACACACTTTTCCCTCCACTTTTTTTTGGGGGGGGGGAAAGTGAGTCTTATGGTGCAAAAAATACTGTATGTAATAATAGGTGATTTTAACTACCCGCAGATTGATTGGGTCAATATGTGTTCTGGTCAGGAGAAAAAGATTGAGTTTCTAGACACACTCAATTACTGTGCTATGGAGCAGATGGTCACAGAACCTACCAGGGGTGGGGCGATCCTGGATTTGGTCCTAAGTAATGCCCAAGACCTGGTGAGAGATGTAAAAGTGATTGCACCACTTGGGAGCAGTGGCCATAATGTTGTTGATTTCACCATTTGTATAAACAGGGAGTTGCCCAAAAAGACCAACACAACCACCTTTAACTTTAAAAGGGGTAAATTCTCTGAAATTAGGAGGCATGTGAAGAGGAAACTGAAAGGTAAATATGGTCAAAACCCTTGGGGAAGCTTGGAGGCTATTTAAAACTACACTCCTAGACACTCAGATAAAATATATACCACAAGTCAGGAAAGGCACAAATAGGTATTTTAAAAAGCCTGCATGGTTAACAAACAAAGTAATGAAGCTGTAGAAGGTAAGAAGGATTCCTTTAAGCGGTGGAAAGCTAGTATAAGTGAGGTTAATAAAAGGGAATACAGGCTGTGGCAAATCAAATGCAAGTCTGTGATCGGGTAGGCAAAAAGGGACTATGAGAAGCATATTGCAAAAAACATAAAGACCAACATTAGAAGCAGGAAACCAGCCAGGGAGGCAGTGGGGCCATTGGATGACCAAGGGGTAAAAAAATTACTGAAGGAAGATAGGGAAATGGCTGAGAAGCTGAATGCATTTTTTGCCTCCATCTTCACTATGAAAGATGAGAAGTCTTTGCCCGCTCCAGAACCACTGGTTTTGGAAGGGATGTTGAAAGACCTGAGTGAGATTGAGGTAACAAAAGAGGAGGTCCTACAACTGATAGACGAATTAAAAACTGATAAGTCACCAGGCCCAGATGGCCTACAACCAAGAGTTCTAAAAGAACTCAAAGGTGAAATTGTGGATCTCCTGACAAAAAAATGTAATCTTTCACTGAGATCTGCCCCCATTCCTGAGAACTGGAAGGTAGCAAATGTCACCCTCATCTTTAAAAAGGGTTCTAGAGGAGATCTGGGAGATTATAGGCCAGTCAGTCTGACTTCAATACCAGGAAAGTTGGTGGAAACCATTATCAAAGAGAGAATTAGTAGGCACATTGATGAACAAAAGTTATTGAGGAAGACTCAGAATGGGTTCTGCAAGGGAAGATTTTAACTCACTAACATGTTAGAGTTCTTTGAGGGGGTGAACAAACATGTGGACAAAGGCGACCTAATAGATGTTGTTTACCTTGACTTCCAGAAAGCTTTTGATAAAGTTCCTCATCATCCTTAGTAAGCTTGAGAGTCATGGGGTAAAAGGACAGGTCCTCTTGAGGATCAAAAACTGGCTAATTAATAGGAAACAGAGAGTAAGTATAAATGGGCAATTTTCTCAGTGGAGGATGGTAAGCAGTGGAGTACCGCAGGACTCAGTTCTGGGTCCAATGCTTTTTAACTTGTTCATTAATTATTTGGAGTTGGGAGTAAGCAATGAAGTGGCTAAGTTTGCGGAAGACACTAAATTGTTCAGGGTGGTGAGAACCAGAGAGGATTGTGAGGCACTCCAAAGGGATCTGTCAAGGCTGGGCAAGTAAGCATCAATGTGGCAAATGAGTTTCAACATAGCGAAGTACAAATTAATGCACATTGGGGCCAAAAATCCTAACTATAAATACAAGTTGATGGGATGTGAACTGGCAGAGACTGACCAAGAGAGAGCACTTCGAGTCGTGGTAGATAACTCACTAAAAATGTTGAGACAGTGTTTGATTGCGATAAAAAAAGGTCAATGCCATGCTGAGAATTATTAGGAAAGGAATTGAAAACAAATCAGCCAATATCATAATGTCCCTGTATAAATCGATGGTGCGGCCTCATTTGGAATACTGTGTACAGTTCTGCACCTCAAAAAAAGATATTATAGCATTGGAAAAAGTGCAGAAAAAGGGCAACTACAATGATTAAAGGGTTGGAACACTTTCCCTATGAAGAAAGGTTAAAACGCTTGGGGCTCTTTAGCTTGGAAAAACGTCGACTGAGGGGTGACATGATAGAGGTTTACAAGATTATGCATGGGATAGAGAAGGTAAAGAAAGAAGTACTTTTCTCCCTTTCTCACAATACATGAATGCGTGGACATTCAATGAAATTGCTGAGCAGTCGGATTAGAACGGATAAAAGAAAACACTTCTTCACCCAAAGGGTGCTTAACACATGGAATTCACTGCCACAGGAGGTGGTGGTGGCTACAAGCATAGACAACTTCAAGAGGGGATTGGATAAACATATGGAGCAGAGGTCCATCAGTGGCTATTAGCTCCCACCCAGGACCTGGTAACCTTGTGGAAGCAACAAGTCTATTCTCTGGCTTGCAACCACGCTCCTTCCTGATTTCAAATCCTGACCTGCTTGATTTCCTTGGCACCCTGACCTTTTGGCTTTTGGACATTGACTTCTGATTCCAGTTTGTGATTCTGCATTGGTGACTTGGCTCCTGTTTGACTTCCTGGACTTTGACCTTGGACTAGCTTTGGACTCCTGCCTGCCTGCACCTTGAGAACGTGACAATTGAGTTCTTCCATAAAGAAGCAGGATAATCCAGCTCAAAACCTGAGGAAGTGCCCATACTCCAAGGCTGTTAATGTAATACATCTGACCACTTTTTTTCACCTAAAATCCCCTCTATGATATTTTCCAATATAGGACATTTTAGGATTTTTGGAATTCACTTGACAAGAGCTTTCAATAATAAAGCCCTTGATTAAATCAAAGCTAGAATGGCCACCCTTACAGAAGAAGGTAGAAAAGATGGTAGGGCAGCTATTAGTTGATCTAGAAATCCCTCTAGACCAGAATACAGGTTATAATCAAAATTCAAACCACTCCCTCCTGCAGCAGATGTATAAAATAACTCATTTGAGAGACATTGAGACAGATATAGAGAAGGAAGGGGGTGGGGATATATCTCCAGGAACAAAGTCATCTTCTGGTGGTGGAACAGCAACATATTAAACAAAAATTGCAGCAGACTCTTGCAGGGATTAGACAAGGTGATAATAATATCAACAGAAATTATAAAAACAACAATATTATTTATTTTATTTTATCATATTTATATCCCGTCCTCTCCTAATGGACAGCTAACAACAGTTAAAAGCAACATATGAGGTTAAAAGACAATTTATACAGTAAAAACCATTTTATACAGGGCTACAGAGTCAATAAGGAATTTTATGATTTTGAATTACTTTTAAAAAATAAGGAAGTTTATGTGTCACTTTACTCCTTCTGTGTAGGAACAAAATTTTAGTAAGTTGTTTTTTACCCTACCATTGTTAATTCAAAGGTTCCAGATATACTGGTGGCCCTAGAGAGGTCTCCAGTTGTTACTAGAGAAATATCAAGTTTAATTAAAGGATTAAAACTTGGTGAGTCTCCTGGTCCAGACTTATGCCCAGCTGAACTTTTTAAATGTGGGATAGAATTCTTGCTCCCATTTGCTTTAGAATAAATAGCTCAGGAGTTATGCCTGATTATTGGAGGATGGCTATTATTCAAATCAACAAAATTATTGACCTATAAGCCCATTGTAGGGAAATGCTATGTTTCATTACTGTATAATAAGTTAACATCTTGGATCTATTCATCTAACATTCTAGGAACTGAACAAGCCAGCTTTCATAAAGGCCAATCTCCTGAAGACCATAGTTTGGTTTTACAATTGCTAGTATCAAAAAAACCCACTGCGATAAAATGGTGAACCGTCTTTGCAGCATTTATGGATTTTGATTCAATCACAAGAGAGCAACTTTGGGGAAAACTAGAAAAAAAAAACCTTAATAGACAAAACACTATTATGGCTAATCCAACTATTATATTCTAATTCCTTGATCAAGTTTGAAAAAGAATTTTAGGATAGCTAACACAAGAAATCCCCCAAAATAAGAGGGTTACACAAAGTTGTTTATTGGCCCCTCTTTTGTTTGATCTCTATATAAATTATCTAGCTATCTTTTTAGCTCCCCACTTGTTGCATGCTCCTGCTCTGGCAGATCAAAAAATATTGTTAATGCTATATGCAGATGATACCTTGCTTTTTTCTTATTCCCCATTAGGCCTTCATAAATTACTTAAGGCCTTCACTGAATATTGTCTAAATGATGGGTTTATTCTAAAATCATGGTCGTTTCTAAAGCAAGAAATATTCCTGAATACAAATGGCAAGTTAATGGGCACTATATTTCAAGCAAATTTAAACTGGAAATTACATCTGAAAAACATTAAACATAAAGCAAAAATATCCAGTAATGCTCTAATTCTCTTTTTTCATATGTGGGGTAGGAATTTTATACCTGGAGCAATCAAAGCATTTAATGCTAAGGTAATTTTATTTGGTATTGGGGTTTTGATTGATATGGTAAATGAAGTAATTGACAAAGCTTTAACACAATTTCTTCATAGCACATCAGGCATGCCAAATTGTGTCTCTGGGGTAGCCCTCTGCATTAAATCAGAAACCTCTGGAAACTTTAGTGTGGCAAAGATAATTTTTGTTATAACAGAAGGTGCTCATTTCTAACAAGGGGCTCCTAATAAGTCTTATTAGAAAAGATCTGGATTCTGAACTCTTAAAAAAAGGTCACTGAAAACAAGCTTCAGTTGTTGGGCTTTAACCCAACAAAGCATATGAGACAAAACAAATCAAGTTAGCAGTGGTATCCTGGATTTTAGAAGTGTGCAGGAGAGAGCACTTTGGTTGTTGTCGCTCATGGCCTAATCTCCTTTAATTTTATTCTACAGTATATTTTTTAATTTAACGGTGTCACAGTATAGAAAGGCATTTATGCCGGCTAGGTTAAACAACTTTCTGTCTATGGTTACTGGGGGGCATTATGCAGGTATTTCTTATTTGAATAGAAGATGTGAGGTTGGGGATGTTCATACTGAGACTTCAGAACATATTTTGCTGTTGTTTCGGGGAGGATTTGAAGAAGAAATATTTAGGATACTTTTTCCCTTAGAATTTTTTATATTTCTTCACAGAGTCTAATCAGATTAGAAACAGATAATAGGATCACATTAGTAGCAGCATTTTTGTCAGCAGTAATTAAATATAATAGGAGATAATATAGGGTTGTTTGATGCTTGTGGCCAGTTGGCTGTTAAAGCACTATCATTTAAATAAGTAAATATGTTTGCTGAGGTGGATATTGATCCATGAGGCAAGTGTTGTGTTATCAGGTAGATGATGTTTTATGAAGCAAGTGTTGGGTGAGGAAGATTTTCTTTGGACGATAAAAGTAAAGGGGGGGTAGTATCCAGGAGTTGTCTCAGTTGGGGAAGTTCAATGAGCAAGGGCTGGGTGTGGGAAGCCTTTCTTGGAGGTATCGGTTATGAGGTAGATGTTCTTTTGTGACATAAGTGTTGTGTTATGAGGTAGATGTGGGTTCTCAGCCAAGGCATCCAGTAGTTAAACCCCACTGCTCAGTGTGAGCAGAGAGATGGGGTGGCTCAGAGCCCTGAGTCAACCTTACACTAAACTCCAACAGGGGAGAGGTGTTCACAATCAGGAGGGTATAAATGTAGGGCCTCAGCCAAGGCACCCAGTAGCGAAGTCCCTCTGCTTGGTGTAAGTAGAGGGACAGGGTGGCTCAGAGCCCTGAATCCACCTAACACCCAAACCCCAGAAAGGGAGAGTTCACAATCAGGAATACATGAATGTGCTCTGCTTTCAAAAGTTCCCTGCCTCTCTGTCAAACTGCCAACAGAGGAGAGGGTGCAGAGCTGAGCTGAGGGCATTCTGCTACTATAAAGTAGAATTGTA
The DNA here is from genome assembly GCF_032191835.1 of Heteronotia binoei. Lineage (NCBI taxonomy): Eukaryota > Metazoa > Chordata > Lepidosauria > Squamata > Gekkonidae > Heteronotia > Heteronotia binoei. The sequence continues at coordinate 101,227,527 of NC_083229.1, forward strand.
GCTTTGTTATTGGCAGCCAGCTGCTAAGCTTTGGAATTCTTTCAGAAAGTGATCAAACATGTAGACAAGGGCAACCCAGTAGACATTATATACCTGGACTTTCAAAAAGCTTTTGACAGGGTAACTCACCAAAGACTTCTGAGTAAACATAGCAGTCATGGGAGAAGAGGATGGGTTCTCTTATGGATTTTAAAACTGATTAAATAACAGGAAAGAAATAGTAGGAATAAATGGTCAATTCTCACAATGGAGGCAAGAAGGCAGTGTGATCCCAAAAGGATCAATATTGGAGCCGGTATTTTTATTTATAAATGATCCAGAGCTGGGGTGAAAAGTATAGTTGCAAGTTTGCAGATGTCACAAAATTATTTAGGATGGTGAAAACCAAATCTGACTATGAAGAGCTCCAAGAGGACTTACACAGACTGAGTGAGTGGGCAATAATATGGCAAATGAAATTCAATGTTATAAGTGTAAGATGATCTTCTATTAATCTATCTAGTCTCCTTTTAAAACTGTTTATTCCTGCAGTCATCACTACATTCTCTGGCAGTGAATTCGACGTTTTAATCACTCTCTGTGTTAAAGGCAGGATATAAATGAAGTTACTAACTAAATAAACAACTACCCCTTATTATCACTGAATGCAGATACTGTTCCTGATTTGATTAACTATATTAACCAACAAGGTCTCCTTAGGATTAGTGGTATGCATTCAGCTCTGAGCAAAGAAAAATAGCTGAAAAATACCTTATCTGTATTATCAGCTATTCTTTCAGCTGGATATAGAAGAGAGTGTATTTTCAGCTACTGAGCATGGCCAATTCTGAAAAAAAAAAATGGAATTATCCAGGAAAACAGGATAGGTGCAGTTAAATGGAATTTAAAGAGTCAACATTCCTTTTAAATGCCATTCTAAGTGAAGCTGCAGCTTCACAAACATATTTAAAAGGACTGCAACACTTTTATATGCCTTTGGTTCCATTATAGCATATGGGGACCATTATAGTCAATGATCCCCATAGCCTATAATGGGGCTATAACGGGGAAAACAATGAAGGATGTGGGCACCTTCTTTGGGCACTCTGTACATGTACTGGTTCTGCTGGACACTCTGTACATGTGCTGGTTGTGTTGGGCTTGAAACCCCCCATTGTTTGGATTTGGTGAGCTGGTATAGCCACAGTGGCACTGGTTCTGCTGGGCATGGAAAAATCCCCACACATCTTTAGTTTCTGCTGCAGACTCTCAGATTTGACATCAGTCTTTTTTCTTTTCTTTTCTTTTTTTGCTGTTTTACCCCCATCATTGGAAACAATGGAGGATGGGAGCACCTTCTTTGGGTTCCATAGAATTGAACCCCCCGGTCCAATTTTTTAAAAAACTGTGGGGGTGTCTTTAGAGGAGAGGCACCCGAAAATATGGTGAAATTTTGGTGCCTCTCCCTCAAAATCAGCCCCCTAGACCCCTGGATGCCCCCAGATAGATTCCCCATAATGGAAATTGACTATAATGGATCTAATTGGAATTCAGATTTTTTTCAGGAAACCTAAATTTTGGGGGGTCTAATATATCTGAATCCAAAAAATTCTGATTTTTTGTGTGTACAGCCCTATTTAGGATAAATTTTTAATAGTTGTTATCCAAATGCATTGTTCCAGCAAAGGGGCAATTTTTGCCTCACTAACAACCTTCATAGTGTTAGTGCACGGAGATTTTTACACACAGCTATACCAAAAACAAATTATCACCTGTGCAAGTCATTTATCAGCAACAAGACATCTGTTGTTTCACTATGCAGATGGTAGGACCCCTGTACCCAGTGCCAGTTGCTTTGGTGATACAATGCTGCTTTGCAGAAGTGGAGTTCAAGAATGGTTTGTACTGATCCAGATACATCTCCTAGAAGCATAGAGTTGAAAAGGACCAGACAGGCCATCAAGTCCAACCCCCTGCTCAGCACAGGATCAGCTTCTCTAGGTAGCTGATTCCTCTGCTGAACTACTCTTCTATAAATAAAAATTTCCTAATATCCAGCTGGTCCCTTTCCTGGTAAACCCAAGTTGCACCTATATCTGAAAAACGGTGGGAGAAAGATCCTATACTTGTGTCTCTCTGACAATATCCTGGAGCTGCTTATAGATTCTTGCCAGAGTGCAATATTGAACACCAAGGTTAGTCAGATCTAAACTTGGCAACATTCAGTGGCAAGCTATACAAGAGCAATTCAATTTCAAAGTTTAAAATGCTTGTATAGGAGACGGTCCTTTTAAACACTTGTCTTTTAAAGTAATAAATCAACCATAAATTTCCTATACACATAAAGGTCAAATTACCAGAATGGCTTGACCTGTTGAAGGAATGAAACCTGTTAAAAACAAATGTACTTTATATGAAATGGAACCACGGAGAGAAACAAATCTCCTTCGTTTATATCTATGAGAAAAAAATAATCCACCTGTTCATCCAGGTAGCAGGCATCACAGATTTCAAGTTGGATTCAGTCAATCATTTGAGCTCCAAGAGATGATGGGCTTTGTTTCAAGGTTAGTGGATTTTCCAAGGGGCCCTTCAAAGGGGGGCAGATAATACAATCAAAGCCAAACCCCTCACACCACTTTTCCTTGACATAATTTTAGCAGACATAGCCTTATTGCAAACAAGGGATCTTTGTGTCTGGTCTATGTGAAGACGATTGTAGGTTCTCTGAAATGAATTACAAGCTTAATCTAAAATCTCACCAATTGAGATCAACAAATAGGCTTAGCACCTCTCCCTCATGCCTCCCCCTTATTCAGGCTTACTTCACTGTTCCAGAAGATTAGCTGTAGGGAGACTATGTGCTCCAGTATGTAAAATCTTTCCCCAAAGCCAGCCATCTCCTTAAGGAAGAGACCAAACACTGTGTACTTATTAGCCTCCCCTCCCCAACTCCCCCCCCCCAAAAAAAACCCTTCTCAGTAGCAGCATCTTACCGTTTCTGAAACTTTGTCAAATAGAGGGGGAGGGGAGGTTAGGAAGTGAGCCAGAAAAGTTTCCAAGAGAAGATCTGCTTCCAAAGTTCAATACAAAGGTAGAGTACATTTTCTAGATTGGTGAACTTTCCTTCAGCATAGATAGGGGGATATTGTTAGAAAAAGGAAATTACCCTTAAAACAGGTATGTTTATTAGAAAACAGCAAGTAAATATCAGACTAACTTTGATATTCCCTAGACAGCTTCACATCCTGTTTTAAAATCACCTTGTGGCTTCAATATAAAAAAAAAAGAAATGTGATGATGAAGACATAACATGTTATTGTCCTCTCTTGTTGATTCCGTTTCATTTTCTTTGAAACACACATACACACTGTGCTAAGGGGCAGATCCCTTCAGACTGGTCAAAATGAAGGGGTCCTTTCTGAAGTAGCATTTTGTTTGATGGAAATTTGGCTACACAGCTGCTCACTGGAAACCTCCTCTTGGTAGCTTTAGGGTCCAAATGAAAAACTTTGAGTGAATTTTGTTATATTGTTGATCCCCCTTCCCATACACATTGTTCATTTGTTGCCACTGGATTTTGCTGTTAAAATACTGTTGGTGGTGCTGTATTGTGTTTTTAATTTAATTAATTGTTTTCACAGATTTCTTAGGGTCACTGTCTTGTAAGTGACCTTATAAGCCTCGAAATAAGAGCATTTCAGGATATAAACCTTTTAATACCCTGAGAAAACATCATTCTTCTACTAAAGTAGGGAGCAGGTGTGCTCAACTGCTAACCCCTGCCAATGCACTAGTCAAATTTTTGTTGCCTGTTTGCATTTCTGTTACAAAAATTTGTCCTCTACCATGCTTAAAAGTAATCTGGAGGGAAATTATGTTCCATTAAGAGAAATTGTTATGCATAGGGAGCCACCACCTCAAGAACTTTGGTTAAAAAGCAGACTGAAACTAAATAAAATAGATAAATGTATGCAACACAGTATCATTAAGAACATCTTCAAACACCGATAAAGAGCTCTGAGGTAGCTTTGCTTTGTGCTTTCAGAAATGCCTGGGTAGTCCTGTAGTAGCTGCATTGCAGTTATTATTTTGGTTCCAGTGGCACAAAGCGGTCTTGGCAGAGATCAAGTACTCCAGCACTTGTAGGCAAGGGAGAGGGTGACATCAGTGGCTGTTGATCCTTTCCTTCTAGAAACATTTTGTTTTGTGGAGTCTCCAAAGAGGAAAAGTGACCAAAGATGAAAAGTGGCAAGAAACAGCCATACTGAAAGGAGCCCTGCAGCAAGTCAAAACAGTGGCATTCTTTCCCCCCACATCCTTTCACCCTATATATGCCTCTCAAATGGCCATGGTGAAACACCTTAACTCAGCTCTGAGGGGAAAGAAAGGAGGAGGGAAGGGGACCACCTTCAAAGTGCAGCTGGAATTGTAAGCTGTCTGCCTCAGCCGTTAGAAATATGTGGAGAAATTACCTACCATTCCCTGTAGAGACATCCAGCAACCATCCCAGCCCAGCTTTTCAGTTCGGTGATAATATGCTCCTATCAGTTTTAATAGCCCCATGCTGGATTCAGGAGGTATTATGGATTGTACAGCAAGCATATTGTCATTAAATTAAATTTTCAGAACATTCCCCAGCTCATCACAAATACCACAGAGAGTAATCATAATCGGTTCTCAACACATGTGTAATTGCCTTCAGCTGGCGTTTTTTACAGTTGACATTGTTCAGCAGTGATAAGGTGATTGGTGATTTGAATACACAGCTTGTTTCATAGCTGCCGTAATTGAAATATGGTATGTGTGAATGGAAGATTACATTAAGACCTAGGATAATCACCTGACATGAGAGTAATTGAGTCTACAATCTGCCACTGAGTCTCTCAGGGAGGGCTGAAATGAAAAGAAGCCATTAGTAGATTATACCACTGCTGGCTCGGCTTTGTGCTGGAGTGCCAGGCTGGCATTCCAGAACTGCGGGCTATATGTGGATGCTGTCTAGGGCACCATAAATGAAAGGAACAAGAAAAGGGGTGGGGGGAAGGAAACAAAACAGTTTAAAAGAAAAAGTTGCACTTTTCCCCCCTCAGGGGAGAACAAGTCAAGCTCTGATATAAATGCTCTCCACATCCACTTTTGAAAGAAAATATTCTCCCTGAGATTTTCCTCACCTCTCTGTTTTCTTCATAGACAGAAACAAGCAAATATTATTCCCTGTTTTATTTATCATTTCTAGTGAATTCAGCGACAAGAAGATTATTTAAAAGTTACCTCCTTTGAACTATAGTGGGATGAAACCAATCCTGTTGGGTACTGTATAGTAGGGAAAGTCATAGTGGATTCACAAACTGTTGTGGGGGAGGGGTCTTAGTAAGATAACTTTGGAAGCAATTCTAAACAGGTCAGCTGCTAAGTAAGTCAACTGGAAAGGGTTCTTAGGACTTCATCCTTTGTGCCATTGCCTTATAGGGAAAATCTACTTGGCACCTGAGACTTGTGAATTGACTGATATTCTGGTATTGGTGTGGCAAGCCTCAGATGTCATGTCTCCTCCATACTGTTCTAAACTCATGTTTGACCACTGGCAAAGTTAGGATAGCGCAGTACACACAGCTACCATGAAGGGTCTTTAACAAGTGAGTACACAACAGACAAAACTGTCACTTGAATCCACTCAAAGCTGATTAACATGAAACAGTTTGGGGAACTAACATCAAATGTGCATGTTTAAGCATGAAATATGTTTTTTACAAGGTACTGAAACGTAACACCTAACTTTCTTTCTTGTTATTAGGTAAAAGCCAGTAAGTAGGATCTTATGAAGAAAGCCCCCATCATTCTTATAATTTTGCCTACATTATTATAATCAAAATTATTAAGGAAAGCAGTCTATGCTGTAAGAAGTTCTATGCATAGGTCACAGATAAGAATTGCAATGTCAGAAGAGACTGAAAAATTGACTGCAACTATGAAGGAGGAGGGATGTGGGATATTTCCAGTCCCATTCCCATTACTCTGAAGTTCCATTTCAATTTTCTTTCAGTTTAACTTGGTGGATCTGTAAAATTAGTTGCAGGCATGATTTAGAAATGATGTGTAATTTGTTGCAGTTTTCAACTTGCATCATTCCTCCCCACCTTTCCCCCCTACAGGTTAACAGTGCTCATGAGTGCGTATGTACTGTGATGCACTGTCTCTTAATCAAGATGCATGCAATTGCACAATCGTTCTTTTTCCTGCAGGAATCTGTGCACATCTACACATATAAGGGAATGCAAAGGTGTAAAGTAAAATCAGCACCAAACTGTGTATGCACAATAGTCTGGGGAGAAAGAGCAGAATTTATTTTTAAAGTAGAAGAATGGCAGATTGCTAATAAATTGGCTCTGGTTCAAAACAAGGATCGGTAGGAATTTAAATGGAGAAAATTTTATAAGTCTGGTGTCCAAGATGTTTAATGGCTTGAAAAGATGGCAGAGTATTTAAGTAGTCACTCTTCAAAATATATTACTGAGCCAATGAATCCAGTTATGATAATGCCAATCACTCAATTAAGCTTAGCCCAATGAGAGACTACTTACAATTATTCCAGGATGTTATTAATTCATAACGCACAAAATAATTACTAAGGCCATTTTTATGCTATCCTTCATCCTGAAAAAACAATCTCTTAATTCATTTCAACCTTGAATTGGTCTACATTATTAAGGGATTAATCAGATGCTGAAACAAGATAAAATTCAGTTTAAAAAAAGCCCCTGAAACATCAAGACAAAATCTGATTTAACCACAGAATAAATGATCCTGTAAGCCTTTATATTGCCAGTAGGGTTGACTTTAAACCACATATTTAATAAGAAAAGACTATGAAAATCAGAAGCACTTTTGAATAGGAATATAAATCACTTACCATTGCCTGCTGCTTAATGGCTTCTAACCTAGACAGAACAAGGAATCCTAGGTACAATCACTTAAAAGGAATAATGGACAAGCCCTAACTGTTCTGTGGTTAACACTGGTGTCATTTTACTTGTTTTTGTTATCTGTTCTTTCCACGGTTGAATACCAGTATAGCACTGGGCATCACCAATTCAGTGCACTCAGGGTGGAAGTTTGAAGCCCCACCAGGTCTCCAAAATGTAAGCTGTCACTATAGCTACTCCGCTATTCTAGAAGGTCTGCTCTCTCTCTCATTCAGGACCTTTGGGACCAGGAACAAGCAGAACTGCCTGTGCGATTACATACTGACATCAACATCATCAAGACAGAGGAAAGCAAAAGAGGAGGTGGGACCAAAATGTAAAGACCATGTGCAAAGAATTAGTAAAGAAAAGGTGAGCAGCTGTGAAGTTGAGGGGGGAATTTTCATTTGCACTGGGGGAAAAAACTAGTGAATTCAGTGTACCATGAATGTAGAATGGCTTTATATATCTTTACTCTCACTTCCCTCTATGATTTTATCTTTGGCACTCCATTATCTCCATGGAAAACTGCATCTCTATATTGTAGTATGTGTCTTTCTCTCTGTTCCCAAGACACTAGACAGGTACCCTATGGTCCTCCTTTCATTAAACTCTGGGACTGCTAAATTTAATCCAGGAACACCTCAGGGTTGAATTATGGGTTTGTTCATTTGTTTAAGTGTGAGAAGTTAAGTTCTTGAGTAGAAAAAAATGGAACCCTTCTGTCCCAAATAAGCAAAGGTATAGCTGAATAGAATCTGCTGCAACAGAAGTTTTGAGCATTTGGTGATTTGTTAAAAAAAAGGCTACAACCCTGTGCTTACTTACAAGCAAGGCTGCAGGTTGGGGCTATTGAGGCAGTGCCCCTCCCAAAGCTGCCAGGCACACTCTCTCCTGGTCACTTGACCCCCCCCCTCCTCTTGTTTACGCTTTGTTAGTTAAATTAGCATCTCTGATGCTCCTCCAGAAAAAAAATCCTAGATATGGGCCAGCTTACAAGTAAATCTCATGGAACCAATTGTATACATACTTACTCTAAAGTAACCCTCTGTTGAGCTGTATGGGACTTATCTCCAAGTAAGGGTATATAGGTATGAAGCAGTGCAGTCTGATCTTATGGACTCAGAGGCAAGCTTCAATGGGTTTAATAGGGCTTGTTCTCAAGTCAGAATGCCTAGAATTTGTGGCTTAACAAGCATGACCCTGTCAACACATTTGGTGGTGGAAAGTGTCATCAAGTCACAGTCAACTTAAGGTGCCCCACAGGATTTCCAATGCACAAGACAGATGGGGTTTGCCATTGCCTGCCTGTGAGTAGTAACCCTGGCCTTCCTTCGTGGCTTTCCTTCCAAGTACTAACCAGGGTTGACCCAGCTTAGCTTCCAAGAGCTGATGAGATCAGGCTAGCTTGAACCATTCATGTTAAATCATCACCACATTTAGGCTACTGAAAATGAGGAGGGATGGGCACAAGCCATGAAGTAAAGTTCGTCACAATTTTTGTTTGGTTTGTGGTTCACAAAGTGATGTTCATGGAAGGATGACTGGCACAAACATTCTTGAAATCTGGCATGGTTCATGGTGGTTCGTTAATGGATACATTTCCAGACAGACTGTTTCTGCTTGATTAAACTCTTTACAAAACACCAAAGCAACAGGGGGCAGAATTCCCCAGCTTTGGAAACACCAATAGGAGTTCTCCATAGCTTAGCAGGCACTGCTGGCTGGCAGTAACAGAATGTTATATATACACCCAGTTCCACACTTTCTCCTCTGTTGGCTGTTGACAGTTAAACAGAAAGGCTTGTTAAACTTGTTCAAAGCAGACCAGCTGTGCAGATTCATTTATTCCCTCCTGACTGTGAACTATTTTCTCCTGCTGGTGTTTGGGTGTTAGATGGACTCAGGGCTCTGAGCCATCCCACCTCTCTGTTCATGCCAAGCAGAACTTAGCTAGTGGGTGGCTCAGCTAAGGACCCACATTTTAATTGTAAACTCCTCTTCCGTGCTTGGGTTTAGGTATTGGGTAGACCCAGGGCTCTGAGCCATCCCCTTGCTCTGCTCTGCTGATACCAAGTGGTATTAGCTATGGGGTACCTTGGCTGAGAACTCACATTTTATACCCTCATAGAATCATAGTTGGAAAGGACCTACAGGGTCATCTAATCCAACCCCTGCATAATGCAGGAACATCACAAATAACTCCCCTCAAAGATGGAGTGGCTCAGAGCCCTGAGTCCATCTAACTCACAAATACCTCCCCCAGTGACCCCTGCTTCATGCCCAGAAAATAGCAAAAGCCTCCTAAATCCCTTGCCAAACTGGCTGGAGAAAAATTACCAAATGACCCCAAAGTGGCAATCAGCATTTCCCTAGGAATGTAAGAAACAGCCACAAGAACTAAGCACTGATGCAACCCTTCCCATGCTCCTTCTCATGATCTGCCTAATTCACAGAATCAGCTTTGCTATCAGATGGCTATCTAGCCTCCACTTAAAAACCTCCAAGGAAGGAGAGTCTACCACCTCACAAGGAAGCCTGTTCCACTGAGGAACCGCTGTAACTGTCAGAAAGTTCTTTCTAATGCCTCAAAAGAGAAGTTAACTCTTCCACATCTTTACACAAACATAATGGAGAGCTGCAACTTTGTCTGGTTGACTGTGAACTTCTGAAATATATGAATGTTAAAGAAATACAGTATGACTATGATGCTGTCAATGTCATTTATAGCACAATTTTACACAAAGGCAGAACCATCATAAAAAAAGCAAGCCAAGTCCTTTCAAATGACCAAAAAGAATTCATGTTATAAATAAGTCAAGTTTCTGAAACGGAAGTCATAAAGTTGTAGCAGATTTCTCAATAAAATAATCATCCTGACCTCTCCTAGTAAATGTACCATAACTTTCCAAGGAGGACCCCCCCCCCAGCATATTCCTTTATATAGAGAAAGAAAGGACACACCTGGCATATCTCAAGATTCCAGTGATGTACTAATTTGAAACGCCCATAATTTTCAGGAGAAGAAGGAATAATGGAATATGAAGCAGCCAGTTTAGATGAAATATAGGGCAAAAACCGCATGCACAAGAGGAAGACATTGGCCACAGTCCAGCTTACCTGTGAAAAACTAGTCATATATAATAAAATATATGGTGGCTCTCAATATGGATGTACACTACCATTCATATTAGAAGATGCAATCATGAGGTTAAACAGAACTTTAATTAGTGTTACAATGCAGATGTGCATCAGATAAGTGCTTTTCTATTTTTAACTGGGGTGGGCATGAAACACATTTTTGTTTAGCCACGAACCAAACTATGAAGCCATATGAACCGAGAGGCTGTCCCATGAACTGACACAGTTTGTATTAGTTCATGAACCTGCTTTCTGCTCCCTGTAGCTTTTCATGGGGAGCAGAAAGCAGGGATTTAAATAACTCTGAGCCACTTAAACCAAATAGGTGAGTGTCACAGAGCTCCCCACCACTCAGCTGTTTTTCCTGAAGTCCAGAAAGCAAGCAAAATTAATGGAAGTTCATAGCAGTTCTATTCACAAGCATCGCTTTGTGAACCACAAACTGGTCCAAATTCATGATGAACTTTAGTTCATCTTATTCAGGTGTGCAATAGAATAATGTAATATGAAGCAGCCAATTTAGACAAGCACAAGAGTAAGACATTAGCCACAGTCCAGTTGTAACTGTGAAAAACTAGTCATATCTAATAAAATATATAATGGCTCTTGATATGGATGAGCAATACCATTCATATTAGAAGATGCAACCATGAGGTTATCTTATGCAGATGGAATCATCCTATACAGGTGGAGATCTCTTTTCCTTCCCTGACTTTGTTCCACTATCCCCACACTGCCATGACTCTCAGTATCCTTTAATCCTAGTTACTCATGACACTATGAATCCTGATTCTCCAGGGTGTTATGTTGGCCTTTAATTCCAAGAAGTTCTTCCAAACAAATCATACACCACTGTCTAGCTGTAGTAGAACTGATTTTCACCATTCAAGGTCTATGCATCCTCTAAATGTTTGCAGACATTCTGTGACCCAGCATATTTCTCTAACTTCTTCTGAGGTCTGGAACTTTGCTTCACGTTAAGTGGAACTTTAGGTTAACTCAACAGATACTAGATAATAAAAAGCTCAATCCTACAATTATTTTCTGGTCAATATATTCTGGAAAATGATTTTACTGTTTTGCAGACTCTTGATTCTAAATTGGGAAGTAAGCTAGATGTACTTCTTTGAGTCTTCTAATTCCAAAATGCCCCAAAGTTACTCTCTAGAGACAAGGCTGCTGCTGACTTATCCTAGATCAATCATCATTGAAGGTCGCCTGTCCTATTTGACAATATTTGCTCAGTAACTAATAAAGATCGGCCTCCAGATATTTATATTAGGTTATCATCTCTCCAGGGTAAGACTTAATCTATTTTGCAATGTACATTTTTAAACCAACAAGACAATATAGGATACTCTGCCTGAAAATGAATTAAATTCATGGTTCCTAAATATGAGATCTGACATTGTTCTTGTTACCCAAAAGCCACTTATTCCCCAAAAGACATACACTTCAAAGGTTATATAAAAGGTTCAAATAGCAATGCTATTCGTTTTTTAAAAAATTACTAGGTTTCCTAACACCTCTGGCTTTCAGATAGATAAACTGTGGTATCAGTGTCCCCTAGGTTTCCAAATGTGCATCTTGGAGAAAGCAAATTTATTATAATACACTGAGCAGCTTTCAAAGCAGTGGTAACTGGATTGTTTCCCAAAACACCATAGAACATATCAAATGACATCTTGAGATATTTATAAAGAGTTGCTAATGACTGGAATGCCTGGATAAAGTGTAAAGAGCCTGACTACAGATAGTCTCACTTGGAAACATATAATGTGGTAAGAAAGTTAAAAGGAAACAAGTACTATGATCTTATGAAAAAAGAGTAAAGGAGAAACTCACCAGCTACTCAAAATACAGTGCTTGTACGAATAGGCATTCTCAGTGATAGGATAGCTACTGCATTTGGAAGTTCTACCATTGTACAGCAAAAAATAAAATCAGGTATTTGAGAGGCTAGTTTATTGTGCTGCCAGGTCGTATCTTTAGCTCACAAATAGATTCTAATTATTTCAGTGGGATTCTCTCCCAAGGAAATGTGCATAGGATTGTCTTAATTATTTATTACATTTAACATACCACTTTTTTTGCAGTCAAGATGGATTGCATTCAAAATAATTACCTGTAATATAATCTATATGACACAAAGGGGGGGGGATGAGAAGGAGAAAGCAAGGAGACTCAAATACCAGGAGCCTGATTCATAAATGCAGGAGAATTTCACGTAAATAAGGTTACAGAGTGCTGTGGTGGTAAAAACTGAGTGCACCATTCTCAGAGTGCAGGTGGTAGATTCTGTCTTTGAATGTTCTTTGTCACTAAAAATAAGTTTAATAAAAACAGAGAACTAGCATACCAGAAAAAATGGCTCTACTGAGTTGGAACCTATGAAAGCAGTGCTTCTGTCTTTCTGTTTTCATGATCTTCCACCTGCATTCTTGAGAGTGGTGCAGTCCATTCTCTCACCTCAGCATCCTACCACCTCATTCTCTTGCATGTCTGAACCATGCTTCAACAATTTGGAAATACTGAGTTTACAGGAAAGTACTTTGCCACCAGTATGAGATTTTCTAAACACTCATTTTTTTCAAAAAGAGAAAGGGGGATGACTGCAGCTAACTGTTGTGGTTAATCTTTGCCACTGCCCTCACTCGTTCATTTAATTCTATAAGGAAACCTAAGAAGCCAGTGCACTGGTGACCCATTCCTTTGTGTTCCTGATTCTTGGCCCAGCCTTTTTACTTTTTATGCCATAGTAAACATTTCCTTAAAAACTGGAATGGCTGTTTTACAGCTGAAGAAGTGGGGATCATGGAGTGGAAGAAAGACTGTCCCCTCCCCTCTGATTCATTCGTTCTCCAATTTGTGGTAGGGTTAACTGCCTGAGAATAATATTATGCTGCTAATGAGAATATGATGCTTCTTTGACTGAACTATTCTAATTGATCAATCTGTCACATCAGAAAGCACTGAAATATTTATTCCTTCCAAAACAAATAAAAATTACTTTTTAATTATTGTCAATATTTTATGAGTAATGTTACAGTGAACTGTACTAACATATTTATAGGCCAACTGTCATTTCATCTTGAAAGCCTTTCATAAACACAACTTAGTCATAGCAATCGCTCACTCTGATCCAAATAAGGAGACTGCCACAAGCAGGCAATATTTCCTGCTCATATCACTTATAGATCAGAAATATATCTATAAGCACATCGAAATGCACAGAAATGCTGTTTGTATGTACTGCATTGCTTACAATTGGATATGATCTTAGACATACATCCAAAACTTAATCGGGGATGCCTGCCTGAATATGCATCCTATTGAAAACAATGCAGTGCAGGTAGGTTACATCTGCATTTAGATGCTTATCTTGATATGTATCCAGTTAATGCCAGTTCCTGGTTCTGCCATTGACAGATGCATAGAAGTTTGCTTCAATTTATGATGGCCTTATTCTTACTTGCATTGGAAGTAAGATGGCCTTATTCTTACTTGCATTGCATTGGAATGTGTGTATTCTTACTTGCAATTGAATAGTTGGACTATATAGGACAGAATTAATATATTGGGATAGGATTTAAAATCAACTCATTAAATAAGGGAACAAAAATAGAAGAACAGAGTACTATTTGCATAAGAATTGTTGCCAGCAGGAATCAATATGTTGCAAACATCCTCATATAATACCTGATTCTTAATGTGATATAAAGTTCCTGAAGATTCAGATTAATATTGATTCTCTCTCTCTCTCCCCCTTGTGTGTATAAAGATTTCAGTATGGAATGCTAGATTCCCCAGTACATCACAGATCTGGAAACAGAATTAAAAGAGCAACTTGTTCATCTTCTTGAAGGGAAAACAGGACACAACTTCTAAACTGGGCATAGTTTTATTAAGTATCTGCAGAATGGGAAGTTTCTACCTCAATCCAAAATCTCCAATGATGTTTCAGTGCAGGAACCTTATTATCTTCCTTAAAGCAAGGATCTCTTATAGCTGCCCCTCTTTCAGATGATGCAGTGCTACCTCTGGTCTTGGAATAGGATTACCTACCCCATTTCTGTTTTCTCATGACTCTGAAAGAAGGGCTGGGCAGGGTCTATCCAGACAAGCTGACTAAATTCATAAAATCCAAGTTTAGAAGACCCAAAATGAGCCAGTTTCAAGGGCTGTGGTTCTCACATCCTTTCTGGTAACAATTACCTACTTGACATCATCACTCTGGGGTAGATGAGAATTAGGCCTTCTGGTTGTCAAAGAAATGTGATTAGCACTTTTATACTCTGTCCCTTTGTCAAAAGGACAGAGTGCCTGGTTGAATACCCATTTAATGAAAGCAGGACTAGAAAAATGGACCCTTATGATGTCTCCTTTGTTGTGGACAGGTCATTACTGATTAAGACTGCACTCATGGACCTCTCCAGTGTCTGTGGGCATAGAGGATCATTAAAGTGGCTCATTCCCATCCCCCCTTGACCCAAAGGCTACTGGATCTTTTGGATTTCCATGATGCAGCTGGGGAAGGATTGCCAGATTCAGATTAGGAAACTCATGGAGATTTGGGAGTGGAGCCTGGAGAAGACAGAAACCTCAGTGGGGTATAATGCCATAGACTCCATTCTCTAAAGCATCCATTTTCTCCAGGGGAACTGATCTCTGTAGTCTGTAGTTCAGCTGTAATTCTGGTGGATTTCCAGGTCCCACCTGGAGGCTGGCATTCCTAGTTCTGTCAACTGTACAAGCTTTGTTGATAATGTTCTGGTTTATTTTTAGAACAGGGAATTGATGTAGGTGGTTGACTCAGTTACTCCTAGATGTTCTCTCATACCGCATATGTCAGGTAGTCAGTTGTTACTCTGAGAAGCTGTTGAGAATTAAGCAGTTGAGGAGAGAGCTGAAATGCAGTTGTCAGAGAAATAAAAGCAAGGCCAAATGCAGTTTAGATCTCATTTGAAGGCTTGTTCTATGGCAGCGTTGTCAGGTAAGGTACTTTGTGTGTGACATTACCCACTGGAGATATTCTAGAATTATAGTCTGCTTTTCTCCCCTATGGATACACAAAGTAGCTTACATCATTTTACCCTTCTCCATTTTATCCTCAATAATCTGTGAGGTAGGTTAGGTTGAGAGTGTCTGATTGGCCAAGGTCATCTAGCAAAATTCCGTGGCAGAGTGGGACAGGGTCTACCAGATCCTAATGTCACACTGTATCGGACTTGCTCTCTTGTTCTGCCAGACTTTAGAGAGAGCAGCTACTGTTTCCTACTTTTTAGAACTGTTGTCAGGTTGCTTGTTTTACTGATGGTTGGATACTGTTTTTTAATATTCACTTTAATTGATTGTTGGTAGAGTATATTCCTTCAGTTAATAATGATAACAACAACAGAAGACCCAGTGAAAACAGCAAATATTGACTTTGCAAGAAAAGGAATGAAGCAGTTGACCACATGGTCAGTGCCTGCAGTAAAATTGCTTAGTCTGATTATTAAGAATGCCATGATAGAGTTGCAGTTATGTTGCACTGGAATCCTTGGTATGGTTTACCATACACCAGAAATCACAAGAGTATGGCTTACCATCAGCCAAAAATTCACAGGAGCACATACCAGGTAAGATCATGGAGAATGATGAAACAAAGATGTTTTGGAACTTCTGATTACAAACAGATAAACATCTGGAGCATAACACTCCTGATCAGTGGTATACTTTGCATATTTACATAGCACCCAGAGAGGATCATTTCTAACACCCCCTTCCTCTGTATAACAGAATTGTTTTCAGTAATAATCATGAAATAAATGCACCGTTAACCAACAAGATTTTCAGGGAATAAGTGTTCAAGAGCCAAAGCGTCTTTCTTTAAACACAGCTAAGAATGGAGACACAACTTTTCTATCTCCCTTCTAATCGAACCTACCTCTTGATCCAGTGGGAAGCTCTCCTGCACAAGAGCACAAACTGGATTAGACAAACTTCCCATGAGCTTCTGGGCCTTTAAAAAATCAGAGGTATACAGCCAAAGGCATCCATGTCAAAAGAAACCTCAATAATTTAAATGATTTATATAATGAAAAACTACTTGTAGTCAAAACACATGTATAAAGAGCATCAATAAAGTGCAAGTAGAGACCACTCCCATATACAATTCAAATACTCATAGCTGATAGTTCATTCTTTCAATTTCAAAATCCGGGATGTGGTATAATGAGCAGTAGAGTAGAACAGAGTCCAACGCTCCAAGTCCTCTTTTAGCCAGTGGAAAGGATGGAAGCAGCAAGACAAAAGTATGCAACAGGGATGCGCTGTATGCCCTGTTTCACATGAGGCTTCTACAAGCTTCAAATAACACTTAACAATTCATAATGGAGACCAGCACTCCAACCATTCTGCAGACAAGAAACGGCTGCCAAGAAGGATGTTGAAATCCATCAAAGGTAACACCACTGGTGGCCAAATCCAGCTAAACTAGAATATGATGTTGCTACTGCAGGTGCCTCCATCGATTACGCCTGATGCAGATGCACAGTCATGCATGACCAGATAACTCCCTTTGTAGAGGGAGGGAAGTTTGGAGCACTCCTGAATCATTTTGATTCTTCACTCCACACTGTGTTCCCTGGCTTCAAACCTAAGCTATTCAGGGGTGTTTTTCCCCCACACTTCATGTTACAAATCCTTTGGACTAATAGTTGGGACAAAAAAAAATGTTTTCTAGATTAAGCAGAAGTCTCCCCTTCCTTTTCCCCCCTCCATTTGATTTATTATTTCATTTTATTTTAGTAGTTTTTTTTTATTCCGCCCTCCCCGTGAGTGGGCTCAAGGCAGATCACGACAGCAGAAAACACAATACAATAGTTAAAAATCCAATAATTCAGGAATTAAAGCAGTTCAAACCATCTAATAAAAAACTGGTGACAAAATCTACCAGATTTCCACAGACCGCGGTTTTGTTTTTAAAATATCGAAACAGTTTGTTTGATGCTAACCGAGGGCTGCGCAGGCTATCTTTATGCAATCCTAAGCAGAATTACACCTTCAATGGATTTAGAAGAGTGTAACTCTGCTTAGAATGTCTCTAAGCCAGTTTGGTGTAGTGGTTAAGTGTGCGGACTCTTATCTGGGAGAACCGGGTTTGATTCCCCACTCCTCCACTTGCACCTGCTAGCATGGTCTTGGGTCAGCCATAGCTCTGGCAGAGGTTGTCCTTGAAAGGGCAGCTGCTGTGAGAGCCCTCTCCAGCCCCACCCACCTCACAGGGTGTCTGTTGTGGGGGAGGAAGGTAAAGGAGATTGTGAGCCGCTCTGAGACTCTTCGGAGTGGAGGGCGGGATATAAATCCAATATCTTCTTCTTCTTCTTCTCTGTTATGAATGTAAATTCTTTCTTAAAGGCATTTCTATTTACAAAAAAAAAAGACTCATCTTTTTTTATTTGCTCACAACTCCTTTGCCCCAATGGCATGCAAACGGCTATTTTTAAAGGCTCAAGACACACCTCCAGGCAGTTTGAGCCAAAATAGTTCAAAGGGGGGCGAAATG
Organism: Heteronotia binoei; assembly: GCF_032191835.1. Lineage (NCBI taxonomy): Eukaryota > Metazoa > Chordata > Lepidosauria > Squamata > Gekkonidae > Heteronotia > Heteronotia binoei. Next base: position 101,245,161 of record NC_083229.1, read on the forward strand.
CTCTTCACTGGGGCTTGCACAAGAGAACTGCCAGCTAGCTTGTGCCCCTTGAGTCTTGCCTCCTAATCCTGTGCACATTTACATGGAAGTGTGTACCACTAATGAGGCAATCCTAAACAGATCTACTCAAAAACCCATTGGAGTCTACTCTCAGGAAACTGTTAGGATTGCACCATTATATTCTTAAAATAATAGCACATTATCTGGCCATTTCATTCAGCAGGAGAAAGGAATGGAGCAGAAATCAGTCAATGAAACTGACAAGGAGTAATATTAAATAATGATTCATGGAGATGTATTCTGAGCAAACAACAGGAGGAAATCATCTAATCTTCTGCTTTTTCATTCAGAAGTGAGAATGCAATTCTAAGAACACTTTCCTGGGAGGAAGGCCCATTGAGTAAAATAGCACTTTTTTCTGAGTAGACCAGCTTAAGATTGCTCTCTAGGGTCCACTAAGTACAATGTTGGGGCTTACTCCTCAAATAAGTCTGGGTGTTGGAAGTCCCTTCTGCTGCTTTTGTGAAAAGATGGAGAAGAGGAGCCTGTTCCTTCTTTGACTGTTGCTGTGGCTGTTACAGTGGCTGTTACTTTCAAGTCAGTGCATTGAAGGGAAAGGCTCCAGACTTCAGTGAGGCAAGTGAATGGCAACATTGTTCTGAGGCAGTGGTGGGCCTCTAGCCCCAGGAGCAGTCTGGCCTACAGGGCACTCAGAATCACCCCACTTGCCACGTCCAGCTGCAGCTAAGGCTAGCTTGACAACAACAACAAAAAGTCCATATTACGTGCCTTAAAAGAGCATGGCAACATGCTGATCCAATGCCACAAAGGCATTGGTGCAGTCAAGCCACCCCGCAGGTGCCTCAACTCCCAGCCTCTCACCAAGAGTCAGCAGCTGTGCACTCCTCCTCATGGGTAGCCTTGTGTGAAAAATACTGGGGGGGTGGGGTTGGCTCAGCCTTGGGTGGGTCTAGCATTTCCAGGGAGAGATGGGGGTGTCTGGGGAGGTCTCCAAGGTCATTTAAGTTGACATGAACTCCATACTATAGAGATCAGGCTTCTAGGCACCCCCTTATTGCCAACACGAGGAGCAAACTGCTCCTACCTCACTGCCCTTGGTATGCCACTGCCCTGGATATCACAGTTGTAGAAAATATGAGAAATAGGGTTTGGATGATTAACATGGCAAAGCAGAACAGAAAAGAGAACAAGAGAAGACCATGAAATACCAAGACTTACAGAGTTAGAGTGCCTCTGGGAGAGAAGGTTATCTTCATGCCCATTGTCATTTAAGCCCTTGAAGCAATGCCCAGAAGTCTCAAGAAACACCTTGACATTCTGGGTATTGAGCAAATAACACCAGCTCACCTCCAGAAGACAGTGTGTTACACAGAACAGCAAGAATCCTGCTGCAAGGATACCTCTGCAATTCCCAAGAACTTGACTAGATCTCAAACTGCAGAACACCATCTACCAATCAAATATCTGATTGTGACAACAACAATAATTTGACCTAAATACCAAACTAAGCAACACTTGCAAACTAGTCTGTAGGGTGTAGGAAAAGTACCAGACGCCACGCTGGCAAACCACGTGGAAGCCTGTGCTGCCTGCACCCGATGTAGCCCAATCAGCAAGTGCCTAGTGTCTCATGGCGTAAAGAGCATGTGCAGTCCTGTGGCCAAACTGTCCAATCACTGGCTTACACATGGATTTAAATAAAGCAGCGCTCCCGCTCTGGAGGAGGTCAGCTTTCACCCACGGTCATCTCGTCTCGTTTCCTGACTCCCACAGCTGGTGACCCCGACGTGATCAGCTCCCCGCCTCTACTCGCCCGACCTCTCGGTCTTCACGGTGCACCTTCTCAGGTGAGTATGGGGAAAACATTGTCCAAAGAACAGGTAGCGCATGCGGATGAATTACGGAAATTATGTCAGTCACAGCAGCCCGACAGATGTCCGTCAGGGAAAGAGATCCTTGAGCTCCTGCGGGAGATAGACTGCCAGTGTCCATGGTATCCACAATGTGGTTCCATGAAGCCCAGTGACTGGGGGGAAATCGGAGCGGAGTTGCGGCAGGAACCCCGCGCTCCTATGTCTCTGCTCATAACCTGGCAGCGGATTCATCATGCTATTTGCCAGTTCACTCCGACTGATAACATCCTCTGTAAGCCCCCTGAGGCGTCGGGTGAAACCCCCCCCCCTTATCTCTACCCGGCCCTGGCCTCTTCGCCAGAGGCCTCAGCTCCCGCGGGAGCTCCCCAGACGGTTGTGTCTCCCAGTGAGCCGCTGGGCTCAGCCCTCCCGGCGCCCCAGTCCTCTCCCGCCATCCTTCTCAGTCCCTTAGAACGCTCCTTGGCTCGAGCCCGAGAGGCAGGGGAACTGGACTTGTCGGAGGATTGGGGTGGGGAATCTCCGGGGTTGTTCCCCATAACACGGACCCCGGATCCTCGGCACCCTAACCAGGTTCAAGTAACTTGGACAGGGTTGCCCTATTCCGTCCTGAGAGAATTGAATAAATCCATTAAAGATTATGGCTTGAAGTCTACCTTTGTGCAGGGGACCTTAGAAGGTATCGCACAAGGTTATTCTATGTTGCCCTATGATTGGAAGGCTCTTGCTCGTATGATTCTGTCCCCCTCCCAATATGTCGTGTGGGACAGCGAATATCGGGCCGCCGCCATTGCTGCGGGTACTGCTCAAATTACCGCCGACCAGCTTTATGGGGCGGGGCAGTTTGCTGACCTGGCTGCTCAAGCCCAGCTCACTGACGCTCATCTGGCAGGCGTTAAAGCTTGCATCCACTGCTCCTTCCGCCGGGTCCCAGTTACAGAGAAGGCACAAAAATCATTCAGTGCCATCTGGCAGGGCAACGGGGAGCCTTATGGCGCCTTCATCGATCGCCTCCAAGAGGCCATCCAGCGGCAGCTGGATAACATCGAGGCGCAAAGCGAGTTGCTGGTGAAGTTAGGCTATGAGAATGCCAACACTGACTGCAAGCGGGTTCTGAGCTCTGTCGTCAGCCGCCCTGGCTACACCTTAGCCGACATGTTAACAGCCTGTGCTGAGGTGGGCTCCAAGCAGCACGAGATGGCGCTTCTGGCCGCAGCCCTTCGGGGAAATGGGGACAGAGGCAAACGGCCCGCGGGGAACTGTTTTAAATGTGGGAAACCAGGCCACTTCCGGGCTCAATGCCGCGCCCGGACCCCCCAAGGGGGCTCCTCGGACAATAGGCCATCGAAAAAATGTCCGAGGTGCGGGAAGGGCTATCATTGGGCAAATCAGTGCCGCTCTGCCCCCCCTAGCGCCTCAGAGCAAAAAAACTCGTAAGCGGGCAGTCTCCTTGCCCGAGCCCAAAGGGAGACCCTTTACTTTGGACCCTGGAGACGGTGTCTGCTGCCGCCCAACCTTTACCAGGAGAAGTAACCACCTTGGCTGTCTCTTTGCCTCCAGACTTCCCCGCAGCGGCAGCCTTGCTCTTACCCCTGCAGGAGATGGGGGAACAGGGAGTGTTTATCATTCCTTCTTGTGAGGAAGCCCCTCCCCCGGGGGTGCCGCTCCTAGTACAAGCATGGAGCCAACTCCCTTTTTCACTTCCGCCCGGGACTCCCGTCGTTCACGCGCTTCCCATAAGGGGGCGCGAGGGTGGTTTCTCTTCTTCTTCTGTTTTTCAGATCGCTCTGGTGAACCAAGAGATCCTTGCTTCCAAGCCTTTACGAACTTATTTAGTCAACGGAAAACCCTTTGAGGGCCTTCTGGACACCGGAGCTGATATTTCTGTTATTGATTCTGCTCAATGGCCGGCCGAGTGGCCGTTAGACGATAGTCCAGCGGTGCATGGTGTTGGTGGGACCAGGGCCGCCCGTCAAAGTCAGCGGTCCCTCCCCGTCGTTTCCGCGCACACGAAAACTCTTTTGGGCTATATTCAGCCCGTTGTGGTCCCGCTGGGGTTAAATCTCTGGGGGAGGGATCTTCTCAATCAGCTAAAAGCAAGCCTGATTCTTGATGAGTAATGGCCAAGCCTTCCGCAGTGGCCCTTTCTTGGCTTTCTCAAGAACCCGTTTGGGTAGAACAATGGCCGCTGCCCCTTGAAAAATTACAGGCTTTGCACTCCCTGGTCGATGAGCAAGTAGCCACAGGTCACCTCACGACCTCTACCTCGCCTTTTAATTCTCCTGTTTTTGTTATTAAAAAGAAATCTGGAAAATGGCGCTTACTACATGATTTAAGAGCTATTAACGCCATTATACAACCTATGGGTCCTTTACAATGCGGGTTGCCAAACCCATTGTACGGATAGCTTTTGGGTGGGAGGGGGTAACAATACTAGTCAGATTTAGATCCCAAAATAAAGTATGAGTCCACTGGCATGTTTAAGACCAACCAAGTTTTATTCACTGTATGAGCTTTCAGTGCACTTTCACTGGAACAACAACAACAACAAAATTTTATTTGTATCCCGTCCTCCCCGCTAGAGCAGGCTCAGGGCAGCTTTGACCTAAATCAAACTTTGTTCTACTTTGTTGTTTGGAATCAAACTTTGTTCTGCTTCTTCAGACCAACATGGCTACCCACTGAGATCCCAGAACAGTTATTGAGAGAGCAATCCTAAGCAGGTGTTTTCAGAAGAAAGTCACATTTTATTCAATGGTGCCTACTCCCAGGAAACTGTCTTCCTAGGATAGCACTGATACTTGTGCAGAAAAATTGACTCCTCTGCTATGCCAGCAATAAGTATAAAAACAATCTTTCAGCCTTTCAGTTCTAAAATTCTGTGGAAACTCACAACGGGCCCAACTGTTTAATGAATTCATGAAGATGGCCATAGGAGAAAAATGCTTTTGCTTTCTTACATTCTGTACCTGAGAGCAGACAAAGATCTCAACTGGTACTAGAGGTTTTATCTTAATTAATATCACATATCAAGGTCTCACCTTAAAATGTATCCTGTTGCAACTCATTCAGTTATTTATTTGCAACATTTTGCAGCTCTGTTCTCTAAGAAATTCTTGTGTGATTTGCACAAAAACATTTAATTAATAATTATATTAAAATGTATTTTACCTTTTTACAAAGAGGAATTTCTCTGCAATGAGTATGCTATATTTAAGTGATAAGGCTAGCATTAGTGCATCATAAAATGTTTTGCCTCCAACATTTTTCTTCTGTTGCTAATGTCTTTAGCAAGACAAACACACTAGCCTAAATTAGTTATCTCCTTTCTTCTATTGATAATTAGTACCAGAGGGGGTGGGTCTGGGTTACCTATTAACGCCAATTGCTATGTTTAGCAGTGCATCCAGAAAAAAAAATACATTATCAGCCACAGTAAAACCAACTGCTTTTCTCATGTTTATTTTAAGGACTTATCAGCTAAAGAGAACTTCCATTTGCATTAGATGATCAAGCCATATATTGTTTAGGCTGATATTTGTTTATATTCTACACCCTGCATATCACTACCTGCATTTCTGTTGAGCAGTAGGGTGGGCATGAACTGGGAAAATGTGGTTCCATTCAATGTTCCCTCTAAGCTGCATAGTCTTGTGAGCAAAAATTCTACTTTGTGAGCTATTGGCATTAAAATTGTGAGCTACTGCACAAATTAGTGTGCTCTGGGGTCATCCTTCCTGGACTAAGACAAAAACGTGTGAGCTGGAGGCTAAAAATCTGCGAGCTAGCTCATGCTAACTCAGCTTAGAGGGAACACTGGTTCAGTTTGGTTTGGTTCATGGCTGAACCACAAACTGAACTGAGAGGGTTATTTACAAACTGAATGGGGAGGCTCATTTACAAACCAAATCAGTTCGTGGCCCTGCAAATCTTGTTAAAATGGACTGAAGTCCCTTTACATGGGGTTTGCAGGAAGCCCTAAAAACACACTTCCATTTAGACCCTGCTTTCTGCTCTTCACAACTTTTTGTAGGAAGCAGAAAAGCCATGGAGACCTAAAAGTAGGGTTTAAAATGACTGGGAGCCATTTAAACCCTGCTTTCTGCTCCCTGCAGCTTTTCATGGGGAGCAGAAAGCAGGGCCAGTTAAAGTTCTATTTTCTGCTCCTAGCAGAGAACTGCAGAAAGCAGTGGTGGTTTAAATGGTTCCAAGGTATAAAGCAGTCTTCAAACACATAATTGATAGGAACTTCCTTTTACAAAATCAAGATCTGATTTTCAAGATGCTGCATGAACTTAGTTCCAAAGTTTATAATTTACCAGTAATCAGTCTACAGTCATAGAAAACAAAAAACCATTTTGGTTGTGGACAATGATATGCATCCAATCTTTCTCCAAGGAGCTTTCCTCCAGCCTATGGAGCCTTCCTTCAACTTCAGCGGCTGTTCCTTTGGAGGAAGAGCCCCGTAAATTGGAGGAAGGCTCCTTAGGTTGGAACACAGCTTCAGACTTTGCTCAGTAGAGTGGTAGGGCAGGAGTAGGAACCTACCCAACATTAAGAGAAGCTATGTAAGTAACTTGTACCTCACTTTTAGTACATCCATGGTAACATCCCAAGTGGTAGTTAGTACATCCTCCCCTCACACATATACATGAGGTACAGTATCATTTCAGACATTACATCAGAAATGTAGAACTTCATTTATACACACTACACTTCTTTGTAATAGACAAAGCTGCTCTCAATAACACCACTGATTTTGATCATATGCAATGCATACATGATCCTTTCTTAAATCTTTAAATGCTGTCAAGACTTTAACACAGATTAAAAATAATAAGGATTATGCATCCACAATGCATAATTTTCTTTCTTAATTATCATCTTTGGGAGATATGCATAAAGTCCTGAAATCCATTTCAACTGCAAAAGGCCAGGTTTGAGAAGCTTGTTTTCATTATATTGATGAACTATAGTAATTATATCTAGATTGTTTATAGAATCTCTATTTAACCTTATGGCGATCAAATTGTTTTAAAGTTACAGTTTAGTTATTGAGCTATGTTTTAATGTAAACTGTAGTACACTGCAAATTGCTAGGAATAATGAACCTCTAATTACAACATAAGAATCCATATTAACCAAGGAGAAGTCTTTGACTAAATTATATTTAGAAGCAACCACTGCTCTAAGGCAGTGCTTTCGAATTGTGTTCCAGGGAATCCTGGTACTCCTTCCATGGACAGTCAAAGTCTGTCAGTTACCCTTCAATGAAAACCTGTCACACAATGTCAGACAAGTCTTGTGCAATAATTTGTCCATTCTTTCCAATCTTGCCTGCAATTCACAGCTGAAGGGAAGTTCTTTGTGTGAGTTTGCGGATGCACAACTCATGTGAGGATCCATAGTAATGTTCAGTTACACTCATCTGTGCTTCCTGTGAGCCAAGTATGCGTCTTACATTGTGTGGTAGTTTCTCATCAGCAAATTAGTTGTGTAAAAACCTGTCGGATAGTAGAAAATGTTTTTAAAATCATTTTCTAAGAGCTGTTATATTGAACTCATGCTCTACTTCAGACTTCATTCTATACACAAGTATAAAATAGATACATTTTAAATTGACTAAGAATAGTGCATATAGTGAATGCCTGGATTTTTTTAGCATGAAAGTCAAAAGTGGTCTTCTGGAAATGATAGAATCCTTGATTCTATCATTTATTCTTATTTTTTGCATAAGAAAAGCATGTGTGCCAATGTTTCATGATGCAAAGCACTAATATCTTTGGGATCTGCACCCAAGTAAAACAAAGTTCAAGTTCAGCAGCACCTTTAAGACCAACACAATTTTATTCAAGGTATAAATTTTTGTGTGCATGCGCACTTCTTTGGATACAGTGAAACAAGACATCATCAACCATTGCATATAGGTGGGGGAGTTAGTTGCCAAGAAAAGCTAGTCAGAGTCAAGATGCATAAGTAACTGGGTGATTATAGCTGAGATTGGATTAAAGTGGTTGCTAAGATCTGTGAATAGCAGTAAATTAGCATACAAATACAAGAGTTAAACAGATATGAGAACTGAGAGTCCAGTGGCACATCCAAGACTAATAAAATTCAATTCTGGGTTTAAGCAAGAACTGAGATACTTAAGATATGTAGATTCACACTTCTTAGAAACATATTTTCTCAAATAATACATATAGGTGTGGGGAGGGAGTTGCCAGGAAAGACTAACTGAATAATATATACAGTTAAGATTAGAATAGTGCATTTGAATAGTGCATTTTTTCCCTTTTTCCCTGCAGCCACTGTGGCCGGACCTGCCTGTCCCGCATTGGTCTTGTCAGCCACCAGCAAGCCTGCAGCAGACGTGGACTACTACACCTTTCTTAAATCTTCATTCGTGAAGTCAAGCCGAGAGAGAGAGTGCATTTGATAAGACCAGTGCATAGCAGCAAACTGGCATACAGATAATAAAAGAGTTAACAACAAATGTGAGAAATAAGTTTAATTCCAGTGGCACCTTTAAGACTTTAACTAAGTTTAATTCTGGGTATAAGCAAGATCTGAGTGATTGAGTATGTATAGATGAGATAAGAAGCCAATATCTCTGTTAAACCCTGGGGGTTCCATTGCCCAATCCAGTCTGTTTCTGAAATTCCTTTGAAATAAAACAGCTACTTTGAGGTCCCCATCAAGTGCCCTGGGAGGATGAAATGTTCTCCTACAGGTTTCTCCATTTTGTGGTTCTTTATGCTTCTGGCGTAGTGTTTGACCTGTTTGTCCTATGTAGAGAACTGAAGGATATTGTTGGCATTTAATAGCATATACAGTGTTAGAAGATAAGCAAGTGAATAAGCCTGAGATGGTGTATATATATTGCTAAGGACAGTGTTGTCTGGGTATATGTGAAAGCAAAGTTGACATCTGAGTTTATTGCAAGTTCTGGTACCAGTGTCCATATTCAAATTAGATGTTGTATTATTGTGGATGAGGAGTTTTTTTGAAATTAGAGGGTTGTCTGTGCACAAAAAAAGCCCTCCCCCCTCCCCAGTACTTGTGAAAAGAGAACTGTCATATCCAGTAGAGGCTGTAACTTGCTGATGATGAATTGAACCGTTTTGAGTTGAGAGTTCCATGTGACTACTAATGGTGTTCTGTTCATTGTCTCTTTTGGGACTGTCTTGCATCAGATTTTCTCTGGGTACCATTCTGGATTCTGTTTCTTGACTTCATCAGATGGATACTTTAGTTCCAAATATGTTTTTTTGTAGATCCTTCCGGTGAAAATCTCTGTCTATGGTGGAGCAGATGCAGCTGTATATAGAGCCTGGGCGTAAAGTGGATCATTTGGTATGTTTAAGATGTAGCTGGAGGCATGTAGGTATATTTGTTGGTCAGTAGGTTTCCAGTATAAGGTGCTGTTTATGCATCGACTGTGTGTTTTACAGTAGTGTCCAAAAAATTGTATTTCTTGCATAGATTGGTTCATTGTCAAGTTGATGGTGAGGTGAAAGCCACTGAATGCTGGTGGAATATGTTCAGACTTCTTTACCTTGTGCCCAGACAATGAAAATGTCATCAATGTATGAGAGATATGAGCAGGTAGGAGTTTAGGAAGCATTGCTCCATGTCAGCCATAAAAATGTTAGCATACTATGGGGCCATGCTTGTGTCCATTGACCTGAAGGAACAAGTTGTTACCAAATTTGAAATGTTTATAGGTGTGAACAAAATGGCACAGTTTGATAGCAATGTTAGCTGTGGTGTTGTCTGAAATCATATTCCTTATGGCTTGCAATCCATCTTTGTGTGGAATGTTGGTATACAGAGATTCTGCATCCATGGTGGCTAAAATAGTATCCTCTGGAAGGCTATTCAAAGATTGTATTTCCTCAGAAAGTCTGTGATGTCACACACATAACTAGGAGTTTTGATGGCATAGGGTCTTAGAACACAGTCCATATATCCAGATGCCCCCAGAGTGACAGTGCCTATGTCTGAAGACAATGGGGAGTTCTGGTTTGCTGAGTTTGTGTATTTTGGGTAGAAGATAAAAGGTACCTAGTTAAGGTTGCTATGATGTGTCTGGAAGGATTTGATCCTGAACGCACTGAGGTAATTATTTGATAATCTTGTTTAGTTCTTTTTTTTAAAAAAAAAAATTCCTGTGTGGGATCAGAGTCCAGTTGTTTGTACAAAGCATTATTTCAGAGTAGTTTTTAAGCATCCAAGTGGCCTCTTAGAATTAAAACTGATATCCAGACTACAAATACCCAGTTCCCTGGAGGAAATGGCAGCTCTGGATAGTGGATCCTGTGGAGCCACATCCCTAGTGAACTTCCTCTCCAAACTCTGTCCTCCCAGGATCTGCCTCCAAATCACCAAGAATGTCCTAAGCTGGAGCTGGCAATCTTAGCAAACTCACTTCTGGTGCAAATTTGGAAGTGATGGTGCTGACAATGTGATGCTCTAGAATCCCTCCAGAACTCTATGGCTTGAAGTTAACTATAATATTGGGAGGGGGGGCAGTCCTATGGCATAATGCTGACATCACTTTTGGACTGGTACAATGAATGCCCCCCATTTTTAACCCCACCACTCTGCTGAGTGTCAATGCGGATAGGGTGGGCACCAGGAGGTTACCCACTAAGTGGCTCAGCTGCAGTACAGGAAGGTGCTTGAAGCTAGAACAGAGCTGCTGGTAAGGTGAGAGAGAGTTGATTTGCTTTTCTAAAACTGCTGGGGAGCATTACCTAGGGTTGCTGTGGGAGGAAACTGTGTGAGTACTTGATGCCTGCTGGAGAGGGTTTCTAATTGCTTTTGTGTGTCTTTTGTGTAGCTGTTGCTAAGTGTTGCTGTTGTTTGCCTGGGGGTAGTTGCTGGCCCCACCCTCTGCTGTTGCTCTAGCTGTTGAGTCAGAGGTGGGTGGGGGCCTGAGCCTTTAATTTGCAAGGCTCATCCTTGCCAGAGATGCAAGGGCTCTTGACCTGTGGCTCTTAGCCTGGAGGTTCTGTAGAAAGGTGGGTAGTTACTCATAAGTAGTTTCAAGTGGCAGTTGATAGTGGGATTTAAAGAGAAGTCAAGATAAAGAAAATTTTGAAATGGATTGCAGCAATATGGCTGGTGAGGGAGCAGAGGCAGTGACATGTAAAGACTGTGGGATGTTTGTATTTCTAAGAGTAGCAGCAATTACACTTGCAGGAAGTGTAAGGAGGGTCCGGCCCCTGCCCAGCCGAGCCAGCTTGCAGGCTATAGGCTGGGGGCCGTCTTTGAATCCCCGGAAGGAGGGAGGGGCAGCAATATCACCCGACATACGGGTGTTTTTACAAGGCGCGGAGTTGGGGCTATATAAGCCCCGGCTCCCGCCTTGCTACGCAGTTTTGTCTCGGCTCTCTGTGGGAGAGCCTCGTCCGTAGGTGCTGCTCAGGGTTGTGGCCTGGGCAGCTGGGGCCGAGCGCGAGCGAACAGCTGATCAGCGCAGGCGGCCGGTGCTTGAGCTGCGAGGCACGCCTGCGGCGGCTGATTGAAGTGGCTTCCGGGGATCGGCTGTTTGGCGCGCTTGCGGGGAGCTTCGGAGGAGCGCGAGCAAACAGCTGATCAGCGCAGGCGGCCGGTGCTTGTGCAGCGAGGCGCGCTTGCGGCGGCTGATTGAAGTGGCTTCGGGGGATCAGCTGTTTGGCGCGCTTGCAGGGAGCTTCGGAGGATCAGCGGCCTGGAGTTTTCGCGCTGTGGATCGCGCTTGCGGCGGCTGAGTAGCGCAGCTAAAGGGCGGTGGTATCTTGGGCTTTCAGGGAGGCCGGGAAGGACCATTGCAGGTCCAGTTCTACCTCATCGCCTTTGCCCTACTGGGCAGTGTGCAGCGGCCACTAGTCGTGGGAGGTGGGAGGCTGGCCATTATTAGGCGGCCCCTTCTCTTGACGTTTTCTCCCGGAGGGGGAGCCGGGTTCCTTTGTTGGTGGTGTGGTCTGCCACGCTCCCCCCCCCCCACCCTGGTTTGCTTTTCCTGGGGTGAGAGTTGTTGGTCCTGGTGCTGGGGTTTGTGCATCTGGCAAATTTTCCCCCCCCCACTCTTTTCATTACCCCTTCCTTACCCTTGGGGTTAGCAGTTCTGAGGGCGGTGCCTGCCCTGGGTTTGGACAGGCAGCTTGGGCGACCCCATTGTCAAGGGCGTATATATTTTTCCTCCTTAGGGTAGGGGGTGGGACTATAAGGGGCCTTAGGGTCGTCTGTAAGCCCCAGCCTTGTTATTGCTGGTCATCGGTTGAGGATGGCTCCAAAAAAGGGTCAGGGCAAGTCTAAGGGCAAGCAGCCCGCTCGCCCACCCCGGGGGCGGGGTCAGCAAGGAGCCCCTGCTGAGGACCAGGGCCAGAGTGAGCGGGTTCGTCTCGCCATTATTAGTCAATTGGATGCCCTCGAACAGGAGCGTGTGGCCAGGGGTGCACCCATTTGGGAGGGCCGTCGCCGTGCCACCGGTCGGTCGGCGCGGCTGACTTTTGAATCCGAATTGCTTGCAAGGTTGTCTGCTTTACAGGGTGGGCAGCCGGAGCCCGAAGAGCCGCTGGAACCCGACCAAGAGGAGGATCCAGGCGAAGGCCCATCGGGCACGCCATCGGGTGTTGGGGCGTCTGGAAGCGGGGGGATGCAGCCCCCTGGAGGTTCGGGCGTATTTCCGGGTGACGGTGGTAAGCCCCTTACTCAGCCTGTTCACGGTTGGCCTTGGGGCCCCGCCCAGCCAACCCCCCATCTGCTGGGGGCGAGTGGGGTGGGATGGGGGCCCGGGTGGTTGGGTACCAAGGAACAGTTGGGCCCCGCTCAGCCGTGGGCTTGGGGTTTGCATGCACCCAGTTGGCTGTCCAGTGCAGTTCCTACCCCTATTGGTCAGCAGGCGGGCGCTGGGGCGCCCCCTGCAGCCCCTCCCTCACTGCCCACGCCGGGCATTTTGCCATGGGGGGGTCAACAGGGGGCACAATCGCAGGGGGCATGGCCTGCAGCTCAAGTAGGTGGGTGGTTCTATCCACCAAACCCCTATGCAAGTATCCCCTTTCATGCTCTCCCTTATGGCGACACTTCTTTGCCTTTGGGGGAGCATCTGACGGCGGCCACGCGCGAGAAAATTCTCCGTGGGGAGTACGTCGATGTTTTTGGTCTCATGTTTAGGGAGCTCGAGAAGAAAAGTAAGGAGGAGCTCGACGACAGGGACAAGGAAAAGATAAAGCGCAGGAAGGTTGACAGGGCCTGGGCAAATTGGTTGCCCGGCTTCCTTATCTATGCCGGGGTCATCGCAAGGGCACAGCCGGCTAGGGCGGCCGCCCTCTTTCAATATATAGATATAGTCTATAGGGCTTACACGGACTTCGCTGGGGCAGCATGGCTGCAATATGACGAAGCTTTCCGGATGCGGGCTGCCGTCAATCCCGGAATGCCGTGGGACCAGATAAATCAGCAGCTGTGGTTGCAGCTGATGGCCCCGGCAAAACCAAATTCCGGGGATAGGTCCGATAGCGGCCATTTGGTTCAGAGATCACAGCAACAGGAGACTACCCCAGGTGCCCGCGTTGCCACGGGCCAGTCGGATCATGCCCGGTTGCTGTGCTGGGAGTTCGCCTCCAAGGGGGTCTGTCCCAGGGAGCCTTGTAAATTCCGTCACGAATGTCCGCTGTGCAGTGGGCCACACGCACTGTCGGCCTGCAGCAGATCAAAGCCTGGAACGGGCGGTAAGCGCCCCGGAGGCGGCGGCGGCGGTTCGCAGCCACCTGGAAAAGGGGCCCAGCCCCATCCGCCAGCCGGCTCTCAGTAGATTATGGGCTACATACCCGTGCAGGGCTGATTTAGCTAGTTACGGGTGGTTTTACTCTGGGTTTACCATTCCGTATGAACGGTTGTCCGGGTTAACATAGTTAAGGAATGCAGTCCTCCACGGATTGTTTGGGGGTTGGCCTAATGTCTGCTCTTCCCCGTTGGAGCGGCATTGTCCCACGCTATGGGCTACGCGCCCTGTGCCATCCAGCATATTGGCCGATGGTGGTCTGTGGCTTATAAGCTTATGTGTTCCCCTTGGTCACCTAGCAAGCAGTTGGGTGGTTGGTTAATTTTGTGCATGTTGCTGACTGTGTTTGTTTTTTCAGGTGCTGTGGCTCGGGGTGAGAGAGGGCGGTTCCTCATCTGCGGGCACAGCATGGTTTTTTGGGCTGCCCATTACGCCAGACGGTCTTCTGTGGGCACCCGGCTTGGTTTCAGTGCATGGGCTCCTGTGGAATGGCTGGGTCGTCAGGGGCCGCGCTGGCCCGGGTCATGCCACTGTTGTTCAGGGGATGTAATTGAAGGGCCAGACGTAAGGCCAATAGGGCCATTCAGACGGCCATGGAAGAGTGACGGGGAATTTTCCTCCCTCATCCGGCCATACGGGTCAATCAATTTGGCCTGTACCGGCCGGATGGTGTTCATTTACCCAATTTGGGCAACCGGGCCTTTTTTAGATGAAATTCGGCAGGGGGCGCGGTTGGCTCTGGGCCACCCGTTGGGGCGCTAATGCCTAAGCAGAGGCTTGGCATTGGCGGTGGCTGGATGAGGTTTGGCCACTGGGTTTTCCAGGGGAGCACCTATGGCCTAGCACCGTCGGTGCGGTGGTCTGCAGGAACCGTAGATGGGCTAAACGGCTCAGTACGGTGATGCAGATCACAGGGAGCCTCACCTGGGTGGATCTTTCCATGGGGATTGATGCCAGCCCGGTTGGTGATGGCTGGAGGCCTGGCCGCTCAGTTACAACCCGATTACGGCGGGTTTGTGCTGGGGGCAGGGTGGCTCGCCCTTTGGACAAGGCGGGGTCCAGGTGTTGACCCCAGGGCTTGTCTGGTCGGTTTCCCCCCCCCCTGCCAGTTATATTTGTTAATTTTAATAAAGCGGCCCGGTTTAAAACCCAACAATTGTGTCTGCCTCTTCATTCCGACTGGGGGGGCAAGGTCCGGCCCCTGCCCAGCCGAGCCAGCTTGCAGGCTATAGGCTGGGGGCCGTCTTTGAATCCCCGGAAGGAGGGAGGGGCAGCAATATCACCCGACATACGGGTGTTTTTACAAGGCGCGGAGTTGGGGCTATATAAGCCCCGGCTCCCGCCTTGCTACGCAGTTTTGTCTCGGCTCTCTGCCCGCCCACCCTTCCCATTGGCAGTACAGGTACATGCCGGTCGCCTTTTGGGGCCAGGTAGGAATTTTTTCACTCCCGCACAATTGGCCTATGCGGGGGTGTTTTTCGCCTACCTTGTACTGCCTAGCAGGTTAGGTTTAGTTGCGTATTAATTTGGTCGCAGGCTGGATGAGGTTTGGCCACTGGGTTTTCCAGGGGAGCACCTATGGCCTAGCACCGTCGGTGCGGTGGTCTGCAGGAACCGTAGATGGGCTAAACGGCTCAGTACGGTGATGCAGATCACAGGGAGCCTCACCTGGGTGGATCTTTCCATGGGGATTGATGCCAGCCCGGTTGGTGATGGCTGGAGGCCTGGCCGCTCAGTTACAACCCGATTACGGCGGGTTTGTGCTGGGGGCAGGGTGGCTCGCCCTTTGGACAAGGCGGGGTCCAGGTGTTGACCCCAGGGCTTGTCTGGTCGGTTTCCCCCCCCCTGCCAGTTATATTTGTTAATTTTAATAAAGCGGCCCGGTTTAAAACCCAACAATTGTGTCTGCCTCTTCATTCCGACTGGGGGGGCAAGAGAAGATACAGGGACTGGAGGCACGATTGTCCACACTGCAGTGTATAAAGGAAGGTGAGGATTTTCTTGACAAAACACATGAGGTGCTCTTGAAAAGACAAGAGGAGGGAAAGGAAATGGTATCTCAGCAATTAGAAGAGAACCCAACACAGGAGGAGGGTTCCTGGAAAATGTAACCCGAAGAAGAAAGAAAATCAGGAAATGTTCTGAGCCTCTGCTTCTCAGTAATAGGTTCCAGGATCTCCCCCACAGTAACTGATTCTGAACCATTCGAACAAGAGCTACTTCCTCAGCCTCCATGAAGCTTGAACAAAGTTTCTCAGGATCCTGTGGATAAGAAGCCTGGAGCTTCTGCTCCCCAATATAGGAAGAGGAACATGGTGGTGATAGGAGACTCCTTGCTTAGAGGGGTGGAGCCCAATGTGTGCTGACCAGACTTGTCATCCCAAGAGGTCTGCTGTCTGCTGGGTGCACGCCTCCAGCATGTGACAGAAAGGATTGGAAGACTTATCAAGCCCACGGATTACTATCCTTTCTTGCTGATCCACGTGGGAATGAATGATACTGCTCGTCTTAGCCCTGAACGTATTAGAAAAGACTATGTGGCTCTGGGTCAGAAGGTGAAGGAGCTGGGCACACAGGTTGTGTTCTCGTCAGTGCTTCCTGTTGAAGGCTGTGGCTTAGGACGAGAAAGAAGAATACTTCAAATAAATGACTGGCTACGTCGATGGTGTCATCAGAAAAGATTTGGATTTCTGGACCTTGGCTTACATTTTCGAGATGGTAATCTGCTATCGGGAGATGGTTTGTACCTTAAGGCGGTAGGAAAAAGGGTGTTTAGTAACAGCCTTGCTAACCTAATAAGGAGGGCTTTAAACTAAATTGTATGGGGGAGCGAGATAATAATTCAAAGCCTCGTATGATGCCAGAAACTGGGGATAATAACATTAAAGATTTGCAGAGAGTGGCGTATATGCTAGTTAATGTTAACTTGCAGGTTTGTACGGAAACTAAACCCTCAGGATGCATAAAACGTGGATTCCGATGTCTCTACACTAATGCACAGAGTATGGGAAGCAAACAGGAGGAACTGGAAGTCCTAATACAGGAGGGAGACTATGACATAATAGGCCTTACTGAAACTTGGTGGGATGACACTCACAACTGGAATATTAGGATTCAGGGTTACAACTTATTTAAAAGGGACCAGCAAATGAGAAAGGGTGGAGGTGTAGCAGTATATGTGAAGGAGGTATATACTTGTGAGGAAATATGTGAATCTGAGCATGGCAGCTCATTTGAGAGTCTCTGGGTAAAAATAAAAGGAGTAAGAAATAACAGTGATATTATTATGGGGGTCTGCTATAGACCATCAAGCCAGGCAAAGGACTTGGTTGAGATACTCCTACAACAGATTGCAAAGTTCTCCAAGAGAAGGGATACAGTGATAATGGGAGATTTCAATTACCCAGACATCTGTTGGAAGTCCAACTCTGCTAAAAATGAAAAGTCAAATAGATTCCTGATTTATCTTGCTGACAACTTCCTTTTCCAGAAAGTGAAGAGGGAAACAAGGCGGTCTGCTATCTTGGATTTGATTCTCACCAACAAGGAAGAATTGATTGAAGAAGGGGAAATAGTGGGCACCCTGGGCAGTAGTGACCACATAATTTTGGAATTTACAGTCTTAGGGAAGGGAAAAGCTATAAACTGTCAGACTTACAGACTGGACTTCAGAAAGGCAAACTTCGATAAACTTAGAACTATACTGGGTAAAATCCCATGGTCAGAAATACTTAGGAAAAAGGGGCTTCAAGAGGGGTGGGAGTTTCTTAAAAGCAAAATACTGAAAGCACTATCACAGATGATTCCTATGAGAAGAAAAAATGGAAAAAGCCTAAAGAAGCTGAAGTGGCTCCATAAACAGCTCTCTAAAGACTTGAGAAATAAAAAAAGTTTCCTTTAGGTGGGCCTTATAACCAAGGATGAATATAAACAAACCACCAGTGCTTGTAGAGCAGGGATGGGGAACCTCTGTCCCAAGGATCAGATACAGCCCTCGAGGTCACTTGATGTTGCCCTCGGGAATTACTGGACTGAATCAAGTCACGTGGCAGCCTTCCTGGGGCCTGGCTGGCCAGCGAAGATCATGGGGCCCAGATGTACTGTACAGCAGCCTCTCTGGGGCCTAGCTGGCCAGCCAGAATTGCTGCAGGGCTTGGAAAAGTTACTGTCATAGTTCAGTTTGCACTTGATTATCCCAGATGGTGTGGCCTAATATGCTAATGAGTGTGTGACCTAATATGCTAACGTTAGGGGATATGGCCTAATATGCTACTGAGTTCCTGCTGGGCTTTTTCTACAAAAAAGTCCTGGACCTATGCATTTGCCTAGGGCGGCAGGCCATGTCTGTGTGTTTGAGTGTGCCAGATTAGGCTCTCTCCACATACTTCAAATAGAAAAACAATTATTTTCATTAATTTTGCTGGCCTGAATCATTCGCCCTCAGCAGAGCACTGTTTTTTAAGCTGATAATTTTTTATGGCCCGCGAATGATGTTACAAATATCCATATGGCCCTTGGCAGAAAAAAGGTTCCCCACCCCTGTTGTAGAGAAGAAGTTAGGAAAGCTAAAGCTCAGTATGAACTTAGGCTGGCCAACGATGCCAAAAATAACAAAAAAGGGTTCTTTTCTTATGTTCAGAGTAAGAAAAAGAGCAAGAACATGGTAGGCCCATTGCGAGGGCAAGAAAGTGAAATTGTAACAGGTAATGAAGAGAGGGCAGAACTGATCAATTCCTACTTTTCCTCAGTCTTCTATTCTGAGGGAAACAGTGCTCAACATGGCAAAACAGAACATATAAGGAGGGTATAAAATTCCAACCTAGGATCAGCATAGGGGTAGTACATAAGCACCTAGTTTCTTTAAATGAAACTAAGTCCTCAGCACCAGATGAATTGCATCCAAGGGTTCTGAAAGAGCTTGCAGATGTAATTTCTGAGCCTCTGGCTATTATTTTTGAGAATTCTTGGAGAACAGGAGAGGTGCCGGAAGATTGTAGGCAGGCGAATGTTGTCCCCATCTTCAAGAAGGGAAAGAAAGAGGATCTGAGTAACTACCAACCCATCAGCTTGATGTCTATACCTAGAAAAGTTTTAGAACAAATAATCAAACAGTCAGTCCTGGAACATTTAGAAAGAATGGATGTGATTACTAAGAGCCAGCATATGTTTCTCAAGAACAAGTCATGTCAGACTAACCTGATCTCTTTTTTTTGAGAGAGTGACTACTTTGCTGGATCAGGGGAATGCTGTAGACATCATTTATCTTGATTTCTGTAAGGCTTTTAATAAGGTTCCACATACTATCCTTGTTGACAAGTTGGTAAAATGTGGTTGGGATCCTGTTACCATTAGGTGGATCTGTAACTGGTTGACAGATCGCACCCCAAGAGTGCTTGTGAATAGTTCCTTGTCCTCTTGGAGAAGAGTGACAAGTGGAGTGCCTCAAGGATCTGTCCTGGGATCTGTTTTGTTCAACATCTTTATAAACGATTTGGATGAAGGAATAGAGGAAATGCTTATTAAATTAGTCAATGATACTAAATTGGGAGGGGTTGCAAATACAGTAGAAGACAGAAACAGGATACAGGATGACCTTGAAAAGCTGGAAAACTGGGCTAGAATCAATAAAATGAATTTTAACAAGGATAAATGTAAAGTTCTGCATTTAGGTAGGAAAAACCCAATGCATGGTTATAGGATGGGGGAGACTTGTCTTAGTAGTAGTATGTGCAAAAAGGATCTAGGGGTCTTAGTGGATCATACGCTGAACATGAGTCAACAGTGTGATGCAGTGGCTAAAAAGACAAATGCAATTTTGGGCTGTATCAACAGACATATAGTGTCCAGATCATGTGATGTGATGGTATCGCTTTGCTCTGCTCTGGTAAGACCTCACCTGGAGTATTGTGTTCAGTTTTGGGCACCACATTTTAAGAAGGATATAGACAAGCTGGAACGGGTCCAGAGAGGGCGACAAAGATGGTGAGGGGTCTGAAGACCGAGTCCTATGGGGAAAGTTTGAAGGAGCTGGGGATGTTTAGCCTGGAGATGAGGCGGCTGAGAGGTGATATGATCACCATCTTCAAGTACTTGAAGGGCTGTCATGTGGAATTGTTTTCTGTGTCCCCAGAAGGTAGGACCAGAACCAATGGGTTGAAATTAAATCAAAAGAGTTTCCGGCTCAACATTAGGAAGAACTTCCTGACAGTTAGAGCGATTCCTCAGTGGAACAAGCTTCCTCGGGAGGTGGTGGGCTCTCCTTACTTGGAGGTTTTTAAACAGAGGCTAGATGACCATCTGACAGCAGTGAAGATCCTGTGAATTTAGGGGGAGGTGTTTGTGAGTTTCCTGCATTGTGCAGGGGGTTGGACTAGATGACCCTGGAGATCCCTTCCAACTCTATGATTCACTACAGCAGGAGACCTGATAAGCCTACTGAGCAAGCCAGAGTATTCCTATCATCCCAATTCATGGTTTAAGCAGTCAAAGACCTGGGTTTAATTACAGCCCTTTAAATAATGTGGAATGGTCAATAAAGCTCCCCTTCCATGTTAGTTTGAACGAAATCCAAACATATCCCTGGTAGGCCCCTAAAAGGCCATAATCAAATTCTACATTATTCTATATGAAGATAGGGTTGCCAGCCAACAGCTGGCACCCAATGGAAGTTGCGGGAGGCATGAGGGCACTGGCATCATATGAAGCATGACATCAGTTCTGGGGAAAAACAGAAGTAACTTCCTATTGCTTTAGAAATTGCTGGAAAATCTACAGGAATTGCTGGAAATAGAGTTTCCAGCAATTCCTATAGCATTTCCAGCAATTTCTAGAGCAACATGATGTCACTTTCTGGTTTTTCCTTGAAGTGATGTCATGTCACTTGCAATGCTGAGAATTTTGTTTTCTCCTACCAACTGAAGGAACAGCAGCAAGAACAGGTTACCAGTAAGAGGTCTTCTGCCATAGTAGTTTAGCAGTTTAAATAGTTGCTCTCAACTTGCCACATAATTGGCTGCAACACACAAGAGAAAAGGATCCAGTCATAGCCAGTGTCATCTGTGTTATTTAATACAGGGGTTATTACAAAATGCTGTACCCCAGCCCAGTAAGCTGGGAACTGGATTCTGTCCACAGCCTCTTGCATTCTTAGTGCCAGATTTCACTATTCTAGTTTAGCCTTTATTCTGTACATTGTTTAACACAAGCCTTTTTCATTCTTAGAATTGCTCCCTCAGAAAACTTAAAAAATACTGGGGCCACATAGCTCAGATATGTATGGTTTCATAACAGGCTGAATGCAAAAATGAGGATTGTGTGTATCTGTTTTTGGCCCAAATGCATATGGAAGCAGGTCTTTTTTTGTAGCATGAACTCCCTTGCATATTAGGCCACACACCCCTGATGTAGCCAATCCTCCAGGAGCTTACAGGGCTCTTAGTACAGGGACTACTGTAAGATCCAGGAGGATTGGCTACATCACGGGTGTGTGGCCTAAAATGCAAAGGAGTTCCTGCTGCAAAAAAAAAAAGCCCTGTAGGGAAAAACTTGCTTTAAGGAGGCTCCTTTCAAGGATCCCAAAGATCCTAATTTTATAACTTTCACCATACAGAGTTCATCAAAAGATATTAGAAAAAAATGACTCATAGGCTGATTTCGCACTGACCTTTTACTGGCGCGACCACCCTCCTCACGCCGGCGGATCTGCAGGGATTTCGCACCAGAAGCGCCGGCGCAGCCAAAAGAGCCGGCAACTTCCGTCGCGAAACCAGCTCAAACGGAAACCGCCAAGAAGCAGGAAAACGTTTGAGCGGGTTTCGCGATGGAAGTAGCCGGCTCTTTTGGCTGCGCCGGCGCTTCTGGTGCGAAATCCCTGCAGATCCGCCGGCGTGAGGAGGGTGGTCGTGCCAGTAAAAGGTCAGTGCGAAAACGCCCAGAGTGTCACATTCAGGGCAGAACCTAGCACTACCCAGGGTCACCAAGATGCATAAATACCAGGCCTCAGATTCAGTGGGAGCTCACAGAAGCACAGCTCCTGAACCTTTTTGAGAGTTCCACCTCCTTGTCCATTGAATAGTATGTGCAGCTGCATAGCAATCCCTGGACGAGCTCCACCACCTATTTTTCTTCAAAATGACCCCTGATAAAAACTAAAGTAAGATAGAATGCAAAAGCACAGTCTAGTCTACTAACCAGCCCAAAGTCAGGGAGCCAAAGGTTCAATCCAAAGGTCAGGGGAAAAGGAGGGTCTGGAGTCTGAGGTCTAAGGCATGGAAACTAGGTCATGATATAGGGTCTGGGTCTCTGGCTAGAAAAGCAAGCACAGGCTAAACTGAACAAAGAGCAAGGCAAGGTAGCACTCTCTTCATTGAGTGGGTCAGCTCACAGAGGAGGTACACACAACAGTTGCTTCCACAGCAAGCCTTGCTCAGCACGTTCCTTTTAGCTGCCTCCTTTTGCTGACTCATCCCCAAAGCCAGTGAATTCCTCATCCTCCCAGTGAATTCCTCATCCTCCAGGTGTTGGTCCATGCTGTTTTCTATCAGCATCTCAATCCTGATCCTGTAAAGACTCTCCAGGAAACAACATTGATCACTGCTGTGCCATGTCAAGCAGTCTGTCTTGTGTCCAAAGTTGTCAAGTACTCCTTCCTTCTTCTATGCTGCACTGGTTCAGGAGAACCCAATGAAGACTGAGGCTCTGGCTTCTGCATCCTTTTTGTTATCTCCATTGTGGGACCTGATTTCTCCAATTCTTCCTCCAAACAGGAGGTGACAGCTGACTGACCCACAAAACATAGGTGCTCAGATTTATAGAAACACATTAAATGATCTAGACTTGTGTCTCAATTAAATTATACACAGAAAATCCTGCAGATAACACAGGGCTCATACAAAGCAGGGTTGCCAGGTGCATATTTATGGCTAGAGGGCTCCTGGTATCTATGGAGAACAGATGAAGACAGGTGTTGGGGTTTGTGCCCTTGCAGACAGGAGTGTGGCACACCTGGCACTCTGACACGCAGGGGTTACTGGGAAGGTATGAAAATGTTTCTACATGGTGGCTGGAAATGGAACTTCATGCTTGGAGCAGGTGGGACTAGGCACAGCTGATTTCTGGGACTGAGTTGGGAAGCACCAAAGGGGGGGGGGTGTCCTATGGCAGTAGGGAGTTGAGATGTGGAAGGGGAGGATGCTTCCTATCCACTCTCAGAGCCGCTGCTATCAGAGTCCTCTGAAAAGACTATTAGCAACTACTGGTCTCTGGGCAATGCTAAAAACGCTTTTGCTTCTTGGGAGAGCCCCATGGATGGAGCAGAGGAAAGAGGCTCCAAGACGTACAGTAATGCCCTGCTGGAGTGGGGCTCCCTCCAGTTAAGTCCTTATACTTGGCATGATCAGAGAGACTTGATATCTCAGAGCTCTAAGACCACCCCTGACACCTTAGCCATGAGAGGGTATATAAATGTGGGCCCTCATCTGAGGCACTCACAGGCTAAGCCCCTGTGCTCAGCATGAGCAGAGAGACTGGGTTGCTCAGAGCCCTGAGTTCACCTACACAAAAACCCCAGCATCAGAGAACAGATCACAGTCAACAGGGTATGAATTCTGGGTAGGGTCGCCAATCCCTAGGTGGGGGCAGGGGATCTCCGAGTTTGGAGGCCCTCCCCCCGCTTCAGGGTCTTCAGAAAGCAGGGGGAGGGGAGGGAAATGTCTGCTGGGAACTCTGTTATTCTGTATGGAGATTTATTCCCATAGAAAATCATGGAGAATTGATCCGTGGATATCTGGGGCTCTGGGGGGGGGGCTGTTTTTTGTAGTAGAGGCACCAAATATTCAGTATAGCATCTAGTGCCTCTCCCCAAAATACCCGCCAAGTTTCAAAAGATTGGACCAGGGGGTCCAATTCTATGAGCCCCAAAAGAAGGTGCCCCTATCCTTCATTATTTCCTATGGAAGGAAGGCATTGAAAAGGTTTGCGGTCCCTTTAAATGTGACGGCCAGAACTCCCTTTGAAGTTCAATTATGCTTGTCACAGCCTTGATCTTGGTTCCACTCTTAATGTCTCCTGGCTCCACCCCCAAAGTCCCCAGATATTTCTTGAATTGGACTTGGCAACCCTAATTCCGGGTCCTCTGCCAAGGCACCAGTAACTATGCCCCAGTGCTCTGTGTGAGCACAGAGACTTAGTGGCTCAGAGCCCTGAGTCCACCTACTCAAAACACAGCAGCAAAAAGATTGCAAGCAGAAATCAATCGATCTGCTGTGCTTTTAACAAGCTCCATGCCTCTCCATGCCAACACAGGCAAGGATGGTAGGGAAGCTGATTGAATATATAATATTCTGAGCTCATAGAGCAGAATGAGAATTCTGTGACAGGCAGCTTGCAGAGTCTGTTATGCTTTTGGAGAGCTCCTATTGGTGTTTTCAAGGCTGGAGGATTCCACCCCACTATGGCTTTGGAGTCTTATAAACAGTTTGATTGATTGGCATCAGTCTGTCTCTATTCCGTCACAAGCTTTAGTTTGTAAGCCCATCTGTGCCCATCACTAGTTCTGAGAGAACTGTGACTGGCCCAGGGACATCCAGCAGATTTCATGTGGAGGAGTGGGGAATCAAATCTAGTTCTCCAGATTAGAGTTTACGGCTTTTAACCACTATACCACATCCAGGGCTGGCACATCCATTAGGCAACCTTAGGTGGGGGCGCTTTCCTGGGGCGCTAGGCACCCTAGTTCTGGCGCTGATCATGCCAGCTCACTGCCTCACACTGGCACCACTCAAAAATGGGAGGTGACACCATTAATTAACTAAATAAAGAAAAAAGAATACATAATACAAAATCTAAATTCTTATTCAGGCAAAGTTATTCAAAAGAAAATCCATAAACTGTAATAACATCGGTTTACAAGATTTTTAATATACTGTAAGCATCTGGGATTAATGCCTCACTTCCCTGGGTTGATGGGCTCTCTAGTGACCTCCTTCACAAGGTCCCTTAGCCTCAGAATAGAAAAAACGGGAGTTAAACTTCTCCCTCAGTCCTCCTCCCTTCCCCTCAAATCTCCCCAAAGCCAGCTAGAGAGAACTCAAGCTGATCCTTCTTTTAAAACCCCAGGGAACTCTTGTGAAGGTGAATAGTCCCACAAAGATTTAGGCAAAATTGTGGCCCAATCCTTGGCTGGGGAATTCCCCTGATTGTCTTCTGAGCCCACAGCCTAGCAGTTAGCTGCATTGCCAGCACTCTAATCACTGACTCTGTCCCAGGGCCAATCAGGCTTATGCTGGGGTGCAGTGGCGGTTGAGATGCATCACCAGGTGGACCTAGCCCTTGAAAATTACAGTCCTTTTCTTGAACTTCTTCTCATAACCAAGAGGTCCTCCAAAACAAAGAGGTACAAGAGTGACAAGCCTTGCTTTCAAATAACATCCCCAGCTTGTGTCAGAACAACTTCATTCTTCTGCCCATCCTTATTTCCATTAATTCCATCCTTGAATAGACCTTGCTGATATTCTCGTTGTTATTTTTGAAAGTATTGCATTTCTCTTTATTTTTATTACTTACCCATTTCTGTTTGAATTATTCCCCCACTGGTTCTCTCTGCTTCCTTTTATTTCTTTTGCTTCCTTTGAAAATCCAGTCTGTGACTCTTTGCAGTACATTCCTGGGTTGTTTTCTTCTATGGCTTAAAATGTTTACATCTAAACTATACCTTTCTTCTTATTTACATATATTTGATATTGATATGTGTGACCTTCATTCAACTTTGTGCTTATCAGAAATATCATATTTTATTACAGTTTTTTCCTGTTTTTCTACTTCATAATCCCTGTAGTTTATCTTCCATGGGCCCTGTTAGATTCCTGACTCCCTCTTCCCACCCATTTTGCCTCATATCCCTTAACCTTTTTCCCAATACAGAACTACAGATAAAGAAAAATAATGTAAAAAACATGTAATAGCTCAAGGGCAGGCTCCCACTCCCACCCCCAATCCTTTCCAAATGCTGCCTTTTCAAGGCAAGAAGAGAACACAGAATACAACATGAACCTCACAATGTTACAATTGCCTTAATTGGCAAAAGTCTCTCTGAGTTAAGGCAGGGAAATTGGTATACTTTGTTGTATAAATAAATATGTTCATAATTTGGCACTAGTGTATTTGTGTTCTTTTTTTTTTTCCACTGCAGAAGGCAAATAGGTCCTTCGTGCAAACCTGGTTTGTTAATGTTAATGTGCCAAGAGCTAAAACTGATTATGGAAGGCAGATTGCTAGTGCTACGGGCCTAAGAGCTGGAATAGGCTAATAATTTCTTCTATAACAAGAACCAAAGAGAACAGATAATACACAGCAACATTTCTGAGCAGGTTGAAAGAAATCAGAGCTGTTCCTGCAATGCCTTTCCGTGCACTGCACTGAATTTCACCATCTGTGTTGAGTATAAATTTAGAAATATAATAGGAAAGGCAAAATAATTTGTTAAAAACTTTATATAGATTTTGAAAGGGGGCTTGGATTTTATTCAGGGAACAGTCTAGTACAGTCCAATAGACATTAAACATGGGAGAAGAATTAAAGACCTATAAGGATGAAGGCAACAAATTAACCAAGTAAGAATATAGTTTACAGATATCAGTTTCTTGCTGCTTTTTAGTGAAGAAAGTAGAAAATTCTTGCAAGGGTACTCATGTGGTTATTTATGAGCAGATACATACGGAGTCAGGAAGCCCCCTTGTATATTTACTGATTATATTGAGGGATGGGGAAGCACCTGCTATAGTTGCCAACTGATCTCCAGATGATAAAGATGGCTGCTTTGGAGGGTGGACTGTATGGCATTATACCCCACCGAGGTCCCTCCTCTCTCCAAACCCAGCCCTCCTCAGGCTCCATCCTCCCAATTTTTCACAAATTTGGCAAACCTTATGAAAGCATTAAGTTCCTAGGCCTGCCCCTTGTTGGAAGATATCAAGGCAGTTGCAGATCCAGTAATCCTACATTCCTAAACCCAATAATACTAGAGATATATATGACTTTGCCAACTCTCCAGTAAGTTTTAAGCATCCTATTGGTCAGCTGTCTAATGGGGTGATAAATAGCTCCAATTCCAAAGTCACAAAAACAGTCCATAAACTCCAAACATGGCTTGTTTAAATTGCAAATTTGTCCGGAATAGGAAACAATGGGACACTGATTTCTGAGCAAGACAAATTCAATTTTTGTGTGTGTTATTCGAGTCTCTAGAATTAATAGGATTCACCCAAAATTGTATTGTTAAAGCACAGAGCTCCTCCTTTCCCCCAGCCAGCCTGTCAAATAGTTACAAGGAATAGGGAGGGCTGGGGGTGGGTCTTCTGCTGGGCCCACCAAGATGAGCCGGATCTCCTAAAATATTGTGAGTTGCCTCAGTTTGTGTGAGTTATCTCAGTTTGTGTGAGTTACCTCAGTTTGTCACATAAGACATTTGCAGAGGGCCCCATGTAGAATGGACGGCAGCCTCCACTGATAGAGTCATCATAATTTTCCAAATAAGAATGGTTAAGAACATAAGAGAAGCCATGTTGGATCAGGCCAACGGCCCATCCAGTCCAACACTCTGTGTCACACAGTGGCAAAAAAATTTATATATACACACACATTGTGGCTAATAGCCACTGATGGACCTGTGCTCCATATTTTTATCTAAACCCGGAATCGTTTAGAAAGCACAGTTCCCTCTTGATTTCTTCCATGCTGAGACTGCTCAAGTGAATGCTGACTGGAAATATAATAGATGTCCAAAAGCACACATAGGACATTTTCCTATACAAGCCTCATTCCAAATAAACACAAACAGTACCTGGCACTGCCTAATATCTGCACTGGAAATCAAGAGATAGGATCAGCTTGATTTTATTGCACTTGGTTTTTCAGTGCTCTAGTGTACAACTCACCTAGTTCAATAGCAGACAAACATCTATATATCTAAATGAAAGGCAAAAAGTGTGTAGCCTAAGAAGGGGGTTTTTTTACATCTTTCTGAAAATAGTCGCTGTATAGTTGTTTCTGCAAGTAAATGGGAATAACTGTTTAGAAACTCTTTTCTTTGATTTATTGATCATTTGGGAAGGTATTCCTCAGACTTCTTGTAGTCAGTGCTGCTCAATGCAGCAGAAATGAATGTTTTGCATTATGTCTTGGATTCTGGAAACTTTCTTTTTTGAGCAGATAAGTCGTATCCTTTAGTCGTTTGACTTCTTGATCTGTCATGGAGCCAATAATAACTTGAAGTAGTAGGGGGAAATGCCACTGTATTCTGATTGGCTCTCTTATAAAAGATGCTTTTTGCCTTAATCAACGCACTTTTCCTGCTGGATGATATGATACTGAGATGAGGAGAAGTTTGATATATGCTTTCACAATGCCAACAAGAGGATGGGAAAAAATGAAAAGGCAGGAAATCATAGTGTAGAGGAAAACATGAATGCACTTGAGTAAAAACCTCTGACATTCACTTAACCACACAAGCCAAAAAGTATAATATACTTGGCTGTTTCAGTTATTTACATTGGGACAGTCATGTTAGTCTTTTTTTCAAAGATAACAAAAAGAAATAAAAGCACACAAGTAATTTTGTGCATTAAAGCAAAATATAAAACAGGAAAAAAGTATAAGCAGATGACTGCTTAGAATATGTTTGCTTAACACAGCTGCTTTAGAATAATCTCAAAGAAGCCGAGGTCAGTTCAAGATAGCTCTGTCATCATATGCCAAAGCTGTAGGCTTGGGGATGCATAGGAAAGCACTGAAGTAGCTGGAATATATTTGAATAGAGTCTGGAAGGCTTAAATCTATTGTGCATAGAACAACAGGACATCCAGATACTGTTACAGATCAAAGTTTATAGAATTGTGAGGCATCAGTTATGCAACCAGATCATGGGAAGCAACCATGTTATGGGCAGGAATTTGTTATCTATGGTTGCAGGTGTTACCCTCATTAGTTTGGGAAAGAGCAAATTAACTTGTCACTAAGAAATCTTGTGTCACTATTCTGGGACCACAGGAATTTCTATGATTCACAAAAAGTGTTTATTATTTATTTATTTATTTGATTTTATTTGATTTATATCCCGCCCTCCCCGCCGAAGCAGGCTCAGGGCGGCTCACAACATAAAATCCCACAAACAATTATCATGCATTTGAGGTGGGAGGGAGAGCAAAGACAAGGCAAGACACTCCATTTTTTTGCATAGTATTTGGCATTAACAGGTGATGGAGGGAGCACAGCTGAATGTAAATAGAATCCAGCCATGTCCTGTTTGCTGGGAATTCTGTGGGAGGTATGCTGGTATAAGTAGAATGTCTTGTGCCTGAACTAAACTAGTGTGTTTCTTTTGTTATTAATTACAATAATTGCAAAAGGGAGACAGTTTTGTAATTATATTAATTAATATGAAAATAAAATAAATTCTCCATCTAAACACCTTATAATAGGGGGGCCATGACTTCCTTTCATTTTGTTTTCTTTCTTTTATTATTGCATTTCATTATTCTCTGATTCTACTAGTTTCACTTTTACAAGGTGGGGGGATTGTTTTCCTACTAAAGGTATAAACTACATCCCTTGAGGAGGGAGAGAGACCGAGACTCTGGATTTTCTTAATTGACTGCAAGATGTAGCCATTAGGATTACACCATTTGGGAGGTATTCTAGTCCTGAAGAATATTCAGTAGGACTTTTCCTTCTGCTCTTTTCTCAAGCCTCCCTTGCTGTGCCAAACTTCCCCTTGCAGTCTGTGATCCCTGCTTGTCTGCTGCTCTACCACAAGGTTCTTCACATGTATAGTTGCCAACCTCGAGGTGGGCCTGGACATCTCCCAGAATTTCAACTGATTTCCAGACAACAGAGATCAGTTTTGCTGGAGAAAATGGCTGCTTTGTAGGGGGGCCTCTACCGCATTATACTCTGATTATGTCCCTTTCCTCCTCGAACCCCTACTTCCCAGGCTTTACCCTTAAAATCTCCTGGAATTTCTGAAAGAGTTGGCAACCTTATCCATAAGAGTACTCGGGCTGTGTGGGACGAAGTGGCAGGGCGGATGAACCCCCTAGCTAGATTCTTGTCCAGAAATGATGAAGTTCTTCCCTCTCTGCCCTCCCCATTGAGTACACTTTGACCTTAGGCAGTGGTTGCGCCAGTATCAGTTCAATTGCACAGTCTGTTTCTCGGGGCGGGGGTGACTTGTCTGCATCTTTCTCCTCAAACACCACTTTCAAGTCCCGGTATTCCTTTGGGATACTGCCCACCTCCTCTATGGCTAGACAGAGTTTTTTGTTTAATGGAGGGAGAACTGGGCCCTACTCTGTCTTCCACACATGATGACCAGACACCTTATCCATGAAACTTATAACATGGCCACTCCATCAGATATAGGGTTCATGTTTGGTTAGCCAGGATACCCCCAGTACCAGCTCAAAGGAGAAGGAGGGTGCAATTATAAACATCTCTATTTCCCAGTGGGGGCCTATCCCTATGGGTACCAACTCGGTTTCATGTGTACAGGGGTCCCCCTTCATGGGGGTTCCATCCATCTGCTCGAATTGGATGGATTGGGGTAGAAGGAAAGAGGATAGTCCCAATGCTTCCACCAATTTAGTGGTAATTATGTCTCTGGTGAAGCCTGAGTCTAGTAGGGCACACATATGCATGAAGCATTTGAGCTGCAGGTTCAACACTGTCAAGGGGATCAAAAACAAAGTTCCAGTGATTCTCACTCTTAGTAGTGCTGATACTTCCCCAACTTGTAGATTCGTGCCACTTATGACAGGTTGTTTTCATTTCCCGTTGGCAATTCCATCCCAGACTCCCCATCTAAGTCCAGAGATAATGGCCCCAATCCAGTCAGCAGTAGGGTTAGATCGCTCTCTCTCTCTCCATAGCTGATGCAATCTTACTCCTGGTAGCCTTCTTCTCTACGGGCCCCTCTTTTTTGGACTTGGGGGTGCTGGTCATCTTTGGGGCAAGGGAAGGGCCTCAAGGTCCCTCTGGGCAGTCACTTGCTAGGTAACCCACGGCATTGCACCAGTAGCATCATCTCCCACCTGCAGGTTTGTCTTTACCCTGCTGGCCTATGGGTTTCTTTAATTCTGGTCCCCTCTGGTCCAGTTCCTGCTTTCCCCCTTGCTGCTGCTGTCATTGAAGCACAACTCTCTGCATTCATGTCTCCACCTCACAAGCCAACTGAATCCAGCCCACTAGGACATTAGGGTCAGCTTGGCCAAGCACTTGATCAAGCAGGTTTGCATTGAGCCCTCTCTGGAACTGGTTCCCTTTCAATTGTCTCATTTCACCTTGGCTATGTTAGCTCTGATCTCGGTGGCGTACTCCATGACCGACTTACTCCCCTGCTGCAAGTTCTGCAAGTGGTTACTGCACAGGCCTCTTGCAGGGGGTCTTTGAATTGTATCAGCATGGCCTGCAGGAAGTCTTGCACGGAGTTCAGTTCAGAAGCTCTAGACTCATAGAGGCTCACATACCAGTGGGCCACTGGCCCTTCGAGTTTGGACCCTAAGTAATCTACTTGGCTGGCTTCATTCAGGAAAGCATTTCCCCTGTAGTGCAGATAGTTATTACAAAATCACAAAATACTCAGAGTTCAAACCTTTATTGGCATAAGAGCAATAATGATTGACAATCAAGAATAGGTACAAAGGCCTGAAAATAGTTCAAAATACTCAATACTCAATACATTCAGGTTCCTCGTTAAAAGTGGCCGACAGCTCTCGAGACCCCGCCCTCTTGAGGGGGTTGTCTCAGTGGTGCGGGAGCCCTGTCCCCTCCATCTCCATCCCGAGCTGGTGGGTTCTGTTGGGCAAGGGCTTGGGCAATCTGCTGGCAGACTTCTTGCACCCTGAAATCTTAGGCACACTGGAAATAAGAAAACAATGGCAAGGGAGCTTGAGAGTTTATATCTGTGTACTAGCATGGACAATCATCCTCCATTTTACCCATCAAGAACAAATTCCCACAATGCATCTGTAATTCACCACCACAAGGAAATAGAGATGGACATGAACCACATTTTTGCAGTTCAATTTGTGGCTCGAGGCTATACCATGTACTGAACCATGAACAGATACACTGGTTCACAAACCAAACATTCATTAGCTATTTAAAGTTTAAACCCCTGCTTTCTGCTCCCCACGGTTTTTCACAGGGAACAGAAAACAGGGGTTTCCAAACAGCAGAGTGGCAGGGATTGTAACTAAACTGTTTGGTTTAAATTGCCCTGAACCATTTAAACCCTGCTTTAAAAGCAGAAGTTTCCAAATCACCATGACCTTCATCAAAGTTTGTGGAAGTTCATAGTGGTTCTTCAGTTCACAAACATCACTTTGCGGACCAGAAATCAGCCAAAATCTGCGATGAACATTTAGTTCATCAGCTGGTTCATGCCCATCCCTACAATGAAGTTATCCCTTTTTGTGCTGTGTTGCTTGCATGTCTAGATACACTACTGTGTTCCTTGTAATTTTTTTAAAATGCCATTCTCCTTTGCATTAAGACTACTTTTGGTAGCATTCAGACTTCAGTTCCTCAAGGTAGAGATAAAAATGAAAACATAACTTAGACTACATTTCTTAATTGTTTCCTTGAACTCTGGCATTTTAGACCTTGGCATAAGAGACTACATTAAACTATAGCTATCTGTGCCATTTTAGGTTAGAACAAGCAAGAATTTTGTGGCTGCTTTAAAGCTTGACTGCATGACCTGCCTGTAAATTTGACAGGCAAACCAAACCAAACCAAACTAGCCTTACATGGACTGAACTTGTCTGGCAAAGGGGGGGGGTGGATCTTCCAGGAAGGGACTTCCCTTCTCCCTTGGTGAGACACTGTTAGCAGAAAGGTGGGGGTGAAGTGCCCCCATGGCTTTTCATGGGAAGCATTTAAATGGCCCTGCTCTAGCTCCCTGTAAAAAGCCATGGGGGGCTAAAAGCAGGGTTAATATGGCTCTGAACCATTTAAACTAAACAACTGAGCAGCAGGACCTACCTGGAATAAAATTCTGCCTTCTGATCTTCATGGACCATCACAAGCCACCACAAATGGTGCCAAAAATTGTGGCAATTCATCTCAGTTTTTCAGTTCATGAACTCCAGTTTGTGAACCCAGGCCAAAATATGGGATGAACTTTTGTTTGTCAGCAGGTTTGTGCCCATCCTTACTCTTGACCCACAATCTGACATATCTGTGTTCTGGAGTATCTGCAGTTTGATTCTTCAGATTATATTTGATATTGTCAACTACTTGTAGACCTCAGTTTGCAGGGCAGGCTGATGTTTCTCTGCCCAGGGAGGAAGTGCGGAAGATCTTAATATATTTCTTGATGCTTTATATTTCACATTTAAAATGTCTCTGAAGTTTATTCTTTAGCATTTATCTTATGGTCTTTTCCAGAAATGGATTACAGCAGCAGACATGTCTACCTCACATTAAAAGAAAGTATTGCATACACACACAGACACATACATACATACATTGCCATAACAAAATGTGGATAGAAATATAATCCTTCAGAGTAAATTACTGTGTTTTTTTTCTTTATAAAATGGAAATGTGATAGAGCCTGCTGTCTCTATGTGAAATCAAATGTTTACAAATACTCCAGCCTATAAATTTGAAGGGGAAGCAGAATACAGAATATTCTTGTTAATGCAGTACATTTTCTGGTAATTTTATAGTCTAATTTTCAGCGGTTCCCTGCAGAATGAATGCCGTTCTGAAGGCAATTTTATAAAGTACTTTGTGGATAACTATTATCTGCTAATTATTAGAAATTGCATGTTGCTGTTAATTGCATAAATAAATTGTTTTATCTGAAAGCCATTAAAAAAAATGTTTGGAGATTGAAGTATATATGGTTTTGATGCTCCTGTATAAAACATTTAACACTTAAATAATGGCAGAGTGCTTTAAACCAATGTCCTAGGCTAATGCATTCTATGAGAAGGATCTAAAAATGCATACGTGTTTTTACTGAACTCTTTGTTTAACATTTCTGTACTCTTTTAGTGCGTGGTTTAATAAAATATGAGCACTAGTCTTGACATTTCTTAAAGGGAGGAAAAATGAAATAAGAATATGCAAGCATATTAAGTAATGCTGATTCTTTCCTTGAGGGCAATCAGTGCATCAGCTCAGTGTGGTTAGACAGAGGATATTAGCTTAGTTTTCTAGGTAATGGACAAATGTTCCCTATTTCAAAATGTAAATGTAAAAGCAATAGAACTGATGTGTTTATTCTTAGTGATGTCATTACTTAGGTGTAACTGATTGGCTGTGCAGCACTGTGACATTATCATACTGAATATGTGTTTCTTAACTGACTAGTATCACACAGTAAAAAATGCTTTAAATTCATAAAATAATGTTATGTAAGGTCCCTTAAGGAGAAAAACCTTAAGCTATGCTGTGGCATGGAAATGTGGAAAACTCACATTAGTCGCTTCAGCTAAGTTAAACATAGCATATGCTGACCTATTCTTGTACAAGGTGTTCTTCATGCAATCATTTTCTGGATGCTAGGGAAAGAAGCACTGGGTGCTATACAAGATCTTGTGCAATCAGAACTGTGCTAAACTTTTTAATGTTTCTTCTTGCACATTGCTAGATCCAAGCCTGCAACACAAATGTGAAAACTGTATGAAAGAGTGAAATCCAGTGAAAAAGTGAAATCCAGTGTCCAACACTCTCTAAATGACGTGAAAAAATGAACTTAATAAAATTCATTTTAGCCTCTTAAGCTGAGGCCATCAGGGCCACTGACCCAGCAGCCCATCAAGGGGCAGAGAAGGTGAAAATGTAAATCAAAAATCAAAGGAAGGAGCAATGGACAGTAGTTGCAAGATAATAGCTTCTATCCTCTTTCCCAGTGGCAAGGAGAGTGAGACCACACCGATTTGAGAGCATACATAAAGAAAGAGCTCCAAACCAGGTATGACACTAGAAATGTGTGTGTGGGGGGGGGGTTTAAGAATGATTGCCTGGCATTCAGATCAGGGCCATTCTGCAGGGAGAAATGGGGAGAGAAGAGCTAAATCCCCTGTGGCTCAGATCAAAACTGCCCCCCCCCGGCTCCTTTGAGGGGTCTCCGGAGAAGAGTTGCATTTTCATCATCTGCAAAAGTTCTCAGAGTCATTTATTTGACATAAGCTCGACAGAATCCTAACCTTCTTGGATATTACTAAACATCTAAAGCTACACAAGACCGGTGTAGATCTGGATAATTGGCAGAAAAGGTACAGATTACTATCTTTCATTCTGGGACTATTTACAGTTAAACAGAATAAATTCAGAAGGTGGGAAATGGAAATCTAGAAAGCTTGGAAGAAGAAGGGATGAAGAGGTGAAATTTGGACTTTGTAAATTTAAAGGACAGTGCTAAAAAGTGGGAAGGAATTTATTGTTTGGTCTACTTGCAGTTTTGAAAAAAGAGCACCATCGTCACAGACCTGCAGCATATACAGTTAACACAGGAAGTACGTCAAGTATCTTGAGATCTCTTTACCAGTGAAAACAAGATTTGGTGGCAAGTAAAGCAGGAAGTAGCAGATGAAAAGCCTACTCTAGGACTATAATACCATAGAGAAACATCAACAGCCATGACAAGGAAGTTAAAATTAAAATAATATTTTTAAAGTGTTCGGGACATTAAAAATTGTTGGAAATAATTGAGGTGATGATAAGAAGATAAATACTATTGGACATATCATTTATAATGAACTTTAGAAGCTTTTAAAGGAAAAAAGAAAAAAATTAAAAGGAAGCAGAAAGTCGCGACCGCCATTTTGAAGGATTTAAAAAAATTAAAAATTAATATCTCGGTCTGGGAAGTTCTGAGGATGGCGAAATTAGGCTTGTTGGAAAAAGCAAGCTCTAATCTTTTGAATTTGATAGTCAAATTTGAAATTGGTGAGATCAAAATTTTGGTGTTTTTAAATGTCAGAACACAAACAAACCTGGGCAAGGGCTACCTCACTGGAGAAAATGCAGGAACAATTAGAGGCAATAGAGGCCAGAATGATGAGAGGCATGAAAGAGATGATAATTGCATCTAAAAAGAAATTATAGAAGAGATTTAAAAAGATATTGAAGATCTCAGAAATGAGACTGAGGAAACATCTAAGAAAGTGCAAGAGGTAGAAGGGGGAATGAAAGTACGTGACTCCACCTTGTTGAAAATACAAGAAAAAGTGACAATCCATGACTGCAAATTGATGGAGAATCAGATATGTCTGAGAGGAGTACCTGAAAAGGAAGATAGTGACTTAAAAGAATATATAATAAAAATAATTGCAGAATTTTTAGAGGAAGATCCTAAAGAGACTAAAAATATGTATGATTATATGTATAGAGTGAATTCACTCTATGCCAAAACAAATAATTTACCAAGAGATGTTGTTATAAGATATATGACAAAATAAATGGTGGGAAAGATAATGAACAAAAATTTTGAAAAGACATTGATAGTGGGAGGCAGCAGAGTAAGAATAATGAAGGAGTTGCCAAGGCAATTGATAAATGACAGAAGAACATACAAAAAACTGACAGAAAAATTACGGGACAATGAAATGAGGTATAGGTGGATAATACCTGAAGGTTTGAGTTTTGAACTTCATGGGAAAAAAACCACAATTACAAACGCACAGGAATTGCGTAGATTTTATGAAGAACATAAAGAATTTGCACCATGACAAATTACAAATGATTGTCTTGGAATGTAAATGGACTAAATTCACCACAAAAAAGAACGGCAACGTTTCATTGGATTAAAAAGCAAAATTGTAATAGAGTTTGTTTACAAGAAGTGCATATCAAACAAAAGGATTATAGATTTTTATGGAATAAACAATTGGGACTAGAATTTTATTCATTGGCTGAACAGAAGAAAAAGGGAGTGATTTTTTATATTAAACAAGAATTGGAACCAAAATTAGTGTTTAAAGATAAAGATGGAAGATTTGTAGCAGTAGAAATAATATTAAATGCAAAAAAAAAAATGTTGTTATTGGGACTGTATGCACCAAATGGCGCAAAGCATGTTTTTTTAAAGATATTATACAACAATTTGATGAACTGACTTATGACCAAGTTTTGATAATGGGGGACTTTAATGGAACAATTAAGAATACACTGGATAGGTCTGGGGGGGGGGGGGGAAATAATAACAAAGAAGGAAAATTGTCAAAGCCTTTTTTTGAATTGGTCAAACTAGAAAATTTGGAGGATATATGGAGGAAATTTAATCCTGAAGTGCGGGCCTATACCTTTTTTTCAGCAAGACATAAAACTTTTTCCAGAATTGACATGTTGTGGGGCACTAAAGACTTATAAAAAAGAAAATAGAGATTTTACCTAAAATTGGGGCTGACCATAACTCAATAATGTGGATTACAAAATTGTCTAAAAAGTTGAGAAGATGGAGCTTGAATGAAGATTTACTACAGAATAAAGAAAGTAAGTAAAGTAAATTTTATTTTTGTATCCCGCCCTCCCCCGCCAGGGGCAGGCTCAGGGCGGCTCACAGACATGGGACAACCATGATTTGAATAAAATACAATCAAGACAAAACAAATTAAGATACAATTAGGTTACATAGGTTAGTTAAAATAGATAAAACAGCTATTATAAAATTAAGTTAAGGTGCTACAGTTCACAGTCGTATATAAGATGGTTAGGTGGCTACAGGTCAGTTTAGCCAGGTTCTATCTTAAAAGCAAGCTGAAAGAGGGTGGTTTTGCAAGCCCTGCGGAAGTGGTTCAGGTCCCGCAGGGCTCGCACCACCTCTGGAAGTTGATTCCACCATCGGGGGGCCATTGCTGAGAAGGCTTGCTCCCTGGTTGTTTTCAATCTAGCCTCTCTTGGCCCAGGGATTTTTAAAAGATTTTGAGAGCTAGATCTCAGTGCTCTCTGGGGAACATATGGGGTGACATCCCTAGAAAATGAAACTAAAGCTTTCTTTCAAATGAACGTTAAAGAGGATATAGAATTTTAGATGGTCTGGGATGCCTATAAAGCAGTAATGAGAGGAATATTAGTTACTTTGAATAATAAAGATAAGAGAGTGAAAGAAAAACAGATGTTGGACATTCAAAATGAAATAAAGAAAAAAGAAGTGGAGCTGAAAAAAAGGCCAGGGAAAAAGAAAATTATAAGGGAAATTACAATACTACAAACGCAAATGAGACATTTGTTAAATAAGGAATTGGAATAGAATTTGAAAAGATTGCAGCAGAAATCTTTTGAGGGGGCAAACAAACCTGGAAAATATTTGGCTTGGCAACTGAAGAAAAAGAGAGAAAATAAAATTATTAATAAAATTGTGGTAGATGGAAGAGAGGTGGTTGGCCAAGAGGGAATAAAAAGAGAATTTTTAAGTATTATGCCAAGTTATTTAAAGATGTTAAAATAAAGAAAGAAAAGATAGATGAGTATTTACAAAAGATAAAAATAGAACCCTTAACAGAAAATATGCAAAAAGTTTTGAATGATCCAATTGAAAAAATAGAAATTGAAGCAGCAATTAACGCAATGAAAAATGGGAAGTCACCTGGGCCAGATGGATATACAGCTAAATTATTTAAAACCTTTAAAGAGGAGTTTAATACCAAAATTGCAGAAGTTGATGAATGTGATAAGAATAAAAGGAAAAATACCAAATACATGGAAGGAAGCTGTTATTTCGTTGATTCCAAAGGAAGATAGAGATGTCACGAATATAAAAAATTACAGACCAATTTCGCTATTAAATAATGACTATAAAATATATACAAGAATCTTGGCAGAACAGCTTAAACAATGTTTGATAAATTTTATAAAGGGTTTCTTCCCAAAAGGCAAATAAGAGACAATATTAGAACTGTTGTAAATATTGTAGAATATTATGAAAGACATCCAGAAAAGGAAGTAGCATTATTCTTTGCGGATGCAGAGAAAGCATTTGACAATTTAAACTGGGATTTTTTGTTTGCAGTAATGGAGAAAATGGAGCTGGGAGAAAGCTTTATAAGAATGATAAAAGCAATATATACTGAACAACGTGCAAGGCTATGTATAAACGCAGATCTTACAGAAGATATGATAATTAGTAAAGGTACAAGACAAGGCTGTCCACTTTCCCCATTGTTGTTTATAATGACTTTTGAAATATTGCTGATGCAGATCCAAGAAGATAAAGAAATAGAAGGATTAAAAATAAAAGGATTTACTTACAAATACAGAGCATTTGCAGATTATATGTTTATAAATGAAAATCCCATACAAGTTACACCTTTGTTGTTAGCTAAAATACAAGAATATGGGGAGTTAGTGGAACTTTGTATTAACAAAGAAAAATCAAAAATTTTATGTAAAAAATATGCATACAAACAAGCAACCGGTCTTGCAGAGACTGACAGGCTGTGAAGTTACCTCCAAGGTAAAATATTTGGGTGTGGAGATAACAATGAAGAATATTGATTTGTTTAAAAATAACTATGGCATAAAATAGATGAAGATATGTTAAAATGGAATAAACTTAACTTGTCATTGCTGGGTAGAATAGCTGCAATTAAAATGAATATTCTACCAAGAATAATGTATTTGTTTCAAACTACTCCAATTGTGAAGGATAGTAAACAATTTGATAAATGGCAAAGAAAAATTTCAGAATTTGTGTGGGCTGGGAAGAAACCAAGGATTAAAATGAAAATTTTGGCAGATGCAAAAGAGAGAGGTGGATTTCAACTACTGAATTTAAAATTATATCAGGAAGCAGTTTGTTTAGTGTGGATAAAAGAATGGATAATGCTGTTAAACAAAAAACTCTTAGCGCTGGAAGGTCATGGAAATAAATTTGGCTGGCACGCATATATGTATTATGGAAAAAAGAAGATGGACTTTTTTTCTCTCACCATTATATAAGAAATAATTTGCTAAATACATGGATGAAATATAAAAAATATGGAGATGAGAGAAGACTGTTATGGATAGTGCCAGCTGAAGTAATAAAAATAACGGCTGAGACAGGTGAAGAAAAGTGGTTGTCATATAATCAATTATTAAAAATACAAAGTGGCAAAATAGAATTGAAAACTGCTGAAGAGTTGAATAATAAATATGATTGGTTCCAAATGCAACAAATAAAGAGTTTGGTGGATAATATTAAAACTGAAGGAATAAGAAAAGAACAAACAGAAATGGGAAAAGTTCTGCTTGGAGACAATGAAAAATTAATTTCAGAAATATATAAGTTACTTTTAAAATGGTCTACGGAGGATGAAGTAGTGAAATCTCAAATGATTAAATGGGCAATTAATGTAAATAAAGAAATACAGATGGAAACTTGGGAATACTTGTGGAAGAATTCTATGAAGCTTTCGATGTGTCATAGTATTAAGGAGAACTGTTTTAAAATGATGTATAGATGGTATATGACTCCTAAAAAATTGGCAAAGATGAACAAGATGCCGGACAGATGCTGGAAATGTAAAAAACATGAAGGTTCTTTCTACCATATGTGGTGGACTTGTGAAAGAGCAAAAAAGTATTGGCAGATGATTCAACAAGAAATTTCTAAGATCTTGGGATATGAATTTAAGAAAGTTGCAGAGACTTTTTTGTTGGGATTACAAATGGAAAAATTTGGTACTTGCTTTCAGCTGCTAGGACATTATATGCGCAGTTGTGGAAGCAAGAAAAAATACCAGAGAAATGGGATTGGATTGTAAAAGTTATGACATGGAATGAAATGGACAAATTAACAAGAATATTAAGAGACTACGGTTTAGAAATTTTTAAGACGGAGTGTAAAAAGTTTAGAAGATATGTAGAAAAAAGAGTGGAAAATAAAAGGACATTTGGATAATTTTTAATAATGATTAAGTTTTAGAAAGAAGAAGAATATAAATTTTTGTTTTATTAGTTAAGGGTACCTTTAAATATTAGCATTTTAAGTAAATAACACCGGCAGGGGTCAAGTAACGGGGGGAGGGGTGGGTAGAAAGTAATATATGGGATAGATAAATAAACGCTATTAAAGATGTAAGAAATAGATTTATTACCATATGTTACCAATAAAAATTGTTTTAACAGAAAAACTGCCCCCCCCCCACCTGCTGTTATTAATCCTAAAAGGAAAAACTGACGGGCACCCTCTTTTGCCCATCTTTCTTCTTTCCTTGCAGGATGAATAATAACATATGGGGGGACAGTTTTGAAACTGAGCATTGGGTGGCATTGTCAACCTCCCACCCATGGCCACAGTCTGAATCAGAGACTAGCATAGGTTCTGTTGCTTTAAAAAAGTCCTCCATCTGTTTCAGCCCTAAGAAATTATCAGGATGACTGTATGTATGATTGTATGAAAGAGTGCCTGTGTGCGAGTGAGAGTAAAAGAGATGAGAATAGAACTGGGACCATACAGATAGAGAAGAAACCAAGAAAGGGAGATCATCTATGCAAAGGCCTGCTCTTCTGTACAGTCTAGCTTCACTGCCTTTTAAAGAACTAATTACAATGCTTTGCCAGATGATCTTTTTAGCACCCTACCTAATGGTTTACTTTTGTAGTTGCATATGAGGTTGGATGACATCCTTCTTAAATACCCCTCTGTGTCTCCTATAAGGGTTTGAATAGGACAGAGGAAAAGGTGAAGTGGTAGCACTTCAACCTAATTACAAACTCAAGTTTTAATGGCTCTTTCTCTGAATGTGCCAGGGAACAATAACAGATTTGAAAGTGGGTACATACACGTGAGAGGACTAACAGCTAGATTCCAGTACCTTAGAAACCAGCAAGATTTTGGTTTTAAAAGTCAAAGCTCCCTTCATCACAGAGGGCAAACAAGATGCTAGAAGGCCTTTTGGGGTCTGTAAGACCCAAAGTGCACCGCAGCTTTCAACAACAGAGGTTATCCTCCATTATCTGAATGGTAGAACTCCAGCCTCTCAAGGAGTTGCTGACCTTATGCTTACCAGAAAAATGAGGATAGAAAAAAATATTTTGAATTGTATATTTAAATTTAGTCCTCAGATAGTATGCTCCAGCTGTGCATTTGGGGAACACAACATGTGCAAATACTGCATGCTGATAGAAGCCATACCCTCACACAGAAAATGCATGCATTGTCCTAGTCACACAATCAAGCAATTGCATATATTGTGCTCCTGAAATACACACCCAGCAGACTTTTGCTCCATGTGAACAGAAAGCCAATAGAATATTTGCAAAGGGCTTATACCCAGGGCTTGTTTTGTAGCAGGAACTTCTTTGCATATTAGGCTACACCTTCCTGACGTAGCCAGTCCTCCAAGAGGTTACTATAGGCCCTATACTAAGGGCCCTGTAAGCTCTTGGAGGATTGGCTGCATCAGGGGTGTGTGGCCTAATATTTATTTATTTCATTAATCAAATTTATATTCTGCCCTCCCCTCTGCTAACAACAGTTAAAAACTACATCAAAAAATAAAAAAACAGAATATACAATAAAATCAATTCCATACATTTTTTAACAATAAAAACCCAAGATGCACGTCGATGTTTCTGATCATCTGTATTTATCCAATGAGATTGTCAGTGCTGTGGAGCATTAGCTACCTCCCCTTAACTGTTGAAGTTCAGACTTACAGGCCCTATGAAACTGGCAGGTCCCACAGGGCCCTGATGTTTTCGGGGAGGGCATTCTACAGAGCAGGTGCTATTGTTGAAAACGCTCTGGCTCTAGTGGTGGACATTCAAACTTCTTTCTGGGGATCTTAAGAAGATTTTGGGACCCCAAATGTGGTGTTCTCTGGGGCACATGTGGGGAGAGGCAGTCCCAAAGGTAGACAGGTCCCAGTCCATATAGGGCTTTAAAGGTTATGACCAGCACCTTGAAATTAATCCGGAATGCCACAGGCAACCAGTGTAACATTCCCAGCTCAGGTTGGATGTGCTCCCATACAGGTAGCTCCAAGAACAACCTGGCTGTTGTATTTTGCAAAGATGTTCCTGCTATAAAAAAGTCCTGCTTATATCATTGAACAAGATGGCGCCATGACTGAAGCGCTGAATAATACTCCCATATGTGAAGTTTTCAACAGCAGCTTTTAGTGGACTTTTACTTCATTTATCAGTATTTCACCCCTGGAGGGATTTGCTCTCCTGGAGGTATAGCTATACTTGTCACTCCATTGCTTTTACACAAAAATGGTAAGCTACTACAACATCTATAATCAGAATCTGGCAGCCAGAGTTCAGACCTTTTAGGTGGCACTGATTGATTTCAGCAGACTCAGTGGTTCCATAACCACTGGGGGTCCCCCTGCTTGGTTGGAAACTATAAACAACAAGATGGGACCTCAGGGGAAATATAAAGATGGCGGGAAACACCCTTGTGCATATTAAATATCAATAAATTCATCAATCAGTCACTTATTTGTAAATTGAATTATTTCATAATATACAATGATAGTAAAGGATAATGTACCATACACCCAAACTGCAAAATTAATCAAAATCACAAAAATACAGTGTCATAATAGCAATAACAGGACTTTTCTCAATACGAATTCATCTGTCCTCCTAAGTAGCTGAAAATCCACACTTTCAGTCCAATGCTACTGGGGGGTTAGCAGTTCCAATGATATCAGCTGACTGACCATCAATATGGGAGCTAGTTTTGGTGTTTTGTTCAGCAGCTGATTCCACTGAAGAGCAATATCCTCATAATCTGTAGATAAATCAATATGAGGAGAAGCAAATTTTAATGGAACACCCAAGCCTCCTGCACCTGTATTAGATCTCTCTAGTCAATTTCAAATGAGTGTGGTGTTTTACTTGCATTACCACAGTGGCACTGGGTTCTGCTGGCACTAGAACATTGCACTGGTTCCACTGGGCTTGCACTCCCCCTTGCTTGGAGCATGATTCTGTGATAGGCATAAGTCCTGTTGAACTGGATTTGCTATAACTGCCCTGGATTCTGCTGGGCAGTCTTTGGTAGTATGGCTGAGCACCCTGTGCATTGCTGTACTGGCTTGCAGGCTCTAAGTATCAGGTGGCAGAAGTCGGCAAAGCAGTGTCATTCAGCCCAAAGTCAGGGGTCCCAGTTAGGCAAGGCAAAGTTGGTGGCTTAATTTCTATCAAACATGTTGCATCCCAGTAGCCTCTCATGGCTGATTTTATAGCTCCATGCCTAAGGGTCATGCATGCAACCAGTTACTCAGAAACAATCCTGCAACTTCTCATATTCATTATCAGCAAGCAGTTGGCATTAGGCCAGAAGGTGTGCACTTTGCCATATTGTCTGTAGCTCTGTTCTCACCCTTTATCTGTGGCACTAAGGGTGTAGGTGATAGTGGTGGGCTGAGACCGGCCAGCTGAGGGTGTTGGTGACTCTGTACCAGCTGTTGGCTGTGAATCCTGACAAGCCTGCAGCTCATTTTCCTAATAGTCAGCTTCTCCTGAGGAGTCCTTCTTATTGCTGAGCCCTGGCTGACTCATGAAAATTGCACTGGTTCTGCTGAGCTTGGAAAAGTGCCCCCCTTTATTTTGTATTGCAGAGATTCTCTGAGTTGACCTTAGTCCTGTTGAGTTTGCACTGCCACAGTGGCACTGGTTCTGTTGGGCACATTGC
Organism: Heteronotia binoei; assembly: GCF_032191835.1. Taxonomy (NCBI): domain Eukaryota; kingdom Metazoa; phylum Chordata; class Lepidosauria; order Squamata; family Gekkonidae; genus Heteronotia; species Heteronotia binoei. The sequence goes on from NC_083229.1 coordinate 101,289,460, forward strand.
ACTGGTTTTACTGGGCTTTTTAAAAAGCCCCCCCCCTTCAGTTTCTACTGCAGATATTCTTTGGGACTTTAATTCTGTTCTGTGGGGGTTTCTATTGTTCTTGCTTTTTTATTTTTTTGCTGTTTTCCCCTCCCTTGGAAACAATGGAGGATGGGGACAACTTCTTTTGGGAGGCTGTAACTTATAAATGTGTAACTTTGTAAACCTATTTCTTTGTAAATCAATTCCTCACCAAAACTGGGAGGCAGGTAGAAGAGAGTCAGCTGGAGATCCCCTGCAAGTTTGGTGTCTCTAGCTTGTGGAGTGGGGCAGGGGGAACATCCCACCACATCATGAACCTCACAAACTGGACCAGTTTCATGGTTTTTGGTTCATGATCTGAACCACATTTCCCTGGTTCATGCCCATCCCTAGTTCCAGCTACTCACAGAAATGGAAGTTGTACCTCTCTGTTTCCTTTTGTTCTTCAGGATAGACCTGGAATCTGACAAAAGGAGCCTGCTTTAGGTGTCAGTCTCAGAATTCCTGGTTCAGGCCTTGGAATCTGTCCTTGACAAGCATCCTTTATCACTGACACAAAGCAGTTTAAACGTAACACCTCATTTTTTAAAATAAAAAGTCCTGATTTTCAAGCTTTATAATAATTTCCTCCCAAATGAAAAGAAGCACATCGTTTGGGCTGAATGATTACTATTACAGGAAGAAGAAGAAAAGTGATGACAAAAAGAGTCAAACATCAAAACCCACTCAAAGCTGTACATGACACTGGGCTGATGGGGTCAAGTCATGTCAGTTTCTATAGATATATGATTCACTAGGGACTTTTGTGGCTCGCAGCATATCCAACTGCCTTTGATTTTCTTACTTAGGTAGGTCAGGAACTCATCTGCCACTGAGTGAATTGGAAACAGCTGTTTCATGTTCTGTGGGCTTCATGGGTGTTGTAAAGAGCTGCTCTGCACTGACACTCATGGTGACATTTTCTTCTCTAAAAGAGGAGGAAGGAGGCATCCTCCTATATCTTCCCAGCATGGTGGTGTGCATAGCCTGCTTGCATGCATTTGTAAACACCCCTTGGATTTTGTGCACATTCTTGGTTGCTAACTAGAATGTCATCTTTCTTGCTTTCCACCCCACACACAAGTCTGGGTGCTTAGTACACTTGGAACTAGAGGCTTTCATAGGACTGTCACTGGAACTAGAGGTTTTCAGAGGCTTTTTCTTCTACTGTGACAATTTCACACGGCTTTTCTTTCTCTCATCTAAGCAAATGACTGCTACCCATGAGTGAAAACAAAGTGCTGCAGTGGAAGAAACTCTTGCATTAGGCTCAGAGCTCAGGGTTGGTGTTGGCTCTGGATGTCTGAGCAGATGAGAGATGAAGATCACCAGCCTTGTTCCATCCATAAAATGCCAATTTCAAGCTCATGCAGCATCCATTCTATGGGGACATAGAAGCAATAGAGAAAAGGTTTAATTGTCAGTCAGTGGTAGAACAAGTTGCCAATAGGTACAGTTTGCAGACCAGATCACTAGCAACTATGTACCATGTCTCCTTGAAGCTAATACTGAATAATGGCAGAAGCTTTGGAGGTTGTAAGTAGTCAGCCCCAAGTGGCACAATTGCATGTTGCATCTTTATCCCATAAGTTATCAGGATGCCAACATTCACGTACTCTAACTCTCTGCAAAAGTTTTAAATAATACTTACCCTCCGTTCCACTATGCTTGCCAGTATTCATATCCAAGTGGGACTAATATTTTTCCTCTGGTAGTGCGAGATATTGGTGCTTATCTAAATTCAGGTAATGGTAAGATACTATCTGTAGGCAATACCTGGTTATTATTATACATTATCAAGGCATAATACATTATTATTATACATTATACAGATTTATTTATACATTATTATTATACATTATACAGATTTATTTATTAATTTGATTTATAAACCGTCCACCCCCTGTAGGGCTCAGGGTGGTGTAAACCAAAGTTAAAACAGACAATAAAGTATACATAATAATATTCAACCAATTAATAGAATAAAACTATTAAAATACAATCTAAATGGTCAATAGTATTCAGCACGTATCTCTCTCACTCATGGGAGCAGATCATGAGTGGAATACAATGGAGGCCATAGCTGCCATCAACTGCAAGCCCAGCAAAACATACCCACCTTGCAAAACTGTACTAGGTCCTCCAGGGTGCAGATGTCACCACACAGAGAGTTCCACCAGTCACAAGTCTTGTGTTACTGGCTTATTTTAAGACAAGATACACAAGACTAGTAGTATCTCATTTTGTGAAAGCAGGCTGAAGGATTGGAAGCCACCTTTTGCCTGGAATTTAAAATAATGAGGGAAGGCCCAGTGTCCTACCTCACAGCCGTCCCCCCACAGTACAAGCCACAGAAAAAGTAAAATGAAGCATAGGCTGTTCACCACCACTTCCCACCTGGTTCATTAATGATGCTATTGCTGCATAAGAATTGCTGTATTTCAAATGAACTGATGTAAAAGTGAACCTGCCTAAACAACTGATGCCTTTAATGGTTGCATAGCAGGCAGAAATTAACAGGTTAAATTTGAAAACCTCCAACCTAGGCTTTTTTTGACAACACTAAATAATAAAATGTTACTTTGAAGGGGGAAAAGGTTGATCTATAACCAAATTCTCAGTTGATGACAGATGACTGTTTTCTTCAGCAAAAAAGCCAACCTTGATGCAAGATGCACTTCAAAAGGAATAAGCAGGGAATTTCCATTCCAGTTTTTTAATTCACAGTTTTAAGTTGACTTGTGGGTGGGTAGGTGGGTGGCAGCCCTAGTTATTGCAAGTTAAGAATTAATAGCTCCTTAGTTCTTCTTTCAAGCAATGTCATTTGGACATGCTCTCTGTTGCCCGGTTCTTCAGCTTTGGTTGGGAGGTGTTAAAAAATTTAATAAACACTGCTATATAATCTTTACTTGGTATCTGCTTGCTTTCAGTAGTACAATGATCTCCTGTTTCCCGCCTGGAACCTTTTAATTTTGCACCTGGCTTGTGAAACAGATTCGTTGACAGTCTTAATTATTTAACAAAAACAATGAGTTGGTGTTTTGCAACATCGGGAGCTTTTGTTAAACAAAATGCAAGCAGGCAAACATCTCTCATTCTTTCCTCTTTCTCTGCCCCCTGCTTTTCTGCTGAAGTTCCCCTATGACAGGGTGAGAAAAAGAACTTGGCACATCTTGTTTCCTTACTTTAATCATGACACAGTTTGTTTTTGTCTGTTCTTTCTGTCTGTTGAATTGATTCTCACAAAATATGAGACTGAGAGGCCAGTAAGATGGGGCCGCTTATTCATTCTGGGCACTGAAAGTGAGTGCCGCAGAGTTCTATTTTTTTGCGCCCAAGTGGGACCTCAATGAGGCAGTTCAGCAGATCCTTAGTTCATAGCCTTTTCTCATTATTAATGGGTTTCAGTGCAAGACATAGAACAGAAAGCAATGGATCACTGATTCAGTGCAACTACAGCACACATCCAATTCAGCATCAAGGTAGTGTTGAACTATTCCCCTCCTAACAGCCCTCTGTTCCATTAAAACAATCCCATGTTAGGCAGAATATCTACTATTTTTTTTCCAGGAGCTTCATCTATGGAATTTCTACTTGCTGTGTAGCCCTCAAAAGTACTGGAGCACTGGTGTGGAGAGAGGCAACTATACTCGACAACAAACATTGCTATTACATTTCTGAGAGGAACTCAAATAGTTTATTTCACTCTAAGGACAGTATGACCATTTTCTAATATGTTCTGTACCTTTATGAGTTTTATGGAAGATGGTGATCTTGAGTAAACCAAATTGGATGTATTGCTGTGATGAAACAAATTGTAACTGCAGTGTCTCACCCTGTGTCATAGTTTGGAAAGGAACACAAAACTTGTCCCTTTTGGAATAAAAGTTGCTCTCACTAGACAGCCCTCAAAGCAATGCTTTAAAAAAAGCAGGGAAACACAGGAACACAGTTCCGGCTGGCTTGGTGTCAGGGGGTGTGGCCTAATGTGCAAATGAGTTCCTGCTGGGCTTTTTCTACAAAAAAAAAAGAGCCCTGCCTCAAAGCCTTTGAATTGCTTAATGTGAGGAAACACTAGCCTTCCTTGGATGTGTTGCCCATCTTTGGTAACTTTGTGTTTCAGTGAATCTTTAAAATAATAATAGTTTCAGTTTTGCTTTTTGTTTCATTATTGCTATAGTGGCGAATTAGGGGTATGAGGAGCTTCATCAGCAATGGTGTGATATCATTTTCATGGAAAACCCAGTTGTCACTTGTCTCTAGGAATCACTGGGATTGGTAAAACCACAGAATTTCTGGCAGTTCTTAGAGTGGACTGGCATCACTTCCAGGTTTTCCCAGAAAGTGATGTCACGCCATTAACTGATTGGAGCTGGGAATGGAGGATCCCCCTGGCCTCCGTGGAAAATTGGCCAACCTGATAAAGACAAAATTTCAAGTGCTGCTACTAGGAAATCACTTCTCTGAGACTTCTCTTTCAGAACAGTTTCTCTAGCATCTCATAAAAGTAAAATGGAACTTGCTTCTCCAAGCTTACTTTGCCCAATCATTTTTAATGTTTCCAATGATTGTTGTAGAATGGCAGCAGAAAATTCAGGAGCAAAAGACTAAGTAAATATATTTTCTGTATGCCTTCTTGATAGTAGTTGCCAGGAGGAGAAGCAAAGCAACTCTGGCACATGATACAATTAATGTGCAAAGTATACAAATGATACCATCAGGATTTGGAGACCCTGAATATGGAAATATTAGACAGGATGCAATATCTTAGAAGTAGAAATAATCTAGACTGTAACAATTTTCTCAAGAAAAGAGCAGTAATTAACTACTGGTATCCTACTTATCAATAAATGATGTGAAGTATGGCTTGTAACATGTCAAGTTCACACCTGGATTAATATTTCCATGCTGTTTAGAGACTGAAAATATTCAATCATACAAACAAGATGTCTCCCAAGATCATGGTTGTAATAGTCTTGATTTCATTTTGTGCCTGGCAATGGGCCAGCCTTGTATTACAGCCCTGTAGAAATTTCAGAGAATTCTTTGAAGCACTGCTAGAATCTGTGTCTGCCATTCTAACTATATGTAGTAGGAAGTAAGTCTAATGAGCTCAGTGTATCTTCTGAAAAGACAAGCTTAGGATCAGGGTGCAAGCATACATAAATGATAATGATGACTTCTGTAGGGGAGATGAATTTTATAAGGTTGTACAAGTGTAAACTTTGAGTGATTTCCTAGGGGAGGCAATGCCTGAAATCTGCTAACCGACAGCCCTGATCCCTCCTTGCTTGCGTAACCTGAGAGCACACAAGATGTGACCAGAACAAAAGTTCTACCATCATTATCCTCCTCTGGTCAGACTCAAGGGCAGTCTTAGCCACAGAGCATCTGTGACACCAGCCGCAGTCCTTGGGATTGGATGCCTGCTCTGGCCTAGTAGGCTGCCTTGGAGATCTACTGACTGCCCAATACAGCAATACAACCTCTGCTGGCCTCTCTACCACCAGGAACTCCTTTAAAAGCCTCCAGACAATGGAGGATAGGATTGCCAGATCTGGGTTGGAAAATATCTGGAGACTTTAGGGGTGGAGCTGGGAGAGGGCAGGGTTTGGGGAGGGGAGGGGTCTTAGCATGGTTCAGTGCCATACAGCCCACCCTCCAAAGCATCCATTTTCTCCAGAGAAACTGATCTCTGCCAGCTGGAGATCAGTTGTAAAAGTGGGAGATTTCCAGGCCCTACCTGGAGACTGGCAACCCCAATGGAGGGGTCTGTGAGCCTAGCATGGCAAAGCCAGAAAGGAGATGATCAGGCTACAACAACTCAGTCACTCTTTCTTACACTGAAATTACCACTTTTCCTGGAGGAGGATGAAGAAGCCAGCAGGACAGTTTTCTGACAGTTAGTAGTGGGAGTTACCTTGTCCGAGGAATTAGGTTTCAAAAACTTGTCCCTCTTCCCTTCCCTAGCATTTACTGCCTTGGACTTCCCTTCCCTTGCATTTCCTGCCTTTCAGCATTCTCCTCCTTTCCTAGATAGCCTGAAGAGAGAAGAAGGACCTTCAAATGTGCCTCTCCTGTGCTCAAGCTTCCTTTCTTCCTTCTCTCTGCCTTGCTTTCCCAGGAGTCTCTTTCTCTCCAGGCTGGTCTACCCTGGATCAGGGCCCTAGCCAGGATTTCATGTTTGGTGGGGCCCACAGAAGAATTTGCTGTTGGAGGGGGCAGGGCACTCAGTTTGATGGCCCTGGACTCTTGGCACTGTAAGCTGCCTTGAGTTCCACAAGCTGACCTCCCTTCACCTGGACAGGCACAGCAGCTCAGCTCCTCCCACCCCCTTTTTATGTGCCCCTCTCTCAGAGAGACAGAGACCTCTTAAAACGAATTTGGGAGTTCAGAAGTCTGCCTGCAAGAAGACCCCCCCCCCCCTTGGCTCTGCACACTGTGTTAGGGAAGGGGAGAGAAGACAGCAAAAAGGGGAAGGCTTTGAGGAAGTGTTTTGAGTGATGCAGCAGAGAGACCTGCAGCAATGTACTACTTGTTCAGAGTGGCGGTGAGCAAAGGGGACAGATTGGGGGCCCTCCAGTGGAGGGGCCATACAGTTGGAAGGGGGTGTTGAAAGGATGAACCTGCCCCCCCCCCTGGGCCCCACTGTAGCTACGGGCCTGCCCTGGATCAGCCCTTTCCTGCTGCCATTTGCCTGGTACTGCTGAGTGCTTGGTGGTTGTGGGGAAAGGAGAGAAGAGGACTATGTCTCAGTCTCCTTCTGCCCCTTGTTGATGCACTTTTAACATGCCAAGGAGAGTGTAAAGGAACTGAGAAGCAGCTCTGCAGACCACCATAACAGCAAAAGCCTTAGATCTGGATTGTCCCAGACTTTCTTGGTGCAGAAAGTGTCCAGAGCATCTTGGAACTGTGAACATCACCATCTCAATTCTCCTAAGGAATTTTAAAGGAAAAGCTTTTATGAAGTCATTGATAACAGCAGCAGCAATTCATACAGTCATTTTCCTTTCAGTTGTGTGCTGCCAACATATGAGAAAAATTGAAAAGTTCTTTATAGAACATGATAGCACATAATGTTGCAGGTTTTTACACAACTGACTTGGATGTCTCTTGTGTACAATTACATAATGAATGATGTTGGATGGTGCAAGCAGGGATCATTTGTAGAAAAATAGGTGGTGGAGCTCATTAGCATATGCTCCTCCCCCCCTGCCAAAAAGCAACCAATGCAAGAAAAGAGAGCTCTGGCTGAGCGAGGTCTGCTTAGTCCGGATAGAGATCCAGCCAGCCCAAGCACACCTCGTTTGCCTGGGGTTCTCCTGTCCTCCCCTTGGTCAAAAGGCCAGCAAGCCACCTGCTGTCCAAAATCACATACCAAGTGGAGAAAGGGTGGTGAGGGCTTCTCCAGGAGTTAATGAGGCTTCTGGGGATGTGGCAAAGCCCCTGATGGCTGACTGGCTGCCCGCTCTCCTAATCCAGGGATTGTTATGTGTCATGAGCCCTGACGAGGAGGAGCTGGAAGGGTTAACAGACCTGGAAGAGTTGCCAGCCAGTTCCTCAGCTGAACAAACAGCAGCTGGCCCATCAATCACTCTCCAGGCACCAGTGTCTACTCTCTGGCTTGCATCCACGCTCCTTCCTGATCCTGACCTGCTTGATTTCCTCGGCACCCTGACCTTTTGGCTTTTGGACATTGACTTCTGATTCCGGTTTGTGATTCTGCATTGGTGACTTGGCTCCTGCTTGACTTCCTGGACTTTGACCTGGACTGGCTTTGGACTCCTGCCTGCCTGCAACCTGAGAATGTGACAGTTATGCACAGGGCCAGCTCGCCCACTAGGCAAACTAGGTGGTTGGCTAGGGCGCCGGGGGTGGAAAATTGGGCTCTCCCCCCCCCCAGTACCCCAGGCAAGCACTTAGTTTGTCTCCCTCCCTCTCTCTGCTACTGCCGTGGTCGCTGCTAGCCCCCTCCATGCTGCAGCCCCCTTGCGAAGCCAGCAGAGCTTACTTTTAGCAGCAGTGAGCAGGGGGAAGGGAGTGGAGCCCTGCCACTACAGCAGTGGCAGGCATGCAAACAGAGCACCGGGAGGGGGGCAGGCGAGCACCGCTCTGGGGGGTGGGCGGAGTGCCACACTGGAGGGGCCACCTGCCTAGGGCACTATTACTGCCTAGGGCAATATATGTAGAGACTGTATTTGTTCTAAGTAGTGCTTGAGTTAGTTGTAATATTACTATTACATAATGAAGGCAGGGTTTTTTTGTAGCAGGAACTCTTTTGCATATTAGGCCACACACCCCTGATGCAGCCAACCCTCCAGAGAGCTTACAGGGCTCTTTGTACAGGGTCTAGTGTAAGCTCCAGGAGGCTTGGCTCCATCAGGGGTGTGTGGCCTAATATGCAAAGGAGTTCCTGCTGCAAAAATCCCTTTAAAAAGGTATATTTTACATAACTTATTTTGAACTGGCTTTTGGCCTGTGGCACTACCATCTTTCAAAATTTGCTTCTCTACCCCCCACCCCAGGAGACTAAGAAGTCTCCTAAACCAGCAAGGGCGAAAGGGTTTCTTTATTCCATTAGGAATCTTGTTTGCAAAAGGATGCAGTGATCACAGTACTGTTGAATGGATATTTGTGTTTAGCAATATGCAGGCCTCAGATCAGCGGGAGCTCACGGGAGCACAGCTCCTGAACCTTTCTGAGAGTTCCACCTGCTCCTTCGTGCCTTGTCCATTGAATAGTAGGTGCAGCTGCATAACAATCCCTGGATGAGCTCCACCACCTATTATTCTACAAAACGACCCCTGGCAATATGTATAGCATTAAGCACTATCAGAAGTATAAATTTTTACATACCACTCCAAAAAGGTCATTGTAACTATCAAAAATGAATGGGGATTAAATTCTTTGCATTCAGATAGAAAGCCTTTGGCAGGGCTCTGCCACTTCAGGCTGCAGTGAAATGAGTGAATGGTCTTTATTCAAAAACTCTCATCCACAGAGGAAAATAGAATTGCGGGGGTGGGGGGGTTGTTTCTGGCATAGCATTCTCTCTAATATCCTGGTTTTCTGTTTGTGGGGAGATTCCCCCCCCCCCTGTGGAGGAACTCATGTTAGTCCTCTCATGATAGAGTCCAGACACAGGTTTAGCACTGGAGTGAAAACTAAGCCATTACCATTTGCCATCTAATAGGTAGATGAACATGCATAAATACGTTACATGACACAGATTACTGCTGAACATGTGCTCTTTGGGTTGAGATCCCTCAAAACAAATGGACCAAATAGCACAACAGCAAAACTGAACAAAATGTCAGAAACAAACTAAGCCATTAAATACATCCACACAATAGCGTTTTGTCAGCAGGGCTGCCAAGAGCCAATGCTGGCCCTCAGACAAATATTTTCTCCAAACTCATCTCTCCAACCAACTAAGCATTATATGAAAGTTCATCACCTGGCTTTCCAGCTCTGTGATCCCAGGAATTTTATTCTTCCAATCCTCCCTCCCTGCTCTCATAGATTTGGTTGTGTATGACATGTTAGACAACCGTAGCTATCCAGAATTCTTTGTAGCCAGCTTCTGATTTTATACTCGGTCTTACTATGGGAGTGATCACATGAGAGATTTTGCCCAACCATGTGCACATCTGCCTCCCCCCCCCCCCCAGTCCCACCCTTATCTACCTCATCTGAGGATAAACTGGCACCAGATTAAATAGCTACTGGGAACTTCTTGGTAGCAAACCTCTAAAACATATGCTGGGCACATTTCCAGGCTGTCTGAATGGCCGGGTGTGCTCTGCACCCACCTGGCATGTACATGAGCAGTCTGAATGTTCTTCTTGTGCGTATGGAACCCATGCTTCTCCCGGCAGCAGGGTGAGGGCTGTGTGATTGCCACAGCATGGATCAAAGATAAATGGCTTTTTCAGAGCCAGGATACTGTCATGCCAATTCTTTTGTGTGATCTCACCCAATGTTCCACTATTACCATACCAGGGCAGTATACCTACTTAGGACATGGATCTCTAGTCTGTTAATACTATATGTGTCCAAAAGATTATCCATTTGGAACAATATGCCAGCCACATTAAACACATGGATAGGGAATGTGCCCCCCACCCTGTTTCACATTGAAACCAGGCCTGATATTTGGCAATGAAGAGCTCCCCAAGAGATACAGGAACTGTCCCACTGAACGAAATCAAAAGGTTTGTGCAGCAGCCTATTGTTTGGATGGTGACCTATGATGACTGTAGTATTCTTTGTGCCTATGTTCTGCTTGAGGATGGTGTGTGTGTGTGTGTGACATAAAGACCAACAATAAAAATTTCTTCAAATATATTAGAAGTAGGAAACCAGCCAGGGAGGCAGTGGTGCCCTTGGATGACCATGGGGTAAAAGGATTACTGAAGGAGGATAGGGAAATGGCTGAGAAGCTAAATGAATTTTTTGCCTCCGTCTTCACTGTGGAAGACGAGAACTTTTTGCCCGCCCAAGAACCACTAATTTTGGAAGGGGTGTTGAAAGACCTGAGTCAGATTGAGGTGACAAAAGAGGAGGTCCTACAACTGATAGACAAATTAAAAACTAATAAGTCACCGGGTCCAGATGGCATACATCCAAGAGTTCTGAAAGAACTCAAAGTTGAACTTGTGGATCTTCTAACAAAAATCTGTAATCTTTCATTGAAATCTGCCTCCATTCCTGAGGACTGGAAGGTAGCAAATGTCACCCCCATCTTTAAAAAGGGTTCCAGAGGAGATCCGGGAAATTACAGGCCAGTCAGTCTGACGTCAATACCGGGAAAGTTGGTAGAAACCATTATCAAGGACAGAATGAGTAGGCACATTGATGAACACGGGTTATTGAGGAAGACTCAGCATGGGTTCTGCAAGGGAAGATCTTGCCTCACTAACCTGTTACATTTCTTTGAGGGGGTGAACAAACATGTGGACAAAGGAGACCCGATAGATGTTGTTTACCTTGACTTCCAGAAAGCTTTTGATAAAGTTCCTCATCAAAGGCTCCTTAGAAAGCTTGAGAGTCATCGAGTAAAAGGACAGGTCCTCTTGTGGATCAAAAACTGGCTGAGTAATAGGAAGCAGAGAGTAAGTATAAATGGGCAGTCTTCGCAGTGGAGGACGGTAAGCAGTGGGGTGCCGCAGGGCTCGGTACTGGGTCCCATGCTCTTTAACTTGTTCATAAATGATTTAGAGTTGGGAGTGAGCAGTGAAGTGGCCAAGTTTGCGGATGACACTAAATTGTTCAGTGTCACGACCCGGACCTTCAGGTAGAGACGGGCTCCTGCTCTGGGTTAGCAAGGGCTGGGTCTGGTGCAGGCATGACACTCAGGGTGGTGAGAACCAGAGAGGATTGTGAGGAACTCCAAAGGGATCTGTTGAGGCTGGGTGAGTGGGCGTCAACGTGGCAGATGCGGTTCAATGTGGCCAAGTGCAAAGTAATGCACATTGGGGCCAAGAATCCCAGCTACAAATACAAGTTGATGGGGTGTGAACTGGCAGAGACTAACCAAGAGAGAGATCTTGGGGTCATGGTAGATAACTCACTGAAAATGTCAAGACAGTGTGCGTATGCAATAAAAAAGGCCAACACCATGCTGGGAATTATTAGGAAGGGAATTGAAGACAAATCAGCCAGTATCATAATGCCCCTGTATAAATCGATGGTGCGATCTCATTTGGAGTACTGTGTGCAGTTCTGGTCGCCGCACCTCAAAAAGGATTTTATAGCATTGGAGAAAGTCCAGAGAAGGGCAACTAGAATGATTAAAGGGCTGGAGCACTTTCCCTATGAAGAAAGGTTGAAACGCTTGGGACTCTTTAGCTTGGAGAAACGTCGACTGAGGGGTGACATGATAGAGGTTTACAAGATAATGCATGGGATGGAGAAAGTAGAGAAAGAAGTACTTTTCTCCCTTTCTCACAATACAAGAACTCGTGGGCATTCGATGAAATTGCTGAGCAGACAGGTTAAAATGGATAAAACGAAGTACTTCTTCACCCAAAGGGTGATTAACATGTGGAATTCACTGCCACAGGAGGTGGTGGCAGCCACAAATATAGCCACCTTCAAGAGGGGTTTAGATAAAAATATGGAGCACAGGTCCATCAGTGGCTATTAGCCACAGTGTGTGTGTATATATAAAATTTTTTTGCCACTGTGTGACACAGAGTGTTGGACTGGATGGGCCGTTGGCCTGATCCAACATGGCTTCTCTTATGTTCTTATGTTCTTATTGTTGTATATGTGCTTAGAATTGTATCTATAAGCTGGAGTTCTTGCCTGGCTCACTGGTTCCAGTCTCATTGATGTATAGAACCCACTATATTGTAGACATGCTTGTGTGAGTCAGCTTGCTGAATAAGCACACTCAATATAGAAGACATGCTTTGCCTGGAATTGCCCCTAAGAGAGCTTCTGTGCTAAGTGGATGCCAGACTAGTGTTTCCAGCATCCAATTCAAACACTCTTTCAATTGCAACATCCTAGTGGCTTAATTCATCTTTAGAAACACTTTGGGATTACAACAAATTGTAATACCATGGTTTCCTGACAAGAGACCCCCTTTCAAGAGACAGGATTAATGTTTCATTAGCAGCAGCATTTTGTGTATGAGTAGGTTGTCATTACACTGTTAGAAGAACCTAACGGAAGCAGCTAAAAACAACCCCTTAACAACAAGATAGCTTTCATTCATTAATTAAACTGTTATATCCCCTAAGTAGCAACTTGCATTGTTCTATATAGGTCAGCAGTCGCTGTGTAGCACAATAAAATAAAAAGAACTGTGAACTGTTCCAAGTTGCACTCTAGTTCCATGAAAAAATACAAAAGTATTTGGAGGATGGGGAGGAAGAGGCACTTCAAGCCATGTCAGGGTTAGAGTGCAAGAAATGCTGAAAATAGTCAGGACATGGAGAAGATCGCTCTCTGTCAAGGATAGGGGATTTACTTCCCCTTTCCTTGACATCCTACCATTAATTTTAAAAAAATGATAGTGTTATACAGGGTGGTCCCATTTTATTTGTACAACATCCTGTGTGGTAGGTTATGCTGAGAGATAATGCTGTGCAGAAGTCAGATTGTTTCTAGTGTCAGCAGACCTGCCATTTTTACTGTTATCCCTTCCTCTGCTTCTTACTGGAAACAATGTTCTTATTTCCAATAAGGTTAGCACTTAGCATTTTAGACAGGACAGTGTAGTAGGGATGCCAGCCTCCAGGTGGAACATGGGGATCCCCTGGAATTACATCTCATCTCCAGACTACAGAGATCAGTTCCCCTAGAGAAAATGGATGCTTTGAAGTGTGGATTCTGTGGCACTGCACCAACTGAGGTCTCCATAATTCCCAGACTCCACCTCTAAATCTCTAGGAGTTTCCCTACCAAGATCTGACAACCTAACCCCCATTGCCCACTAGTGGCTGGGGGCACCTGGCAACCACACAGTGTAGCCAAATATTCCTTTCTACTAGGATTGTGACTAGTTACTGTGTTGAAAGAATACCACAATAGACCCTTCTGCAACTCGTGGGCATTCGATGAAATTGCTGAGCAGACAGGTTAAAACGGATAAAAGGAAGTACTTCTTCACCCAAAGGGTGATTAACATGTGGAATTCACTGCCACAGGAGGTGGTGGCAGCCACCTTCAAGAGGGGTTTAGATAAAAATATGGAGCACAGGTCCATCAGTGGCTATTAGCCACAGTGTGTGTGTATATATAAAATTTTTTGCCACTGTGTGACACAGAGTGTTGGACTGGATGGGCCGTTGGCCTGATCCAACATGGCTTCTCTTATGTTCTTAGCTAGCCAAGGTGTTTTTTGTTGAGTCCCCCTTTCCACTCTCATTTCCCCAGGAACAGTAATACAGGGACTTTTGTTGGCTGCACCAGCAGAGGGGAGACATGAAAATTCTGTTTTTGATCTAACCCTATTTACCCACACACCTCTTTAAGACCCAGGACAAACAAAAGAAGTGTAAACTCTGACCAATTTGGGGGCCTAGCTTGTTTCTCTGTCCTTCAGAAGACTGTAACCAACCCTCTACAATGGAAAATGGCCTGCCTTTGCTGCAACCTGCTGCAAAGCTGCCATAAATCATCTGAAAATGTAGCAAGACTCAACACTTGGGACGATTAGCATTGCTTCACTAATGTGGGTATCCAGAGAGGTTTCAAATTACTGCTGGATAATGATGTGACCATTAAAAATAATATGTCTTGATGCAGTGATTTCATGCTTCTGCAGAGTCTTGTGTACAAGCAGATGCCCCACTATGCATAGGCTTTGCCTCTCTATATAACTTAGAGGAGGAAGAAACTGTGCAATGAGCATCAGAGTGTTCCAGGTATTAGCAAGAGATTGTAGCACAGATCCATGATGTAGAATCCAACCCATAGTCTTAGGCTCATTCATACTATATAAGTTGTTACTTATACCCTTATAATACACTTTTATGTTATCCCACCCCCCAAAAAAAATCCTGGACCCAGGAGCAAGAATATTGCCTTCTAAAATGTGATAAATTTGGAACTATGAATGCCTATAGTTCTTAGCACAGATTCTTTGCACAAGAACGTCTCCAAAACCCATGCTTGCAAAAAAGTGATTGAGCCTATCTACTCTCTGTAACATTACTGTTTGGAGCAGATCAGAAGGGATTTTCTGAAAGAATGTTGAGATTTCTGACTTGCATAAAGCACTCCCATTGTAGACTTTGCAGCACATGTTGATAAGCATCAGTCTTTACGTGTCTTTCGTTTAGGCCAAGGCTCTTTGCAGATTGAAAGCGAAATAATGACAGATGTTTCTTCTGTTGCAGTTGTGAAGTCAAGGATTAAAAATAATATTCAAGTGCTTAAAGGAAGTCTGATAAATAGAATGTGGTGGTTATATAAATCCATCTTTTAGGGAAGGTTTCTTTGGATAAAAGTGGAAAGTGAACAAGTCACATTTCTTGTCAAAAGAGATGAGGGGATTTGGGCAAATCAAGGGGAAGGCCATGTCCTTGGCTAGCCTTATATTCACCTCTGCACAGCTTCTCTCCATTCTGTTTGCATACTACATGTAAAGATAGATGAGTAACTTTGGAATAGGAAGAAAAGTGCCAATTCAACATCTGGACTGGAAATGTCAAGGTTTTACTTCTTGTCAGCAGCCTCATATAAAGCCATACCTTTGGATCAATGTTCCCTCTAAGCTGAGTTAGCGTGAGCTAGCTCACAGACTTTTAGCCTCCAGCTCACACATTTTTGTCATAGCTCATGATGTTTGACTCCGAAGCACACTATTTATGCAGTAGCTCACAACTTTAATGCCAGTAGCTCACAAAGTAGAATTTTTGCTCACAAGACTCAGCAGCCTAGAGCAAACCATGCCTTGAATGCAGCAGGAGCTCACAGGAGCACAGCTCCTGAACCTTTCTGAGGGTTCCCCCTCCTCCTCCACACCTACCTACCTTATCCATTGAATAGTAGGTACAGCTGTATAACAGTCCCTGGATGAGCTCCATAACCTATTTTTCTACAAAATGACCCCTGGAGGGAACATTGCACTGGAGCTCTTGCATCTTCCTGCAGGGTAGCAAACTAGCTAAATCTGAAAGCAGTTTGTCTGTGCAGACTTGTGATATTATAAACTAGGAAACTAATTTCTTTAAACTTTTGGTTTGTTGGAGGGAAAGGCATGAATTTTGAAGAAAGTACTTAGTACACACCATGACTTAGATGGCACACACTATGTACACACCATGACTTGGATGGCCTCATCTTGTAAAAACTCAGAAGCTAAGCAGCATCAGCCCTGGTTGGTACTTTGATGGGAGACTATGAAGGGTTGCTATGCAGAGACAGACAGTGACAAACCACCTCTGAAGTCTCTTGCCTTGACGATCCTATGAGGTCACCATAACTTGGCTGTGATTTGATGGGACTTTCCACCACTACCTTGTGGAGGAAGGGCGGGAGCTGAAAGAAATCAGCAAATCAGCACTCAAGAAGTCAGCTACACTCCATAGGGCTGCCAACCTCCAGGTGGGGTGTGCAGATCTTGTGTTTTTACATTTGATTTCCAGACTAAAGACCAGTTCCCCTGCAGAAAATGATTGTTTTGAAGGGTGAACATGCTTGTTTTCTGGAAAAAGTGGTACTGGAACTCTCAAGAGGGAAATAAAGGAGAAACACACAGGATTCTTTGAAACAATATTGTTTTCATGCACTACAGACTTACCTCTACTTTAAAGCAGTTTCCAAATTTTAGACATGTCACCAACTTCCTCAGTTCTTTTTCAGGTCTTGCTTTTGGTGCATAACGCTGAATGATGACCATGTTTTAACATACTTAGTTGGTTTAAAGACTGTTAAGAGAGGTGTAACAATTTTTATAAACAATAAAAAGGTTATGGTTTTGACTGACAAGGAGGACCTTTCCGGAGTGACATGCAGGTTCATCAGGGAAAACCCCCTTTCACAATCATTAGAGGAAACAGCTATTGTATTGAGAATGCACTGAATCCAAGACTGTTCCTTGGGCATTTTTTCTCTGAATGTTAATTGTTCTCTGAAGGCTCAAATGACATCAGGCTCACCTGGTGCCCCTCATGAACTTTTAAACATTTTTTTTGAGAGTTTTGTTTCCATGAAGTTGTTCTAGAACTCTGTTCCACTGCATTCCGCCAGGGAAAAAAGCCCCGGTGGACTTTACGGCATTCTACTATGTTGAGTTTCCCATCTTCCCCCAGCCTTGCCCTTCTCAGGCTCCACCTCGCAGATCTCCAGGTATTCTCCAACCCAAAGCTGGCAGCCCTATCCTAGTAACAAGTTCAACTGTTAGTTTTTGTTATTTATTTATAATTCTCCCTCTTGACAAATGAAACACACTGTCGCCATCATCACTCCACATAAAGGAGGATCCCAATAGCAACTTTACCTGTGCCATATAAGATGATTCTTTCTTCTTTGGAGCTAATAAAAAGGATAATAAAAATTATGTCACCCACAATAAGAATAAATGACCTTTGGTGTCACGTATACAGCTTATTTTGGAAATGAGAAATGTTCTGAGGGAGGGTGCTTCATTGTTGGAAGGGGGGAGTTCCACCGTTTAAATGAATAAAGAGAAAAGATATTTGAGATCTGAAGCAAAGTTGTAAATTTAATGCAACCTTTCTCAGTAATGAATTGTCAGCTACTTATTGATTTATTTAGTACCACCCATTCTGTAAACATTTTAGATAAGTGCATCCTGTCATACTGTTCAGTTCCTCAAAGGTAATATGAACAAAAACACACAACCCTCAGAGGTACCTAC
Organism: Heteronotia binoei; assembly: GCF_032191835.1. Classification (NCBI taxonomy): domain Eukaryota; kingdom Metazoa; phylum Chordata; class Lepidosauria; order Squamata; family Gekkonidae; genus Heteronotia; species Heteronotia binoei. The sequence goes on from NC_083229.1 coordinate 101,306,858, forward strand.
TGAGGTGCTTGTTTTGTATTCAGAAACTTTCTCCCAGCTCCACTGTCTACCAGTAGAAGCTGAGAATGAAGAAATAGTAGGTGGGATGTAGATTTGGCTTCTGTTGTGTTGGACTTCATTATCTTATTAGCTTTTTTTTTTTTTTGGTCATTTTTGCCCTCTCTCTTCACTCTGTATTCAAAAGGTCAGTGTGTGAAAAGCACGATGCAGTGTAAACATCACTGTGAAATAGCAGATTTGCCACAGTAGCAGGGGGTCTTGTTGTTTGTCCTCCACTTCCTTTTTTCTTTCAACCATTTAACAACACTTCCTGGACCTGCCACCTTCTGACCTGAATAGGGGACACTATGTGGTATCATTTGTTCATAAATTATAAAACATCAGCAGGATAGGTGGTCATTCTCCATCTCTTCTTTCTTTTCAGGTTTTAATTTTTTAAAAACCCAGACATGCACAGTTCCTGCAGGGAGGGAGGGAATGCAATTTGCCTGCAGTTCCCTCAGGTACAAAATCATTTACAGTCAGGACCAAAAAAGCAAGGGCTAAAGAGAGCATAAATATTTGAAATTAGGGTGCTCCTATTCAATGGGTGATGTGTGAATTGTGACAAAGCAGAGACTGCGAGCCAGTTTGCAGTCCGCTACTGCCTGAATTTTGTCACATCCACAGTTTTCCTTCTTTTTCTTTTAAGCTTTTATGTGACACTCCTTTCCCCCTCCCCCCTCAGCTCATAATATTCCACACGCTGAGTGTCAGCTGAGTCCAAACAAAGAGACCTTTCTCCGCTGGCAGAAATTCGTTAAAGTCTCTAAGCATCTGAATTTATGGCAGCTCTCTTTTGAAATGCTTGACATTTCCTCACAATTTCTTAGATATACTTGGTGGGTAGAGTGCGTCATCTTTGTTTGAATTTATCACACATAATAAGCCATTTTCCCCCAGTTTAATGTCATCCCCTCGGTAACCAGGAGGTCGGAGGCAACAACGCCAAAACAGCAAATTTGTCAATGGAATGTGTAAAGCTTAGTATAAATTTATCTTGTCCTAATCCTTTGGCCTCTTTTCATACCACGATTTTTCATATGCATATGAGAATTCTCAGAGTATTAGTTTCTCACACATTTCACCGCCTATGGGACAGAACTGCAAGGCATCCTGAGCTGTCAGCTTCCATCAGGGCAAATTAAAAAAGAAGAAGGGTCCATGCAGTAAACAACACTTTGCTTCCCCCCATTTCTCATCACTTTGAAAGTGAGCAGTCTACTCTGTTTTATTTTTTAGAAAATTCATACAGAACCTTACTACAATTTTGTTAAAGGAGCGACTACATAAAAATCAAAAACTCTGGCTGAACATACTTCAAAAATAAATCTATTGTAAACAGTTCAAGAAAGGCAGTTTGATGCCAAGTGTGATATGGTTTAAGATTTGTAGATGGAACTGGAGCACATTAAGCAAATCTGTATTCTTGAGCCGTAGCTGCAGCCCCTGCCACCCCACCACCACCTGTTACTTTTGAACATGGTGAAGTTGATAGCTTTGGAAGCCTTGGTGGTGACCAAAGTATTTATCGAGACAGCTATGAAATGTTGGCTCAGAGTTCTTGCTCTCATATAAATTGGGGAAAGGTCAGCATTTTATGAAGCTGATAAAGATTATTTAATGATGTTTATTGTAACCAGGAGGTAACAGTTAATTTTACTATAGCAACTATCTGTCTTGAAAAGAATGGTGTTGTTGAGATCTCAAACAGAAAAGAAATTTTAAAACTACAAGGCTGAATAGCGTGTTGCTTCTTCAATTTCCACAGGTATATTGCACTTTTCTTCAATTCCTCAGGTACATTGCACTATTTCCAGACCTGTGCATCTTTGCTACTTCCTACACTAGTATGAGGAAGAAGAAAAAATTATATATGTTTGTTAAAATGTAGTTACTTTTTAAAAGTTGCCTGTTGCTTACTATGACTGCTGAATTTAATACTAGTGAGTGTTTGGGTGACACACAACTGCTTGGTCCAATCTGAAATCAGTGCATGTGGATTTGCAGAATGAACCAGAAGACTGCACCCCTAGGAGTCTTTCAGGTTAGGAAAATGCCACAGGGGGGAGGGAAATGGTTTCTTCCCCACATATGTTGCAGTTGTAGTTCAAACTGAGCACTGTGTATATGAGAGGGAAGAAGAAGAAGAAGAAGAAGAAGAAGAAGAAGAAGAAGAAGAAGAAGAAGAAGAAGAAGAAGAAGAAGAAGAAAATGTATGCCCCACCATTCTCTCTGAATCAGAGTCTCAGAATGGCTTACAATCTCCTTTATCTCCTTCCCCCATAACAGACACCCTGTGAGGTGAGTGGGTCTGAGAGAGCTCTCCCAGAAGCTGCCCTTTCAAGAATAACTCCTACAAGAGCTATGGCTGACCCAAGGCCATTCCAGTAGGTGCAAGTGGAGGAATGGGGAATCAAACTCGTACTAGATACTAGTAGTGATCACATGATCAGAGAATGATCAGCAACATGCAAGGACCTGATGTTCTTCTTGGTTCTTGGGAGAATGGAAGTGTTTGAGAATACAGCTTCTAGTGTCCTAGGGGCCAGCATGACCTCTTAGTGTGGATAATCAGACTGCTAGAAGCTGGCCAGTGTTACTACAAAGTTCTCAGACAACACCCATGATACATACCCAATATATATTTCAAATGTATGTGGATGTGTATGAGTATGAAAGTCCATTGAACTGGATGGCTAGGTAGCTTACCATGTCACACCATGGTGAGCTAAGCATACACCTGGCTATGGCATCACAAGATGGGATTTGCAATGCTCGTTTCACTTGAGTTGAGCAATCATAACTGCATTGATGCTTTGTTTATGATTTAAAATTAGCAGTATTTGGAGTCATTTTGCATCTGTGCAATTGGCAGAATTCCACGTGATGGCTGGCTGGATAGCTGCTGTTGGCACATGCTTGCATCATAGTGGATTGTTGAGTTTATATGTGCTCCAGAGTCATCACGGGTAGGTTATACATCATTTAAAATCAGCTACATTTTGTGTATATATGATGGTCTTGTGCAATCAGCAACATTAATTAGTCAGAAGTATTCTTCATGTTGATGCATGCTCAAAATTTTTTGGATTGAAGTACAGTTCCCAGGTGGCAATGAACAAAAGAATGATATATTTGTGATCCAGTTTACATCACTTGATCAACGTGAACATGATCTGTTTTGGAAGTCAGGCAAGCAAAACAGGAGAGGCTGGAAGAAAAATGTTATGCAGTTTATATACATGCACATACCACTTTAGTGTGATTTCTTCCCTCCTGTCCAGTGGTGTTGGGGACAAGAGGACAGTGGCAGCCATGGGAAATGTGTTAGAATGTGCATGCCCAAAACATATGCAATGCAATTAAGAAAACTGGCAAATGTTCAATAAAAGCATACTTTCCCCTCAACTATTTGAAGGGGCTGCTCACAATTTGCAAGTCAATTGTAATTTCATCTGGGAAGCTTTCAGTCATCACTCTCACAGAGCCCTTGTATCTGCCCTCTATGCACCACCATTGGGATCAGGATTATGGCCATTGTCTGTTCTAGTTTTTCATTCTAGTTGATATTGCAATTCAGCAAAAAGTCTGAGGCGTTGTAGAGGGGAGCAAACACCATAAATGGATGTAGCATGCTTTCTGTTTTTGACAAAGATGTTATAATCTTGACAGTATTGTGTTAAATGAACAGCAACCGATTATTCAAAACATGTTTATGGAGGTTTAACAACCATCTCGCAAATATGCATCTTGATATAGCAATTAATTTGTAAATATATTTTGTCTATCAAATCATATTTATGATGGTGTTCAGTGTTATCACAGAAGCAAATAAAACTATTCATTTTTTTTTATTCACAGTGATAGAGAAGTGGTTTTAATATTAGCTAATGAAACATTTTAAAACCTCAAAATCTTTGGTTATCTTATTGTTTGAACTAATTGTTATTTTATATGGGGGAAGTGGTCCGCTCCTGTTTCTCACCATGTCACACAATATGAGACTAAAATGACATTCAGTTATGTTAAAGGGGTATTAAATTTAAAACCAATGTAAGGAAACATTTTCTTTATGTAGAATATAGCCATTGAAGCAATTACCATGGCTGGCATTAGAATAGGCCTGGGTAATTGTAACCACTAAGAGCATTTGTAGCTATGTAATCAAAGCTAATAATATGGTCGTGAAATGTAATGCTGCAGGGTATCCGCTGATTGCCCGTAGAGGTCAGAAATTAATTTATGACCATTTGCTTCATGACACATGCATGTTTTTCTTTTTTCCTCAGTAGAATCAAGAAACTGGCCATTACAGGAAGCAGAGGGTGATTTTGAGAGTTTATTGCTACACACTGATCAAAGCATTGTGCCAGCATCCTAAATGAAGGCATTGGTGGGGACTTGTGAGCAAAGTGTTCCACATCCTTAATGTGCCTGAAATCCTCATATCTGTGTAGACCCCAAGGTATGTTCCAGTTATAGAATGGATACTCAGCAAAATTGGGGTATACAGATCATTGTGTTCCTTTCTTGTTATGTAGGCTCATGTCAACTAGAGCTAGGGCCTTTTCTGTAGCAGCCCCACACTGGTGGAATGAGCTCCCTGAGGAGGTCAGGGCCCTGCGAGAGCTTGTACAGTTCCACAGGGCCTGTAAGATGACACTATTCCACCAGGCATTTTAAATCATTGTCTACTACAGTTATCTGAAAATATCTGGATTACCTGTCACAATCTGCTCTATATAGAACATCTGGACCACTAAGATCTGCTCTATGAAAAACATCTAGCTGGAATAGCAGGACAACATAACAAAGATCATAGCACCTGAAATGACAGTTTCTATGTTTTAAATTGTTTTTATTGTTTTTATGTTTATTATATGTCTATACTTATGTATAATCTTGAACATGTGAGCCGCCCTGAGCCTGCCTCGGCGAGAAGGGCAGGATATAAATTGAATTAAATAAATAAATGTATTGGGTAGACCCTAAAGCTGAGATGACATTAGTGGAGGACAGGAGGATGGATGATGGGTGTGATCACCCTCTCACTACATGGAAACGTACACCACATGGAAAAACACACATTCATATGGAATGCTGCCACATGACTCAGGGGATTATATTTACAGATGTTAAAACATTCCAAGTGATCTAACAAAGATAAATGAAAGCTCATACTGACCAATACCTCCATACTGACAGTTAGAACAATTGTATATGGTTAAAAATGGAATTGATCCATTTATCCAGTTATTAAGTAAGACTGGTTAATAAGTGGAATCAAGAAGTGATAAACATGCCAAAAAAATGATCAGTATAAAAATCTGAGGTCATAACCAGCATAGACACAGTTTATCACATTTCTCAGCACCCACTGAGAACTGCAGTTCTTTGAAAGGGAGGGGTTAGTGGTCTCTATCACATACTTCTCAGCAGCCTGGCTAAGCTACAGTTCTACAATTCTTTGAGGAAACAGAGTCAAAGTGTTGAGAAATATGTAGGTAAGTGTGATTAACTGTGTTAACACTCTCCCCACTTTGCTGAGAAGTTAGAAGTTCCAGGACAGTGTTTATCTGGGTTGGTTCCATTTGGAGGACACAGAGCACTGGACACACCTGGTGTAGTAACTGCTTTATTTACAAGTGTACATGTAGTGAAAGAGGCACTCCTACAGGGCAAAAGATCCATAACTTCACATCAGATCTCTCAAAAGACTGTCCCTGCACTCCAAGGTGCTCCAGCCAACCCAGAGCAATGTCTCTACTTCTCTCTCTGTATCTTCAAACATCTCAGTTACTGTTTGTTGGTGCACAGACATCTGCCCCTTTATGGGTGCCAGGTTGCCTGCCAGGGTAGGCAACTTCCTGCCCTCATACTCTGGGCTCCTGCTGCTGCTGCTCCATGGAGCAGCAGAAACAAAAATGGGGGGGGGAGGGACACTGGCATATGGTGTTGTGATGTTACTTCTGACTATATATCCAGAAGTGACATCACAGCTTCATGGAATGCTCTAGAAATTCCTCAGATCTTTACAGTAAGACTACAGAGATTTGGGAAATTCTATAAGTGCAGCCGATGCAATGAAACAAAGATCCAGTGTGGTATAGTGGTTAAGAGTGGTGGACTCTAATCTGGAGAACTAGGATTGATTCTCCACTCCTCCCCCCGCTCCTGCTGGATGACCTTGGGCCACTCACAGTTCTCTCAGAACTCTGACAGCCCCACAAGGTGCCTGTTGTGGGGAGACAAAAAGAAGGCAAGCTGCTTTGAGACTCCTTAGAGTAGAGAAAAGTGGGGTATAAAAACCAACTCTTCTTGTTCTTCACTTCCAGATACACAACCAGAAGTGACATCATAGCATTGTGTAATACCAGGCTCCAGAGGCTCTGCCTTCCTTGCTCCTGACTCTGAGTCACTTGAAGCCAAGACCATACAGTAAAGTAACATTACACAGTAGACCCTAATTCATTTGGTTAGCAATCTCCCATATGTAATAATGTGACTGTCACAGATGGAAACTGAAATACTAACATTTAATGCTGTGTTTATATTGAAATTTATGTTTGGGGTTTTTTCTTCTAAGATACCCTTTTTCTATACTTCCGTACCATGTTATAGCAGTAACCAACAGATCTGGCGCAAGTTCAGTGTTGTAGAACCTTTATGTAAGAAATACACAGAATACATAACTGCATGAAATTACTAAATGACTAAGCCTCTCTTATGGAGATGCCTTATATTAAGTCAGATGCTTGGCCTATCTAGCTCAGTTTTTACTTTGACTGGCAGCAGCTCTCCTAGTATCTGCATCTTGAAAATCATTTATCTGGAGATGTCAGATATTGAACCTGGGATTTTCTGCATCCAAATCACATACATTTCCACTCAGAAGTGGCCATTCCTATTTTAGAAATCCAAACTAGATTTAAGAGAGTGGCTATTTCTAAACTTTCTTTGTATTATTGCTAAAACTCAGTCAAATTAAAGCTTATTTCCAAATTGAAGATATGAATGCAAAAACACAATGCTAATAAAGAAGCTTGGTTGGACACTAAATAATTCCAAAATGATTCTGAGGGAAGCTATTTTAATATCATAGCCCATGTACCCTATTAGCAATGGAAGAGTCACAGAAAATTTACAGGATCATAAAGCTAACCTCCCCCCTCCCCTGATCTTCAGCATGTCAACTCTCCTTACACTCTTGGTATGGCTTTAGGCTTTCCTCCATCTCAGGCGTATTTGAAGTTGGATTTTTTTTCCTATCGTTACTCAAGAGTGTGTAGTTCTACAGCTCATTGGCTCATCATGTACTCAAGCAGGGTCTTAAGTCTGTGCCAGTTACATTAGAATTGATTTTCCAGTAAAGGCAAGGGCTGTGATATTCCACACACATTGGCAAGAGATGGGAGAGATTGTCTACATAAAGTGTGGATGTGCTGCCTCTGCAATACAATGCATTTACCCATTAACCTGGTTTGCTCAGTGGCTGGAGAGAAAGTAACCACCTCACACAGATTTACTAGTGAAATCTTCTAAAACATTTCACTTGTGATCAATCTTTTAATATTTTTTTCCAGAAAAAATGATGCCTTAAAAAGTAACTATTATTATTATTTTTCTCAGAGAAAGAGAAATACCCCCCTTTTTTTAAATGACGGGAGGAATAAGCCACAATTCAAGTAACTTTTTTTTTAAGTGTGTGTGTGAAAGATTGATACTTCATGGCATGTGAATAGTTATGCCATGCTGCTAGCTGCCCTGACTGCCCACAGCTCCTGTTTTCCTGCCAACAATGCATATAATCACAACATCTACGCTGTGACTGTGATGCTAAAAACATCTTGAGGTGAAGCTTAATGAACTGAATGCTCTATTGGATACTCAGGGATTGTTACAGTCACACACCCATGATGGAATCTAGATCCACTGGGAGAAGAGAAGAGGGAACCAATAAGCATCATCCAATCTGTCCTGGGGAAGAATATATCAAAAACTGTGAGGTGATCACACTTTCTTTTAGTAAGTGCCTTGAATAGTAGTTTGAACAGTAAAATTCTGGCATTTCCCATAAATCAAATAGCACAAACATTAGTTACATAAGACAAAAGGTTTAGCAACAGTTGCCTTTATTCTATTTCTGTCTATCCACAAACCTATCACATCATATCATCTTATGTCATCATCCTTATACCGTATCTAATAGCAAACTCTGCCCTGATTCATGGGTACTTAAATCTACAGATCAGCGACAGGTGGAGAGTAACGAAGTTCTTTTGCAAACTTGGGGACCACCTATGTTTGCAGAAAAATCTAAAAACTTACCAAAAATGGATGGGAGGATTTTAATTCCCCACCCCACCCCCCCGCAGACTCACTTCTCAGTACTTGCACAGAAATGCCACTGCCACCAGCCCTGCTTCTCTCAGCAGCCTCAAGTTCTCAAGAGGTTGGGGTGTTGCCAAAGCCAGGTGGTTCTTTACTGCTGCTGCCAATGCTGGGCAGTGTTCTCCAATCTCCACCATCAGGTCACAAGAGCTAGCTCACCACTGAAGCAGGAGTGGGTTGCAAGAGACCAATATGATGCTGAAGCCAAGAGGTGCTCAGTGGCTGCCACCAACACTGGGCAGCCTTCACCTGCTTCTGGGTTGCAACAGGCTGGCATGGGCTGTGGCAAGGGAGTCAGTGGTGATGGTGTTGTCCAGGGGTGAAGGCATATACACCCTTGCGCTTGCCTTCTCGAGCAAATTGCATGGGGCTGACCACATTGACATCAGGTGGTCTCCTGCAGGATCTGCCAAAGGCTCCTCCAGGCAGGGCTGGATTAACAATTAGGCCAAGTAGGCACTGGCCTATGGGCCCCCACACCTTTAGGGGCCCTGGGCCAGCTCCCCCCCCCCCCAGTTTCCCCCTTGTTTGCAGCCCTCCCGGCCTGCACACACAGCCAGCAACTGAGCCGCTCTTTGTCCAGCTTGCCTGGTGTGGCTGATGCTGGTGTCATTGCCAGGTTTGCCTCTCTCTGCCTCTCCCCTGCAGCTTTGTCAAAGGAGCTTTTGAGAAGGTGCCTACAAGCTGCAGCAGGGGCCACAGGCAGTGGGGTGGGCACTCCAACTCTGAGAAAATTTGCAAGAGGCCCCCCAAGATTTTTACTGTGTAGGGACCTCCACCGGGTTTAATCCAGCCCTGCTTCCAGGTAGCCTTCTCCCACCACCAGTTGTCATCATGATTAAGATTTTTATTATTCTTATTTTCTCAGGAAAAAGTAGGATACAAAAGGGAAAAAAGGGTGGGGGAAAATACAAATTTATCAAAAATTATCAAATATTATGAATAGTTACATACAAGCAGGGGTCTTTTTGTAGAAAAATAGATGGTGGAGCTCATCCAGGGATTGCTATTCAATGGACAAGGTGGGAAGAAGGAGGTGGAACTCTCAGAAAGGTTCAAGAGCTGTGCTCCTGTGAGCTCCCGCGGAATCCAAGGCTTGCATACAAGTAAAATGAGTAAAGTACATGTTTCAAATACAGAACCAGATACTGAAATATAGTTCTCTTTTTAAAGGAAAAGACTCCCACCACCAGTTCTCAAAAGGCCAGCATGCCACTGAAGCTAGGTGGCCTTCCCAGCTGCCAGCTCTGGGTGGCCTTCTCCGACCACTGGGTTGCAGCAGGCTGGTGTGAAACCTAGCAAGGGAGCAGGTAGCAATTAGGCTAGGCAGGCAGGTCTGGGCAGAAAGCAGGGATGAGGCTGGTGGGAGGGCAGAGTCAGGAAAACAAAGCATGAGATGTCTCCTTGACAGCTGCAGACAGGTCCTGCAAATGAGGGGCAATTCAGCAGTGAACAGGATCCAAGGAAGTGATAGGGGGAGGGAGAGAAAGAAAGAGATTAATGGAGTAGGAGAAGAAGGGAGATAGAGAAAGACATAGTGACAGGGTGGAGCAAGGATAGAGAGAGTGTGACAATAGGTTTGGGTGGAGAAAGAGAGAGGAGAATATAATGATAACGAGAATGAGTGGGGGCCGCTGAAGAAAAGGAGAGAGTGACTGAGAGTAGGGGTAGCAGGAGAGAGGAATAAGCAAAGGTATGGGAATGGGACAGTCACTTCCACAAGTTTCTTGCAGCTCCTCACTTGTATATTCTAATAGCCAAATCTGTCAGATCTGACGATAAGTAAATCCGGTGAGTGGCACTGTGAATAGGAAAAACAGATCTTTTTACAAAGCTGAAAAACCTCAGGTTTGGGGAGGGAAAGTGAAAATTAAAAAAAAAAAATCAAATGAGCACCTGTAGCTTAAAGAGTCCCTCTGCGGTTGTTGCCAGGCAACCACAGAATTCTAGGCTTGGTTTTGAGTATCAGAGTCCTTCTCAGGGCTGTTTTGGTCTTTGAGCAAGGACTCATCAGGGCCATTGCATGATTCACTTAGGACTGACTGCTTGTACTATTCAAAAGGAGCCATCCTATGAAAGCCAGTGTGGCATAGTGGTTAAAGATTCAGAGTAGGGTTTGGGAGACCCAGATTCACCAGTCTGCCATGGAAGCTCACTGTGATGTTGGGCCTAACCTACCTCACAGGGTTGTTGTGTTGATAAAAATGAGAGGAGAAGAATATAAGCTGTGGAGAAAGGTGGGGCATAAATAAACTAACTAAATAATGAATATAACTGAAGATGGGAGGCACATAAAAGGTAGGTTGGTGAATGGCTGAGAAGGAGAGAATGAGGCAGAGAAGGGGAGAGGATACGGGGGTTGGCAGGAAGAGAGAAACAGGAAATAGTGCAGGCAGGAGGATACATGGGAAAGTGGCATGATGGTTCACAGGAAGGGGAATAGCTATTGAGAGCACCTGGATGCCTCCTAATAGACTTAGGGCCTGCCTTCCCCCCCACTTGGGCCAGCCAGTCCTCTGACATAAGGGCTGAATCTGACCCACCTAGGGCCTGTGCTAGGTGGGAGAGGCATGGGCCAATAAGCCTGAAGTGATGCAAGGGAGACAGCCCAGTCTGCTGAGTCCCATACTCAAGGCAAGATGGGAGAGCTGCCAATGCCTAGGTCAGCCCACTTAATGTGAAGCAGACAATGGCATCTGACTAACGGCTGTGTAAGTTGACCCAGACACTGGCACCAAGCTCAATCAAGCCCTGAGCATGGTGATGCTGATGGCAGCCCCTGGGGCATGCAGGGTGAGACAGATGGTGATGCCTGATTGGGCCAAGGCCCATGCAAACCAAGGCAGCATCCAGCTGAGCCCAGCGTGAAATGGAGCAGAAGGTAGAGCCTAGCTGAGCCCTGTGCAAAGCAAAGTAGATGGCAGTGTTTGGCCCAGCTGAGCCCTGAACAAACGAGGCAGATGGTGGCACCTAGCCCAGCTGAGGTCTGTGCAAAGAGTACTAGACAACAGTGCCCTGCCCTGCCCAGCCAAGCCCAGCAAGGCAGAGGATGGTGCCCAGCCCAGCCCCCATGAGGCAAGGCAAATGGCAGCACCCAGCCAAGTCCCACACAAGCCTAGGCAGAAAGAGTCCCACACAAGGGGAAGCAGATCATAATGCCCAAACCAAGGTCTGTGTGGAGCAAGGTAGATGATGGCACCTGGTTGAGCCCCATAAAAAGTGAGGCAGGTGGTGAAATAAATGTTGGCAACTGGGAAGGAAAGAAGAAAGCAGGAAAAAGGGAGAAGTTATGGGGGCTTTCAAGGATGAAAGGAAGAAACAATGGAGGAGAGGGAAGTAAGATTTTCTGCACAAGTCCTTCTAGGTCCCAACTTGTTTTTGGTCAGTTTGAGATAATGTGGACAGATCATGCAATATATGATAAACTGGTAATATTAGTCAGGTGCCAGCTCTCTGCAACCTCTTTCTTTCAAAATTATCATCCTCTCAGTACCACTTAGGTGCTTAATTTTATATGGAGCAAGACAGTCCTGAACCTAATCTGTTGCAAATTCCTGTTGCAAAGTACATATTCCTGTCTAGCCACTGTCTCTATTCAGTCAATAGATATGAGATCATGATTGTTTCTGCTTTGTGAGTGGAGCATTGATAATAGAAGACTGTAAACTTGCCCCAAAATGACTGATAAACTTATGGTGAACCAAGGATTTCAGTCCAGGTCGTCCTGTTCTACAAGGGCAATAAATAAAGTTTCTAAATAATTTTCACAACAGTCAAGAGTTCCAGGTATGTGTTTCAATAGAATTAGCTTCTACATGAATTGCTCCATAAGAAAAGCAGGCGGCTGTGTGCATGCTGTACTTACAGATATACTGCTAGCTAGTTTACAACTTTCACAGGATGATATGCCTGGCCTTTGTATTGAGTAATATCAGTGTGTTTTATGCCATTTCTCACTTTATCCCAAAGATAGGCGGCTGTGTATTTGGTACAACAGAGCTGAATGAGGAAATGTGGTTTGTTCAGATGAATGGAATTGTGCTACCTGAATCCAAGCGATTGCTACCCTAGGCACCATTTGGGGAAAAAAACACTTTTTAACACTTTTACTGTGTTTTTAGTTTAGAAGAAAGCTTTGAAGAGGCAGAGAGAGGATGAAATTCTATAATGTCAACCTAACCTGAGGTTGCAATCACAGTAGCTCTGCATTGTCTTCCCATCCCTTCCCTTTTTTTAACTGTGTGTCATAAAATGGCATGGCTTAAATGCCTGTGAAGGACTGTTTGTATCTTATGTCAATGTACCCCTCCTAAAACACTTTCCCCCAGAGTCAGCATCTGATGTGTGAACCTTTTTTCAGCCTTGACACACAAGATATATCAGAGACAGTTTGATGTATATGCAATAAAAAGGAGTAGCAACATGCTTGGAAAACAGCAAAATTTACTGTTGTGAAAATGATAGCATTTTGATCCCATGCAAGCCTCTGGCCCCGGCCCCCATCATCCCATATAGCTGAAAAAATTGCTATATAAAGTTTATTGAGCCTCCAGGAAGCAGTGGCAGCTTCTATAGGATAAACTTACTTTGGAAAAGGTTTGCAGTGGTGTGCTAACCTGTAAACTACACTTCTTGTAAAGCACTCTTATGACAACTGCATCATGAGGAAAACAGGAGACAGGACTGTTCAGAATCAGTTTCTGATACACTAAATGTCCCATATCAACCGGACTATAATTCCCGTCAGAAAGCCTCAAACAACTTCTGTAAATCGTATTTGTTTTCTGTTTGTTTTAAAAGAGTACCTTTCTAAATGAGAAAATCTTCAGATGCTATGGATAATCACAACATGTGGTATCACAAAGATATCTCAGCAAGTCTTTTAGCAATCAGATGTCAGAATAGCAATACCCTGGAAAAGCTCTGTAAGCACTGGTCATGATTCCCTAAGCATTCTACTGGTCATGGTTGGTCAAGCAACACAATTAGTGACTTCCCTTCTCTAATTTCAGTCTATAGCATTGTTTCTCATGGATCCAGTTCAAGCACTGAATTTTTCCTTCCGCAGTTACCCCTGTGGAGAATTGTAACTGTGAACTAGGAAGCTCAGACTTGTATATAAAGACATGTCTAGCCATTTTCTTTTTGGTTTCATTTTTCCAGCTCTCATAATCATGTAAGTTATCTCTGGCCCAGTGATAACAGGCACATTTAGTCATAATTAATTTTTGCTGGATGTGCCCATCATTCTCCCAACTGTATATCTCTAAGACTATCAGCACCATCTCCATTGCTTATTTGTCAATCCCCAACTCCTAATCTTTCTTTACATATAGTCTTTATGTAGTCTGACTGTTTTGTACAGGAGGACCTAGTACATACCTGATACAAAATCAGTGATAAATATTAAATGGTGGTAGGTAGCAACCAATTCCAGCCTTAAGCATTTTGACATCTGAATTGCAATGTCAAAAGTATGTCTTTCACAGAGACAGATGTAAGAAATGACACATCCTCTGGAATCTGCTCCTCGAGGCAACTGTTTGGTGTTGTATTGGTCACTAGCCCCAATAACACCCATGTGAAGACGGCTTTACAAGGCTCAAATCTCAGAAGAAATAACTGCATGAACTCTGCCCTAATCACCAACCTGTCTGACTTTTAATGAAGGCCAGTTCTTAGGCTGCATGAATAGGATGGTTTTCCCAAATCATTTTCAAATAGGACTAATTAGCCCATAAATTTTCTCAAAAATCTCTCCCCCTTCCATGTACCTGTGGTGGAACAACAAAAAAAGGAATTCATAACTCTTGGAAGTGAGTTCTATTTTTTTTTTTTTTACTTCCTTCAAAAGAAAGGAATTGAGCCACAAGGAAGGGAAAGTGAGTGCTTTAAAGAAAAAATTAATAGAAGGCAAAGCATACATTTTCAAAAGAATGTTTGGCTACCAATGCAAAGTTTCTGCTTTAATTTTTTTCTTCCTCTTTCATTTTTGTTCACTTTTCTTAGACAATGTTAAAAAGAATCCCTTAACCAAATGGGCATAAACACATAAGTGACAGGACTTTCTTTTTAAAAGAGTGTGGTTTCTAGTTCACCTAACAAAGACATATCTGTCTGCTTCAATGATTCCTTACTGAATATGAATGAGAAGCCCTTTAATGAGGTACGGTAATTAAGCTCAAGCTGCCCCCCCCCTCACCCTCTGTCAGCAGTTTCTCAGGCAAACAGCCATTGAATGAGATGATTGACAAACCAGACAGTGGACATGTACTGTAGCTGATGAAGAACAAAGAGCAAAAGGACCAGGGCATCTGATGTACATTGCATTTCAGTGTGATCAAAGAGCCCCAATCCTGCAAGCCCTGAAAACAGCCTTGCTGAAGTTGCCTATGAACTCCCAGCTATTTCTGACCTGCCCTTCAGAAAACTTTTCTTCATGTTTGTTCAGGGTGTTCGACTTAGGGCTGATACAGACATTTGTCTGTATCATTTGTTGTGTCATCACTTGATAACTTATGGCTTATGATGCACAGCTGAATTATGTGAACCCCCTCCACTGAGGAGTGTTGAAAATGATGAGAAGTTAAATGAAAGGACTATCAAAACAGTGTTTGAACAGGGAAGACCATTTGACAGATTGTGTCAGCACCTGATACTTCAGTAATCAGCACTTGCAATCTTCAGATTAGGAGCATGTATGTGTAAATACAACCCCTCCTTGCGCACAAAAGACTTCACAAGTGGTAGGTATCCACTGACATAGTACATCTCAGCAAAGGCCAGTATGGCTGCACTCCTGTAAGGATCCTTTTGCCCACATTAAACCAAAGGCATGGGAAAGCATCACCTACATATCTGTTGATTTCAAAATATCAAGCCTGTGAGATGAAGCTTTAGAGAGGCCCCTGCAACCCACTGACCACTGATGACAACTGCAACTGGAGAGATGCCTCTCCTACAGCCCTAAACCTGATCCACTGATCAAGGACTCTTCCATGAAGAATATTCAAGCAGCATAACTACAAACAACCTGAAAAATATTGATGTATGCATCTATTGATACTGGGAACTATTGATACTAAGGTACTGGGAACTTCCATTACATAAATAATCTCAGGGCAATATAATCTTCCAGTCAGGAAAGACCATTTGCCATCACAATGTTTGCCCTTTACCACAAAAGGCGTTTAGTTGATTCTTCTCGATATGTTAATTTCATTATCCCATCACAGTATGCAGTGCACCAGTGTACCTCTCAGTATTCACTTTTCCTATCAGGGCCAGAACTCAAAGTTCTAGATCTGTAGCCATTTTCCCCATGTGCATCCAGGTAAATTTGAGTGGATGAGACCGGCACCGCAAGCCATCCTACTTTGTAGAACATTCCCCCACTGCCTTCCACTTGCTACAAAACACTAGGATATTAACCTGTCCTCTCCAAGACAGGTGGAATATGATTTATTAAATGTACTGCACTACTTCCTTTTCAGTTCTAACTCTTTGAATCTGGACTTTTTAAAGGTAATAAGGTAAGTTGTGGGTTAAGTACTTTGTTTCTTTCAAATTTCTTTCAAAACTCTGGATCACCAAGTCAACTCCGGGAGTCATATATATACAATATATATATATATATATATATATTGTACTTGAACATTTCCAACTTGGCCCC
This sequence comes from Heteronotia binoei, assembly GCF_032191835.1. Classification (NCBI taxonomy): domain Eukaryota; kingdom Metazoa; phylum Chordata; class Lepidosauria; order Squamata; family Gekkonidae; genus Heteronotia; species Heteronotia binoei. Next base: position 101,322,963 of record NC_083229.1, read on the forward strand.
AGACAGTACTTTTGTCTTGACTTTCTCTGTTTGTGTAGGGTGTTCTGATGTGGCAGACCTGGTTCAGGGACTGATTTGAATAATATTTAGGGTGATAACAGATGGGCATTTTAAGCCACCCAAGGGATAGGAGGCAGGCAGTTAAAAAAAAGTGTGTCCACATGTGCACATCTGCCTGCCATCCCCATCCTGCCCCCAAGTTGCCCCAGCTTGCCAGGATCCGGCTCAAAAAGGCACCACTTTTGACTGGGGCACCTCCAAGATGCCTTCCCAATTGTCTGGAAAGCTGGGAAGCACCCAGTGAGTACCCAGGGAGCCACAGTTGGGGTCCATGAGCGTCCAGACACTCCCTGGGGTGCCCACAGCCCATTCCTCTTCCAAGTGTTGTCTGGAAGCTCCTGGGTGCTCTATTTCTGGCTGGCTCTCTTCCAGGGCAGCTTGATACCACCCTGAGCTGGCATCTGTTATCAACCGTAGAGTGCTAATTCAGTGACACAGGGATTGTGCCAATCCCCATGCTGATTGACTATTACTAGTCTAAATAGCCAACCAGTACCACAGTGGCTGATGTAATCCAAAAGAGTGTATGTTATCTCTCACAGTATCTGACACCTCTTCCTTGATACCTCCTCCTGCCCTTCCACTTTAGAGCTTTAGACATCACTTCAGTGATGCAGTTTCTAATAAGGAGCAAACAATATTGTGTTACTCCTTGAAGTAATCTACTGGCTTAGTTCAGGCTGATTCTAACCAAGTCCCATCATTTTGGGGGAGGGAGGGTGGAAGAGGGTTGCCAATTGACCAGAAATAAATTAGCTGGATCTGCTGTTGTGCTTTTCAAAAGAAGCTTGATTCTCAGAAATTAGCAACTAAAGTTTTTCATTGCATGGGAAATGAAACATATCACCAGCTAATGGGAAGTGATATGACTGCTGCAGGGAGAATTGAAAAGTTGGTAACCCTAGCCAAGGTCAAAAATCAGGCCACATAGACTTCATTTGGAAGAAGTGGCTAACCATAGGGAGAGAAGTCCATGTGTTCAGTTCATCTGCTCGAAACCAACTACTTCTGCCAAGTAATCCTTGAAGAGTCAAGTGTAAGTTGTTTACCACATCCAGCAACTCTTTGCTAGCTTTGATTGGCTGAATAGGAACTTATTATCTCCATAGGCACATGTGTTGCTCTGGTAAGACTCATAAATCCTTTTAATTGTTAAAAGTCTTTAACTATAAAATGAGATTTCTTATCCAATGTGTTTGCTAAAAATGCTATTTAATATGTTGCTAGCTTTATAACTCTGACAGAAAAATAAACAGGATTCTTTATCTACAGCTGTTGGGGGCAGATATGGGAACTGCCGGAGCATTTGCCCAAACATTACAAAATGAGTGCCTCTTAACAAGTTTGGGGTGAATGTCATACTGTTTGAATAACATACCTTTCCCTTCTGCCTTATCAAACCTGTAGTTTTAGCAAAAGTGTCTAAAACAACATGCCAAGGTTCACTAAAATTACAAATTTCAACTTCTGGTCCAATGTACACTGCCACTTTCAATTCACTCAGTGAATGTACTTTTTGATCTTTAGTCATGGACCAGGTCTCACAAAAGAGTCTCACAAAATTTTAGGCTAAGACAATCATGTTTTAGGATACTAGCAGTCCTAAAATGCCACTATACACTTTTGTTGGATTACTGGTTGGTGTATATACACACCCTAGAGGTATGCATTCAGTATATCTGGCTATACTTTCAGCCAGATATAGATCTCAGTATTTTTTTGGCTGTCCAAAATGAATGTCTCAAATATTCAAGATAATTTGGGATCACCAGGTAGCTGAAGTTAAAGGGTGTTTAAGAAGATTGCAGTCCATGTACGTACCTTCTGAATGATCTCGTGGCTTAGAGAGGGTGTTTAAAGGGACTGCAAGCCTTTTAAACATCTACAGAGTTCATTTATGTATTGTGTGCCCTGCAAAAGGCATTTAAAGGGACCACATTTACTTTAAATGTATTTCCCCCTTCCACTGAAATTAATGGAGGATGGGGGCACCATAGAACTTGACCCCATTGTCCAGTCATTTTGAAAATTGGGGAGATTTTTGAGGAGGGGCACCGCTATGCCAAAAATTTGGTGCCTCTGCTTCAAAAAACAGACCCTCTAGACCCCTGGATACCCCCAGATTGATACCCCATTATATCCTATAGGGACCATTGACTGCAATGGTCCCCATAGGGTATAATGGAACTAGAAAAAATGGGAATTTCCAAAGAATCTTGAATCAAAATACCATGCCAGCATTGGGATTCTGGAATATCAGAAAATACCAATTTTGGGGGGTTCAATATACTCTAATCTAAAAAATACGTATTTTTTGCACACCCTTCATACATACCACAAGGAAATGAACTGCCAAAATTAGATATAATCTACAATCATACATTTTTAATGTGTGAGCATGAAAATAATAGAACAAAATCCTTGAACTTAATAATGTCACAGTTTGGCCACATGGAATAATATGTGAATCAATCAACACCTGGTTTGGCTTAGTTTATCAACATTTATTCATGTGGAGTGGGGGGTTGTCCACTAAAGAAAGCGCACAGGGCTGAAACACATTTGGTCTTGCTCACTGTGATTGTGATCTTGTTTGTATGTCATCAACTTTAAGATATTCATCTATTATGTATTGTACATTGATGGTGGTTTCCAGTCAAGGGACTAAAATCAGGGCCTGTGTTTATAAATTTGTATTTTAAGTGCACTATATAATAAATTGATTTATTTTGTTTAATTCATTTTATACTGTTTTATATTCTTTCTGCTCAACCTTCATGATACCAAATAGATTGCATATTCCCACAACTATATTCCCACAGAGAGAAAATAGATATATTCAGTATTCTGTTGCATCTGATGTCTACTTGGTATTGTTGAAAATAACAAGAACTTTGTAGTAGAAAATTAGACTCACTTCTATAGACCTTGTGATAAGCCTTGCCAAAGATAAGAATATTTAAAATATTAATTTCAAAAATTATTTTTACAATACAAAAACTCATTCCTACAGTATGCTTACACTCAAACGCCCATGTTTCTATCACTTTGCACTGAATCTAAATAATTATATGGTAGAAGTTTATGAACTTTCTGTGAAAAAGGGAAGCATGTGGCAGTTTTTGATACTGAGACCCAGTGCCCAGCAATGACAGAGTGAGGCCAACTAAATAGGTTATGACAGCTAAAGGAAACCTCTGTGTTTAGGGGTGGTCCTGATCCAGGAAAATGCAGTTTGATTCAGTTTGTTGTTCATGACATGCCCAGTGCATGAACCACAAACCATCACCAACTAGGTGCCAAACAAAGCATTTCAGTTTGTGAGGTCTGTGATTTGGTAGACAGCACTCCCAAGTGTTCTAGAGACACTAAGTTTACAGGGGATTTCCAGCTGACTCTCCTCTACCTGCCCTCCAAGTTTGGTAAGTATTGGATCTACAGGATCCAAGTTATGCTCCCCACCCACCCCGCATGGAAAGTGCCCCCAGGAAAATGCTTTCTGGGAAAGGTTCAGGAGTGTATAGAATGGACTCTGGACAAGTTAAAGACATCTAACTTACAGAGGATATCTCCCTGATACTCCTCCACATGCCCTCCAAATTATGTGCAGATTGGACATAGGTGGTCCAAGTTATGAATCCCAAAAAGATGCCCTCAGGAAGGTGCTTTTGGGGAAAGCATCAGGCACAGGTTCAAAAGTGCAAACTACATACATTAAATGCACAGGAACTATAGTGGTGTTTCCAAGGCTGGAAAATTCTGGGGACCCCCATTGCTTTGAAGTTGCTTTGAAGCCTGGTAAACATTTTGTTTGAGCAGAGACAATCTGTCTGGAACTTTATCCATTCACAAACCACCATGAACTGCCATATACAGCTTGAAAGTTTGTAAAAAGTTCATGCCTACACGAACCTCAGTTTGCGAACCAAGAACCAGCCAATATTCATCACGAACTTTAGTTCATGAACCAGTTCATGCCCATCTGTATCTGTGTTGTCAGCAGAATAACATTCCACAAAACTAGAGTCACCACTGAGAATAAACAAGTCTACTATGAATAAATAGTTCTGAGGAAGGGTCCCAATGGAAGAAGTTTCTGTGAGGAACTGAGCTGCTAAAGAGTCTTACACCAAGAGAAACAGCCACTCCAGTAAGCTAACCCCAGCTTCTACAAGGCTTTAAGGGTCATAATTAGCACTTCTAATTGGATTATGAAACACACTAGTAACCAATGCAACTGTTCTAAAATGGAAGTAATACTATATGTACTCTTTAATCAATAAGCAGGCCTCCCTATTTTCCATCAGTTAAACAATACAATTAATCTTCAAGGCAGGCCCAACACTAGGGCCTCCAGTGCCCCAGGATGGCACCTGCCAGAGCCCCCCCCCCCATGCCTGCCCCACCACTGCACTCCCAGCTGCCGGGAGAGCAGGCACAATGACATGGAAGGTGGCATTGGCGGGCTCCAGCAAAGTTGGGCCTGCGCAATGTGCTCTCGACATGCCATCCTGCCACTCTCAGCTTCCCGGGTCTATGACCAGGAAAGTCAAGAGTGGCAGGGCAGGGGGAGGAGGGGCCCAGAAGGCCCCGTAGGCAAGGAGGCACCCCAGGTGGCTGCTTACCTTGCCTACTCCCACACACCGGCCATGCTTCAAGGGAAGCACCTACAGCATTGTGAAATTCTAGTTACAGTTCAGCATAGCCACATCTGCAAAAAGGAATATAGTTTCCACATCAGTGCAGCTGGCAAAAGGCATTCTTCATCACTGTACTAGGAATATAACTGTGTGACCTCTAATTTGTGAGCTACCCTGAGCCTGCCTTGTCAGGAAGGGTGGGATATAAATCAAATAAATAAAACAGGACACTAAGCTGTATACTTATGCATCACCTGTAAGTTTTTGCTGAATTGTTAGGTGTTTTAATTGTTTTAACTTGATTTGATATTTAAATATGTATATCGGAAATGTGTCCCCATCCTGAGCCCTGGTGTACATTGGAGAGTGGGTTATATATCAAATAAATAAATGGTGTTTATCTGACCTTCTGAATGAAGCTCAGGATCCAGTAATATTCCTATGCCTTTTTCTAAAGTGGTCAGATCTGACAGCCATGGCATATTTAATATGGTTAGGTAAGAAAGAGTTGTTATTTGTTCACACACAATGTGGATAGTACCACACAGCAAGATGATCATCTATATATGTTTTCTCAAGTGATAAGGCTTTTGCCACAGCTAGAATAGGTGAAGAGCCCTGTGGCAGAGTGGTAAAGCTACAGTACTGCAGTCGGAGCCCTCTGCTCAAGACCTGAGTTCGATCCCAGTGAAACCTGGTTCAGGTAGCCAGCTCCAGGTTGACTCAACCTTCCATCCTTCCGAAGTCGGTAAAATGAGTACCCAGCTTGCTGAGGGGAAAGTGTAGATGACTGAGGAAGGCAATGGCAAACCACCCTGTAAAAAGTCTGCAGTGAAAACGTTGTGAAAGCAACGTCACCCCAGAGTCGAAAATGACTGGTGCTTGTACAGGGGACTACCTTTACCTTTTTCTTTTTTAGAATAGGTAAGCAGTAAAAATTTCCTTGTTGCCTGTGGCAGGATTTCAATCTGAAAATAGCAAAGCTGAGCAGCCCTTGAACCTAGGCCCCCAAGTTGTTCAGCTCATAAAAGGTTTCCTCATTGAGACAGATGGAGCTGCATTTGTGTTTGTGTGCACCACAGATTATTTTACAGAATCCCAGGGTCTTCTTCAATCCAACCCTACACAGCAGCAGTTCTGTACATGGTACACAACTGAGTACTCACTGAGCCATGAATGCACTGAAGAATGGACTGGTTAATTCCAGACATAAACCAAAGCATAAACAGAAAATAGAAAAGAGCAAGAGTCCAGCAACACTTTAAGGACTAACAAGATCTGTGGCAATGGTGTGAGCTTTAATGAGTCACTGCTGACTTCTTCTGAAATGAACAGTGACTCCCAAAAGCTACTGGACTCTTGCTCTTTTCTACTGCTACAGACAGACTAACACAGCTACCCGTCTTGATCTATCCCCAAAGTACAAATATTTGCCTTTTAAAGAAAAGTGTATGTACACTATATACCAGTGACTGGAGGAACACACTTAGCAACCAAAATTGGAAACCTGTAGCCTTCTCTTTATTAGCATTGCCAGTAATTCTCTGGAAAAGCAATTCTTCTTTGCTTGGAAGAAGATATGTCAGATACGGCTTCCTCCCCAAATTGTTCCTGGTCACTATAGAAAATTCATTTAGGCAAAGCAGCTCATGGTAGGCTCTGTAAACAATATAAAATCAACTTCTCCACCAGTGTGACACATACACAAGCCTGGTATAGAGGAATTCCACCACCAACACCACCAAGGCAACTCACTGCACAGGGAGGGAGACCAGGCATGAGCACACTGGCCCTGCCCCCACCTCCATACACAGAGGCAGAGTGCAGCTGCATGGAGGAAGTGGCACGTGTCTGTGTGCACACCCCCTTCCTGTGGTCTGAAAGCAGTATCACTGACACTGGGAGGGGGTGTACATGTGGCCACTTCCTCCACATGGTCTCCCTCTGCAGTCAACCAAGCAATCATGGGGCTGGGCCTGGGGCAGTGTGCTCACATCCATTCTCAATCCCCATGCAGTGAGTCAGTGTATAGAGGGGTCATCTGTACAAGGCTATACAGAGAGAGAGAGATAAATCCACCTCACATTAGGACAAAATGAGAGCCAGAACAAGGATCAAGGAGACCCAGATTTGAATCCTGCCTCTGCCATGGAAACTCACTGGGTGACCTTGGGCCAGTCACATCGACTCAGTCTAACTTACCTCACAGGATTGTTTGTGAGGGTAAAATGGAAGGGCAGAGAACAATAGGCTGTTTTGGGTCCCCAACTGGGAGAAAAGCAGGATATAAATGAATAAATAAATCTGTTCAAATGCTGCCTCCTCTCCATTTGCTTGGTATTTCTCAAGATAAGCATATTCATATTTTGATTCAGGGACCAGTGACGATCAGTGTTTGAAATATTTCAGTCAAGCTGTTCATAAAGGCATGCATCATATTATTCAGTTGGTCCACGTAGTAGCACCATTCATAACGGCTAATACAAGTATTTATTTAAATAGTTGATAGCATTGTAAAGGTAAAATGAAGAGATAATTTGGCAAAGAGACAAGCAGTTGGGGAAACCATAGTGAGATAAATATGATAAGGGTTATTTCAAAGGAAAAGTCATGCTGGAGCTCATTAGCACAACTCAGTTGCATAGCTCATTTGCATATGCCACACACTCCTGACATCACCTAATTATATCAGCTCAGCGTCTACCTTAAAATGCTTCTTGAATTATAATTGTCATAATAAAACCTTACTCCCATCATACTTCTTAAATTACTTTCTCATATGTGGCCACAGTGGCATGATGAAGATTTCCAACTGTCTGCTTTATGTTTTGGTTATTTTCCCATTTTTTGTGTGGGGGGGAATATTAGAAAGTCTGCCAAATCTTAGAGTTCAGCAAAATTCTCACAGGGGGGTTGAACAATGAAGCCCGGAAGCAAGTATTGGGGGTGGAGTTTAAAGAAAGAAAGAGCACAATAAAATTTAGAGGTTCCAGAGCTCTGCTCCTGTGAGCTCCTGCCCAAAATGAGGCCTGAATATGATAATGAACACACCACTCCCATTTAACATCATGATGCTCTACACAGATTACAATTGCAGCATAGTGGCACTGTTTAGCATGACATGGCCTACAAGCCATGACCCCCATCTATTTCATTATAAAAGCTTTCTAAACAGATGATACTGTGCAATATGATATCCTTCATTCACACAGCTGGGATGGAAAGGATCGAGCCGAGTAGTGTTGAACCTTTTTACTGGGCAACTTGCCTGAACACATCTATAAACGTGCTGATGTCATCAAGAGTGGCCTAGTTCAATGAGTGACCATGTAATCATTATTTGATTTCCATACTGTATGATAGTATCTGAAGAGTTTATAGTCTAAATATATCACAACAAGTAGATATAAAAAAACAGATGGGAAAAGCACAAGGTAACGGCATGATTACCATAGAAAACATCTGTCACAACATGCCAGCTGCCCAGTATATTCAAAGGTTTCTCAGGCACCACAACAGAGGTGAATTTTAAGGAAGGTTTTGAATGCAGATAATGTAGTATCTTTGCATTTTTTAAAGAAGTTCATCTCATGGCAAAGACATAAAATCTTCCAGGAGTTTTTAACTGATGATGCCCCTCCTCTTTAATCCATTTTTTCCAATGTGATTCATTTTTAACTAGATACTGACATGCTGCCTTTGATTTCATTTTTGCTGTGCTAGTAATGTAAAGATGGCCTGTGATCCACTTCCAGGAACATGGGAATATAAAAATTGTAAGACTGTACTTTCACTGCTGTCATGGGTGACATTATCCCAGTGGCATCAATATGTGCTAAATTTGCTGCATAAAACCAGATCTGTGTTTTCATTCTCCTGACATCTATTGTTGAGTGCCTTTAGTGGAAACACACCTATAAAGGTGTTAAGCAACAACTTGCTGTGCAGCATCATGTTCAATCATATATTTAAAGGGCTAGGCTCAAGTCCAGTAGAGACCAGTAAAATTTTCAGGATATAAGCTGTCAAAAGTTAAAGCACCCTTTGTCAGATACCAAGGAAACTTTGACACTTGAAAGCTTATACCTTGAAAATTTTGTCAGTCTCTTGAGCTTGATCCCAGCGGAAACTGGTTAAGGTAGCCGGCTCCAGGTTGACTAGCCTTCCATCCTTCCGAGGTCGGTAAAATGAGTACCCAGCTTGCTGGGGGAAAAGTGTAGATGACTGGTGCTTGCACAGGGGACTACCTTTACCCTTTTAAGTTGATACTGCACTCGAATCTAGTTCTTTTACTGCAGACCAGCTACCCTTCCAAAACAGATCTTTAAAATATCTGGACCATCTTCCAAGTGAGTCCAAACTGACTTTCCAAAGGATTATGGAAAGCAATGTCACCTAGATCCTTTTTGCATGTGGGAGTTACTTCTAATTTTCTTGGGAGTTCATCCTCAAGCACTGGAATCAGTTTCAGCAGTGAATCCTTTCATATGTGTGCCCTCCCTGTACATTTTTACAGAAGTAGAGTCAGTTTATTTTCTTCCATACATGATATAAATAATGAGAATTTTCAAGGGAGGGTGCTGTCATCATCAATGTTGTTATCAGTAGTGTCACAACTCCCCTCCCTTTTTTAAAAAAAGCCTCTAAAAGATAAATATAATACCATAGTGTTCTAACGATAGTTTAGCTGGTTCTCTGATCCCAGTTTTCATTTTTTTTAATGTAAGTCTCTATCCTTTCCCTCACAGATATAAAGGGCATATCTTTGGGAAGACCAGAAACATTTTAAAGAAAATGACAGCTGGTGAGAACTTGCTTAAACTATCATTCAAACACTGTAATCTATTTTCTCTTATTTCACATTCTTGCTAGGTTGTAGTTTTGTTTTTACTCTGTATAAACTATTCATTCCATTTACGGATTTTGCCATCCTTCATAACATTTTTGTCCAGTTTATTTTATACACTGCTTTTAATTTTTTTTGTCTTAATGTCCCTATATTAAAATTATTTTGCACTAGGCTTCTTGTAAATTTATATAAAACGTATTAAACAATCTTTATAAATAAGAAAAGTTTTTTTAAAAAAGAATGAACATAACGGTAGTCCTCTTAAATTAGGATCTAACTAGTTTTGTGCTGTTTTTTATGATGCACCACAGGCTGTGTGCAAAAGACTTCTTTGTAGCACCTGAAAGCTCCAATTGAATGTTTAGGACTAGGTGGAATGGCTTCCTTAAGGAGAAACAGAACTGACTCATGCATGTATTGGCATTGGCATCCTAAGGAGAGTTGCACCCTTCTAAGCCCATTGACGTCAATGGACTTTGATGCTTAGGAGTGTGCAGTAGATAATATGTATATTGAAGCACTTTGTCATATGTTAAAAGAATTCTGCATTTGACTCTGAAGCATTTCAGTTCCCATCCCTTTGTGGCTGTCTTTAGAGATTTTCCACAATGGATCCTAAAATAAATCTCAAAGAGAAGGTTGATTACAAGATTTTTAGTGTCACCCTGGCAGCTTTGGTTTTATTTTATTATTATTATTACAAGCTACTACAGTTGCCCCTTTGCCTTTCTCAAATGTTCTGCTGTATTTCCCTGGTATTTTTTTTTGTTGACTACAGGTTTTGCAAAAGACAAGTTCTTTTATTTGCAAATTTACCAGCTCTTGCTTACTTGGGAAAAAAGCCCATAAAGTGGATTACAGCACACTTTCTAGAAAGCAAAGGTGCACCTGCCTACCCTTTGCATAGGAGTAGCATCTTTTATGTACTGAAGATAGGTAATTCCTATTTCAAATAATGTATTGTTTCATACTGTAGAGTTGCCTGTTGCCCTGTGGGCATTGCTACAAGATTCTGTGAAGCTCCTACAGGACAAGGTCACGAAAGTCACTGCTAACTTTCTTATCAAACTTCTCAGTCTTACTTATGAATTCTACCACATAAAACAGGTTGTTGATGTACATGGCCAGCAAATTTGGCAGGAGAAGAACTCTACCTAGAAAAGAGGCCCAAGTTTCTTAAAAAGTAATTCAGAAGTTAATAAATCACATCTCCATCTGCTCTGGGTTTCTCTGCTTATTGTAATAACTCAGATGTTTTTTGCTAATTCCGCTTCCAGCTCTATAGAAACTGCCGCTTCACACTCTCTCTCTCTTTCCTTCTCTCCCCTTTTCCCCCCACTTCTAAATCAGTAAACTATGATGTATGTGTCTCTCCCTGAATAACATTATTATATGATGCTGCTGGAGCACTGAATAGCTTGGCTGTGGACTGCTGAACCCTTTGAATGTAATTGTTTTAACACCATGAAATGAAGTAATGCATAAAATTGATAATAAACGGATATCTCTCTGCCTGTGCATGCAAATGAGCACTTAGCACCAGGGCACAGATGCCACCATTGTTTTCCCCCTTGAAAATGACAAAGTAAGAGGAAAATATCTACCAAGAGCTTACAAAGTACGGTAGCTGCATTTTCATTATTTTTGAGATTTTCACAGAGTTGGGAAACCAAACAGTTGTGCCAACATTTAGAAAGAAGGGGCATGAGGGAAATTGGAGAATGCCTCTCTCTAATACACTGGAACAAACTGGGGGAGGGAGTGTCGTGTTGGCTTTGGTTGCTTTTCTTTTTTATAAAAAGTAGTGCTGTGAATTTCCTTTGCGTAGGATCTTTCTCAATGCTGTCTTTCTAGTTTTATGAATTTTGACTAAACCAACACAATGTTCAGTTTCTCAACTTATATCATGCAAAGTCAAATTAAAATCAAAGCAGACTTAACAAATAGTCTCTTACGCATCCACAACACTATCAAAATACAACAGAATGGGCTACAAATATGCATTTTGGCTCTGCTTGTTATTTTTAAAAGTCAATACGTATACATATAGAACAACAGTTACCTTCTTTAGTAAGATGTTGTGTTTGTAGTGGCTCCTTACAGTGCCACATTCATATGCATTCAATATCAATTTAATATATTTTGTACAGTACCTACATTTGCAAAAGGCACAAGAAGAACTTGTTTGAGCTCCTGAGCTTCCACAACAACATACACACAGGACAAAATGTTGTGCTAGCCACTTTATTTATGTATTTATTTTCAAATTATCCCCAAGATTCCAGCATTGTGACTGGATTTATTTCATAGCATTCTTCAATTTTATATGACACTTTCCCCTACTCTTAGTTCAGTTTAGTCAGTGTTTTTGTTTAGTTTTGCTTATTTGATCTAATCCATCTGATTTGCCCAGTGTTCCATGTATCCAGATAAATCTGTTACATACTTTTTTTTATTATTATTCCTTGCTTCTTGATTGTACCATCAGGCACACACTTAAATTTGCTGTCAAAGCAGCAAATATGCAGTGTGATTCAAATCCTAACATGTTCTTTAGTGTATGCACATACAGTTGAAGTTTAGCACAGTTCCATGCTCATCAAAGAAAGTATACATGGACATCTAGTGTAGTAGACAGGGAAACCACATATGTAGGAAGGGGCCCATGTGTTCACATCACAGTTTATTTATTTATTTATATTTAGACTTATATCCCGCCCTTCCCACCGAAGTGGCTCAGGGCGGCTTACAACATTATAATTCACATAGATTCAGCTTAAAAACATTTACATAATAAAGTTAAAACCATAATTAATAAGACATAAAAATAAGAATAAAAACCAGCGGTCTGTAGATGCATTTCTAGTTCCATCCAGAAGATATTCTCAATGTCATTTTTAGTTCCATCCAGAAGATATTCTCAATGTCAGTTAGTTGTTATAGGCCTGCCGGAAGAGGGCTGTCTTACAGGCCCTGCGGAACTGCCCTAGGTCCCGCAGGGCCCGTACCTCTTCCGGCAGCTGGTTCCACCAGTAAGGCGCCATTACCGAGAAGGCCCGATCCCTGGTGGATTTCAGGCAGGCCTCCTTTGGCCCGGGGATTACTAATAGGTTTTGTGAACCCAATCGTAGTACTCTCTGGGGAACATGTGGGGAGAGACGGTCCCTAAGGTAGGCAGGTCCTAGGCCATATAGGGCTTTAAAGGTAATGACCAACACCTTGTACTGGACTCGGAATGTTATTGGCAGCCAGTGCAGATCCCGAAGCCCCGACTGAATGTGCTCCCATCTTGGGAGCCCTAATAGCAGCTGGGCAGCGGCATTCTGCACTAACTGCAATTTCCGGGTCCGGCAACAGTCACTGTTGCCACATGAAATTCTTGGGTCATATGCATGGATTTAATAATCAGTCCTGTTAATATTGAATTAAACTTTGCCTGATAGGATAAGTTGGAGAAGTTATCTTGTTGATATTTTGAACTCCTTAATAAGTAGATTGCATGGAGGAGTACCCAGTGCTCTTCTTCCAAACTGGAAAGCCTGACTTATGGCATAGTATATATTATAATGTTTAGGTGAACCCATTGACTGTCAGCTTTGTCTGTCATAATACATGAAAGGGGAGAACTTCCTGACCATAAATGTACATGGAATACACAAAGGGAAAATGTCTTCTTAGGAAAAGATTTATAAATGTACTTGATTGAAAGATGCTATTTGGCAATTGTTGCTCTTCTGCAGATATCACACATCATTTTGCCATTGAGTGTTGTCAAGTAAGGATACGTATTAGTTTTGCTTTTAAACATGCACCAGGTTACATAATATCCATCTGTGCAGTTTTTGTTTCTGGTAGAGTGATCTATCTTGTGTGAAATTTATAGGCAATGCTAACTACAGCCACAAATATGGATCAGGTTTCTAAAATCTTCCAGTTTCACAATCCACTGGAGAATGATCAACCTATTAATCAAACTTCTTCACTGGGGAATGATCACAAGGAACAATACAAATTGTGATGAGAAGTGACATCCTTATACTCAACATCCAGAAGATTTTCCAGGTCCTGTTCAAATTTTTGATGTTTGGTCAATTTGGTTGTATTATTGCTTGTTTTTCCTTCCTTGCTGGACATTTGTTGTTGGTGGTGATGATTTTATTCTACATTATGTTTTTATTTGATTGTGAATCACTTTAGTAAATTTCTTTTATTAAACCGGTAGGCTTCAAATACTTTTAATAAATCCAGGGGTGAAATTCTAACAGGAGCTCCTTTGCATATTAGGCCACACACCCCTGATGTAGCCAATCCTTCAAGAGCTTACAAAACTCTTTTTTGTAAGCTCTTGGGGGATTGGCTACATCAAGGGGTTGTGGCCTAACATGCAAAGGAGCTCCTGCTAGAATTCCACCCCTGAATAATTCCATGAAACAAATGCCAAGCTAGAACTCTGAAGTGGCATTGTCTCACTGTTGTAGCCTCAGATCAGGGACCCTATGTGTTGGCATGAAGAGGTGGCCCTCCAAAGCTCCTCCTGGGGCATCTGTCCATTGAGTGACTGATACAGTACTTTTAATGTTGGACCTGACACCATTAGACCTCAGTGCCTTCTCACAGTGAATAATTCTTTCCCCTACTAGAGTTTTGTGCCTCCACCAGTCCCCTTTGGTCATCCCTTGGCATTGGGGCACCCTCCTATAGTCCAATCTTGTAGTGGGCTTTCAGTTGCTTGCCTGTGAGCACCTCTGGCCAATCGCTTCTTCAGATCTCTGGATCCAAGTCACCCTACAGCCCAACCTTCCAGGGCACAGTTTTTCGATTTTGTTAGGCTCTGAACTTCTTCAAGCAGTATGGTGTAGTGTACAGTAAGCCGAACTGTGAAAACCGGCATAGGTGTGCTGAGAACTTCATGGCAAACATGCCTGCCAGGTAAACATGCCTTGTTTGAATTCCCTCCATTACTGCATGAATGAATCTCAGGGTAACTTATACATTGTTATGAGGCTTTTCACACAGTACAATCCCTGGAGGAAGAAACAAAGCATACTATTATCACCGACAGTTTAAAATGCAAACATGGTACACCTCCTATGTGCCACTTTTTAAAATGCAGGCATTCTGAATGCCATTTATATCTGCTCATCTACATTTTAAAATGCTGTGGATTTTAAAAATTCTATTCTATTTGCTCTTGTTTTTTTAAAAAAAGTTATGAAAATATTGTGGCAATAGATCATATCTTACTGGTCATGCTATCATTGGAAATTAAGCTCTTTCCCTACAATTAAAATAGTCCCCTTTCCCCTCATGTATATTCAATAATTCCCAAAGAAAGGCATTTTATGGCAATCATCTGACCTATCATTTTAATCAAAAGGCAGTGGCCAGTAAAATTTTAACAGACAGAAGACAGAGGTCGGCTCACACTCGTCCTGTGCCATTCAACACAGAATTGATTCTATTCCTGCTTGCTATGTAAAAATATCACACAGACAAGGAGAATTATGAACAGTGTGTGTAATGTACTGAACTCAGAGACGTTCAGATGGCAACATGCTTTATTAGCGAGTACATCACAAAGAGAACATGGCGGGGCTGGGTACCCTGTTATATACATTTCCCGGAACAACCTTCTTCCTGGTCAGGTCCAATTCTGGCCAGTTAAACTTCTCGCCGCTGATCATCATAGGTGGGCTGCGTTCGTCCCTTCCAGGCGCCGCCCACAGGTGCGCTGTGGTGTACTTTCCAGGAAGAATGCCAGACACAACACTCCTCCTCCCCTAGTTCAAGATACATAGTCTTTCAAATGAGCAGGCGGCTGCCGCTCTCTGAACGACCGCTGAGGTTCAATCTGGGGAGCTGGGGCTGCTGCCTGGGGTTCTGTAACTGCTGGTTCCCTGCTTTGGGCTGTGGTCGGCAGAGCATTGTCTCGAGCCTGTGGAAGTATCTCCCCTGCCCTGTACTGTTCCTCCACCAGTGAATTTGGCAAGCTCGGCAGGGTTGCTTCCTGCAGCGGCGCCATGCTCTCCCTGTTCCCCACTCCCCCTGGCCCTGCTAGTTTTTCCGGCAGGGTGTGGTGGCAGAGTTGGTCTATGTGTCTGCAGAGGAGCTGCCCCCCTTCCGACGAGACCTCGTATGAGCAGCAGCACCCAAGCTGGTGAGCTGCAGCACCCAAGCTGGTATCCACTCTGGCCCGCTCACAAAGTTCTTAGCATAGACTGGATCCCCCGGAAAGAACCCCCTAGTGGCCTCCCTGGTCTCGGGGGAGCTGCGGAGGTCCAGGGCTCGGTCGGGGTGTAACCTATCGAGCTGGGTGGTTAATCGCCTGCCAATGAGTAACTCAGCAGGGCTTACTCCCGTAACTGGATTGGGGTTGATCCTGTTCCAAAACAGGAAGACAGACAGTCGGTGGTCCCAATTCCCTTGGACTATGCGACCCAGGGCCTCCTTGGTTATGTGAACCATATGCTCCGCTTGGCCGTTAGTGGCCGGGTGAAAGGGAGCAGACCGTATGTGGCGGATGAGGTACCTATCCAGGAATTCCTGGAACTCCCAAGAGGTAAACATGGTGCCGTTGTCCGTCACTACAGTGTCAGGGATTCCGTGAGTGCAAAAAACCCTCTGTAAGGCTCTGACTGTGGCTGCAGTGGAGGTGGAAGCAACTGGGATGACCTCCAGCCACTTTGTGTAAGCATCCACCAAGATAAAGAATATTTGCTCCTGGTAGGGCCCCGTAAAGTCTAAGTATAGCCGGGACTATGGCACCCGAGCGGAGAAAAGGGGTGCCGGGCAGATTTGGCCAGGACTCTTGGCCTAACCATCTTGGCCTAACCATCCCCTCTATCTCCATTCCTGGCCACCATACATAGCTCTGCACCAGAGCTTTCATGCGCACTATCCCCGGGTGCATCTCATGCAAGGCTTCGAGCACTTGCTTCCAGAGTGGGGGAGGGACCACCACCCTGCTGCCCCAAAGAATAGACCCTTTGTGTAAGGAGAGTTCTTCCCAGAGGAAACAAACAGTCTGAATTCAGCGTCCAATTTGCCCACAGGTCAATCCCTCCCCACCTAGTCTGAAACTCGTACAAGGATGTGGTCTTTGCCCGTGAACCTGGCTACCTCCGCTGCGAGGAGGGGCCGCTCCACTAGAGACTTCAGGAGCATCACGTGGTGGGCCGGGGCCGGATCTGGGTCCATCTCCGGTAGTGGAAGGCGGCTGAGGGCGTCTGCATGTCCCATTGCCTTGCCGGGGCTGTAGACAAGCTTGTAGGTGTATGAGTTGAGGAACTCGTTCCACCACAGGACCCGCTGCGACAGGATCTGTGGTGTCTGGCGGTCTGGGGCGAGCAGGCCGAGAAATGGCTTGTGGTCTGTGACAATCGTGAAGCACCTACCATACAGGTAGTCGTTAAATTTGTATACGCCTGCCACGATTGCCAATGCCTCCTTATCTATTTGGGCATAGTTCCGCTCAGCCTGGGTCAAAGTACGAGATTAATAAGCCACGGGGACCTCCCTCCCATCCAGGAGTTGGTGGCCCAGGATGGCACCCACTCCATAAGGGGAAGCATCGCATGATAAAATCACGAGGAGGGACTCATCAAACTGGTGGAGGACCTCATTTGAAACCAAGATGTTCTTGATTGCCTGGAAGGCCGCAGCCTGCTTTTTTCCCCAAGACCCATGGGGTGCCCTTATCTAGGAGTCTGTGTAGGTGTTCGGCCAGGGCTGCTTTGTGGGGCAAGAATGAGTGGTAAAAGTTCAGGAGCCCCAAAAAACTTTATAGCTCCACTTTGCACGTCGGGGCCAGGGCCTGTACTATTGCCCTGGCCTTGTTGGCCATTGGGTGAATTCCCATGGCATCCACTGCAAGCCCCAGGAACTCCACTCTTGGCACCCCAAGTGAGCACTTCTCCCGCTTCACCTTGAGACCCACATTCTGGAAACGACAGAACACCTCTTGAAGGCAGAGGCAGAACTCGTCGGCGTTGGGTGCCACTATCAAAACGTCATCAAAAAATGGTTGTACTCCGGGAATTCCTTTAAGGAGAGAGTCCATTAAGCTTTGGAAAATTTCTGGAGCCACTCTGACCCCAAATTGTAGCCTCCGCACCTTGAAAGAATCCCGGTGCATAACGATGGTCTGGGCCTCAGCCGTTTGCTCATCCACCAGAAGTTTTTGGTATGCTTGGGCCAGATCCAACTTCCCCAAAATCTTTGAACCGGCCAGGGAGGTGAGGACATGGCTGACCACTGGGACGGGGTATGGGTGGTCCTGTAGTGCTTTATTAATTGTGCATTTGTAGTCTGCACAGATGCGCACGTCCCCGTTCGGCTTGACTGGGGTGACTATATGGGTTTCCCAAGTGCCATGGGAGATGGGCTCTAGCACCCCCTGGGCCACGAAGTGGTCCAGTTTGGCTTCAATTTTTGGCTTAAGTACAAATGGAACCCGCCGAGCCTTCAGCCTTAAGGGCCTAACCGTGGGGTCCAGCTGCAATGCGATAGGTGGCCCCTTGTATGTTCCCAGAGCCCCATCGAATACTTCCGGAAACTCCCGGCACACTTGGTTGAAATTGAGGGCCTTTATGTGGTCTGCTCCTACAATTTTGGTGCCCAGGGGCTTAAACCAAGCCAATCCCAATAGGGTGGTGAGCCAGTGCTTTACCACAAGTATGTCCAGGGCCCCTTTAAAATTTTTGAACTCCACCCTAACTCTGGCCCACCCCATGATCTGCACTGGATTTTTTTGAAAGTCCCACTATATGAACTCCACGGACCGCATGGCCAGCCGGTTGTGGGGGCAGAGTTTACTGAGGGTCTCCTTCGAAATAATGGAGATGGAGGATCCCGTGTCCAATTCCATCAGGCAGGGATCCGCCTCGATCAAGACCTACACTTGACCTTGTCGGGGGTGTCCTGGGGCAGGTTCATTACCTGGATGTTGTTTGCGGCCGTCCTGTGTGCGTCTGTCATGTCATGGTTTTCAGACTGGGGCCTCTTGTTGAGTCTGGCCCTGCAAGCTTGGGCGATGTGGCCCACTTTCCCACAGCTTCTGAAGTCTGCATTACGGTAAGGGCAGTCTCAGCGCTTGTGTGGGTCCCCACAGCTGGTGCACTTGGCTTCTTCGCTGCCCGTGGTCGGTTTGGTGTTTTCAGCCCACTGCGTGGCTGGCAGCGAAGCTGGTGTGCCCCTTCCTCATCGGAACTATCTGACATCAAGGCAGTGGTGGCCTGGTGCACGGAAGGGCTGGTGTGCATCTGTTCGAAGACGGTTGCCTGTCAGAGCGCTTTTGCGATGTCTTTGTCCTCATATGCTAGCAACTTTTGGCACATTTTCTCCTCCCAGATGCCAACCACGAATCGGTCCAGCAGGATCTCTTCCAGATTCCCTGTGAAATCACATCTCAGGGCTAATCCATGGAGCTCAGCAAGATACTCAGCAGCGGACTTAGCTTGTCTCTGCTGTCTCTTGTAGAACGTGTGCCTGTGTGTGAGATGGGACGGCTATGGCGCCATGTGGTTCGTCATTGCCTTGACCAGTGTGAGGGTGGTCAGCGCAATAAGTCGCTTCATCAGCTGGATGGTCTCCACCCCGCACAAGCTCAGGAGAAGCGCCTTCTTCTCGGCTGCTGCCTCCATTTTGTGCAGCTCTATATAGTAGTTGATTTGGTCCACCCATGATTCCCATAAGTCAGGCCGGGTGACGTCAAATGCCGGTAGGGTTTTTCCGGGAGCAGTAGCCATGGCCTTTGCCATGGAAGCACTAGAGCTCAGAGCACTGGAGGCTGTAGGCTGCTCTCTGCTCACCGATATCCCACCTTCGTCGCCAGTGTAATGTACTGAAGTCAGAGACATTCAGATGGCAACATGCTTTATTAGCGAGTACATCACAAAGAGAACATGGCAGGGCCGAGTCCCCTGTTATATACATTTCCTGGAACAACCTTCTTCCTGGTCGGGTCCAATCCTGGCCAGTTAAACATCCTGCCGCTGATCGTCACAGGCAGGCTGCGTTCGTCCCTTCCAGGCACTGCCCACAGGTGCCCTGTGGTGTACTTTCCAGGACGAACGCCAGGCATAACAGTGTGTAAATTGTTACATGGATGAGGATAGAATCAAACACAAGTAGTTTATTTAAAAATGCAAGTGTAATTTCTAATGAATATGTACTCTATTAAGTATGGAGGCATCTATCAGTGTGAGTCTGTGATGACTGGTTATGTTTTGCTCTACTGCAGGATAGCAAAATATCCTTAAACCACAGTAACTATTATAACAACTTGTTTCCTCAATAAGAGTGCCACTTGCTTATCAATGAATTTGTACCCACAGTACTGGAGCAGGTTCTCAAATAGTACCTATCCAGCTGACAGATTACAACTTCAGTGCTTCCTACATCAGTGTTTTACACTGAATTTTTAAAAGAGAGTTGTAGAATTGAAGTATGCTCTCTAGTTTCATTTTTTAGCTAATCGTATCTTTATTTAGGGATTCCCAAATGTTCTAGCAATGTGTGCTATGCTCTGAAAGTAGCTTGTTCATTATGAAGAGCTGGATTTAAAAAAAAAATGCTCAAAAGCCTGCCTAGAACGCAAGACATATGTTTGAGACTAAAGTCCTTACCAAATTCAAAGAAGGAAAGGAAACAATAGATCTCTTCCATGCTCAGTAGAGTATCTGTTGATCGTGGGGATTCTGATGCTAAACAGTCCAGAGCCGTTTAGGAGTTATGTGAAGGTGCATGTAACAGGACATGTAATAGGAAAGGTTAAACCCTTTCTCTCTTAGTACCATGGTCCCAATCCAAATCAGAGGTATGGCTGAAGTTATCGTTTAGAAAGCAAAGCACCAGAAAACATGCCTCCCATTTACCTGCTTGGCACAGGGAATTACCAGCCCAGAGCCCCAATTTCCTTTCCCTAAGGAACTGAGGAGTGGGAGTATGAATGCAAGATTTTCCCTCCATTTTTCTATCCCTTTACTGACTAAGCCACACTAGTAGTGTGTTTTCTTCTTTGCTGAAGGACTCTGGTTGTCCCACCCTGTCACAGTAGCATATTTTGACTTTTGGCTCAGCCCAGGAACCTGAGGAAAGGATCAGGAGCCCCTTTGGCACTTGAGACATTTTGAAATTCAAAAATAGCAAAATGTTTTATTTAACATAGAGGGGAAAGGTCAGGTGAAATGTCTGAGGTAAACCCCATACATTCACAAACTTTAGTTCTTATGTTTCAGCTAATGAGAGTTTCTTAAACTATTCACAGTTATTTAAATCTCTATGTTGAGAGGCTTTTGTTCCAGTGGCTCTTAAGGTCTCTAAAGGTGGTTTCTAACCAGACCAAGGATCCCTGCATAGGGATGGGCACAAACCTTGTCATGAACCTAAATTCATCACAAAAATTATCTGGTTTATGGTTCATGAGTCAAAGGTCATGTGATTGTGCCTTCTACAAACCTCCATGTAGTTTATGTCAACAATTAATGTGACAAACATGCTGGCACCAGTTAATTAACGATCAAAACAATGGGGGCTGAACAATAGTGGCCTTCCAAGCATCAAACAAAAGTGCTCCTCTGATCCTGCCTTCAAGGCAGGCTCAGAGCAGTGCTCTGCAGGGGCAAGGGGGAGTAAGAGGGCATCTGGCAAGGGGGAGTAAGGGAGCACCCAAGGTAGGGTGGCACTCTACTCCCATGCACTGGTCCTGCATCATCATCAAAGAGCCCAGGCTAGGGTGGAATGAGATGAGGGAGAGACAGAGGAGGGATGCATGCCAGCAATGCAACAGGAGAGAGAGGAGGTAGAGATTTAAGGCTTGGGTGAAAAGGGGGGAGGTGATCTCCTTTTTGCAGAAACAACTTAAACTTTGGGAAATTGGCCCTTGGGGCAGTCAGAGGGAGGTCAGCAGATGAGGCCAGGCCAAAAAAGGGAGCCCATGAGACCCAGAAGTTGAGGATCACAGGGTTAGAAGGAAAAGGGGAGTGATCTCCCTTTGGTAGAAGAGAGTTAGCTGGAGACTTGCTGCAAATTTGGCATCTATAGCTCACAGGGAGAGCATTCTACTGAATCACAAACCTCAGGAAAGGAACCGGATTTGTAAACAGAAAGATTTGTGACGGTTAAAGGTTGGTGGTTCATTAAACCCCATGAACCATGATGAACTTCCATTTTCCTGTTTCATGCCCATCCATATCTCTGCCAGGGCTCTTTTTTTAGCAGTAGCTCCTCTGCATATTAGGCCATGCCCCCCTGATGTAGCTGATCCTCCTGGAGCTTACAGTAGGCCCTGTACTAAGACCGGAAAAGGTGTAATTGTTTTTCCTGTGCCATCAGTACTTTCATTTACCACCTTTTTTTCTATTCTATTCTCTACTTTGCTCTATGCAACAAGCAATAATTAAGCTCTAATGTCTTTGGACTAGGGTATTTCCTAAGGATTAGTCCTAAGGACCATCTGGGAGGAAGATGATGTTCTGAGATGCAGCTGTGGGCTGTAAACCCCCAGCTGGCCATTAATTTGGAGGAAGTACCTTGTGCTGAATTTACTAGTGGTCCAACATTGTTTTTTGAAATCACACTGCTATTCACCTTTTCTGTTTCTCTCTATAGCCCTGGATATAGGACATGAATCTCTCTCTCTCTTTGGAGTCTTTCACATTGCCTTTAAAATCCACTTGTATTACCTGTTTTTAGTGTGTTTTGTCCTGTGTTCAGACAACTTCATAAACATTCCATGGCTGTCTCATTTCTTCTCCATTTTTATCATGTTCCTAATAAAATTGGTTTCTCCTGCACTTTTTTCCTAAGCAAAATGTATCAACAACAAAGCCTCTGCTTGTAATTTGAACTAAGGTTTTCACAATAGTGACTTCCAACAGAACCTGCCCACTAAGAAAGGATAGGCAGGCTTGGATTTAAAAAAAACAAAAACAAACCACACATCCCAATACTGAAACATTTCAGTGTTGGAAGTTGACCGCATTGAAACAAGCTATCATTCTCATTGGAGGAACCTTCCTCTTTGGTCTGCCTTGTAAGCATGTGTGCGTGTGTATGTCTGGTCTGGTTGGGCTGGTCTTCTCTCTGCCTCTCTCTCCATCCTGAGAAAGCTGTAATCATGTCCCCCTCTTGTTTTATATAAAAGTAGACGTACTATCAAAGCTGATGGTGCTATTCTCATGTAAAACCCACCAGATCATTTCTTGACCCTTTTGCACCTTTCTCCCCAGTTGCAAAAAAAAAAAAAAAATCTTCTTTTTGTTATATTATTTTAATGTTTTCTTTTTATGTATGTCAGGAGCCAAGTGATTGAGCATATAAATTATCTTTTCTGCTTCAGAATTGCTGTTTTAGGGCCTACAGCATTTTACACGAGTAAATTGGGCTGCTCTCATGTAAGAAAGGTGGAGTGAACAGGGCTGCTAAATTGCTCCAATGATCTCCCCCCCCCCCCCCGCATACCAACTGGGGTCTATAAGAGATGTGTGTGAGACAGGCCTTTCTTCCTGCTTTTGCACCCTGGCAGGGCAACCGTTTCTCTGAGGGTTCTCTCCATTCTATCCTATGGGCCCAGAGAAGGTCTTTAAAGTCTAAAACCCCTTCTCTAGCATTGTGCCACAGCTGCAGCCCAAACTATCTCAGCACAATGCTAGAGAAGGGGTTTTAATCTTTAAACCCTTTCTCTGGGGTTGCACTGCAGTGGTAGCCTATCTCTCCATCCTATCCTACGGACCCATAGGTTATCAGTGGGGGGAGCAAGTATTTACCACTGTCTTTGATTCTGACCCAATATTTTAAAATGACAAAGGAACTAAATCTGAATATTATATTAACATTTCTAAGTGTTAATATTCATAGCTATATTGCATTCTAAACTCACTGACTTGAAAGTTTTAAGTCCTATTGAGACCTGTGAGTTATATTCTTTATATAATTGTACGCATCTTTAAAGGTAAAGATGAGATGGTTGGACAGCATTACTGATGTAACTAACATGAATTTGAGCGGACTTTGGAGAATGGTGGAAGACAGGAGGGCCTGGTGTGACTTGGTCAATGGGGTTGCAAAGAGTCAGACTCAAATGTGCGACTGAACAACAAAAATGCATATTTATTTCTAAGTACGTCTCACAAATTCCATTGGGACTTACTCCCAGATAGTGATGTAGCCTTATTTCCTAGTAAATGTATTTAGGATTGCATTACAATCCTAAACACAGTTAGTCCAGTCTAAACCCATTATTTTAATGGGTTTAGAATGAAGTAAAACTTCATAGCACTGGACTGTTAGGCTGCAGACACACATCACAGGTTATGACTTTCTCATTGTGTGCAGGCAGTCATTTACAAATAAATTGTCTTGTCCACACAAATCTGGCTGCAAATAATTGCTGTAGTGCAACAATACCACACTACCCAACAATGTGTGGCTTCAGATTTACAATTAATAGAGGCTCTTAATTTCATTTCCCATCCATGTATACCTGCAAATTGATACTTCAGTCTGGTCTTTATTTATGAAAATACAACCCAGTCTGCTCTTGTGTCTTAAACCACAGTTTGAAATCAGTAAGGGAAGCTTTTAACTGTATAGAATAAGCAATAGAGATATGTCTGCTACATATCTTTGCAGACAAAACTATTGCTGAAAGGATTGGAACTTTGGCAAGTAAAAAAGTTGATCCTATACTTACCCATGTTCTAAGGCATGCATAATAAATTACATTTAAAAACCATTAAAATCAACTCCCCCAAAACACACATCAATAAAACAATTTTTAAAACAGAATTAAAACACAGAGAACATTAAAAAGCAATGAAAACATTGGTCAGGAAGGAGAGATTACTGAAGGAATGCCAAATGAAACAAAAAAAGTCTTCACTTGCAGGCAGAAGACTGCAATTAAAGGGGGCAGATATATCTCCCTGGGAAGAGCGTTCAACAGCTTTGGCACCGTGGTTGAGAAGATCCTCATACAAAAAGAGTACAAAATAAGAAGAGGGACCACAAAGGTCAGCATTAACTACTTGAGAGAAGTCCTAGGAAATATGTATACATAGATATATTTTGTGCATGTCTGAAAATGCAGAGATTAGAGCAGTGATTTCCAGTGTTGTGCTCACCACTGTGTTTATTGGCACCCATTTCCTTCTTTCCCAAAGCAAAGCGCCTGCAATAGCATCCATTTGACTAAATGGAGAAGGAGGTCCTTCAGAAGGGCTATGATACATCACTATTGAGTCTGCCAGAAGCACCCATTTGGAAATGGCTGTCTCCATCACAGGAGACACTTGGCTTACAAATCTCTCATTGTTTTGTGATTGGCCCCGGTACACACAGCAACCATATTGTGATCAGCTGTCCCCTAATGGCAGCCATATTATGGTGGTGCCCACTCAGTTTTCTCAGGAATTCAAAGGTTTCCATAGGCTAAACAAAATCGTAGGACAGTGGATTAGACCAATAAAAATGAATAATCACATAATGGCCATTGTCAACGTATCCTAGTGGCATTCCATAATTCTGGACATTCAACAGATGTGTAAGAAACTACTAACTTTCCCTTTTGATTAAGTGCAATCCCCACCATTTGAGTATTCACTAAAACATATACATTAACTTCTGAAGGAGATGGGAGGAATGAAAGCATAAAAGCTTGTATTCACTCATAGGGTTATTTTTTTTAAAAGGAAAACAATTTTTTTCCAGGGTGTTGTGTGCATGTGTGTTCTTGTGATAAAGCTGTGAAGTTTTGGCTGCCCTTTTCTGGCTTCTGTTTTCTTCAGAGGGCACAGTGGGATAGATAGTTTGTGCTGTGACCCGACATGCCAACAAATTGCATCACTTCTGCCTCGGTGGCCGAGGACAATGACATGCCATATGCCAATGGCAAGAAATGAATGGGGCTCATTTACGCTGGCACTGGGTGCCTTTAGCCTGACAGTCTTCCGAGGCTCTCTATGGCAAATTGGAAAGTGGAGGCGGACTGGATGCAGCAGCGTGAAGGGATATGTTGTGAAAAGTTCCTAGCATTCATAACTTTATGAGTGACAAGGCAGCTTTGAAAATCAGGGAAAAATTAAAAACAAAAACCGAAGCACTCAGATTTGCATAATCTTATACACACAAGTTAACCTTTCTTTATGAGAACGAAAGAAAACATCATGGCTTCCCATGTGGGTTTCTACATTCAAAAAACCTCTAAATTTAAACAAAAAAACCTCACTCTGAGTAAATTCCAGCTTCAAGGAGAAAACAAAAACACAGTAGGTGTCATGCTTCATGCATTCAGAAACACTTTCTCTGCTCAGATGGAGACTGCCGCAAAGAGTTGCCCCAAAGTTGACCCCATTGCCTTTAGCAAGTGTTCCAGCAACTACAAAACTCATATTTGACCTCTGACCTTCCTGGCAACACATCATTTGTTTCCATGTGTTGAAGCAAGGAATGGTGGGTGATGATTAAAGAGCAATGGTTCTGCTGACCTGAGGCACTAATGAGGATGAAATGAGAAGGTCAGTGATCATCCTCACGTGGCAGAGGAAGGCAAGTAGCTAATCTGTTGTTAATTGTGTCTTACATTTTTAAGGGCAGCAACAGAGAGTGGTAGCAGTTGTAGTCTTACATCTTTTTAATCACTGTAATTAGCAATGTGATATGAATGATGAGGCACCTGAAACTTGCCTGGCAGGCAGGCTTTCATTATATTTTTGAATATCCATTTTGTTTGCAGAGTTTTCAAGAAAGATGCCTGATCTGCAGATGTCTATACAAAGGAATGAAAACAATGTTATAAATAATACCCAGATGGCAGAAGTGCCACATTTTCCAACACTGATTTATAAGTTGGCATAGGTGAAGGGGGCATTTTGGTCTTGGGAATGCACATTCAGACCTCATATTTCACAAGCCATCTGAACTGCCATTGTGACCTGTTGTCTATATATATAACAAAGTAGGGGAAGTGAGAAATCCTGCACTAAATGTGGGTCAGAACCAAGGCTTTTTTTGTAGAAAAAGCCCAGCAGGAACTAATTTGCATATTAGGCCACACACCCCTGATGTCACCACTCTTTTGTATATGGCTTTTTAATAGGAAAAGTCCAGCAGGAACACATTTGCATATTAGACCACACCCCCTGACACCAAGTCAGCCAGAACTGTGTTCCTGTGCATTCCTGCTTTTAAAAAAGCCCTGGTTAGAACAATGTGTATGGTGGGAGATATCTATTGATTCACGAATGTTATGACATATTGTTCGTAATGCTCAAAGATGACTTCTTAAAGCTGTGTACCATGAAACAGAGACATGTAAAAATCATACAGTATACTTCCTGTGCTCACAAATCCTTGCTTAGACTTCTAAGCACACAAAAA
The DNA here is from genome assembly GCF_032191835.1 of Heteronotia binoei. Lineage (NCBI taxonomy): Eukaryota > Metazoa > Chordata > Lepidosauria > Squamata > Gekkonidae > Heteronotia > Heteronotia binoei. Next base: position 101,349,888 of record NC_083229.1, read on the forward strand.
GCAGAACTGTTAGGTTATTCTTCTAGCCCTTGGGATGGATGCATGACTGGCATAAGGCACAATGGCAAGCTGGAAGTGTGTAAGATTTGGAGTGATCAAAAATCAGGTTAGGTCTTTGAAGCAGTCAGGGCAACATCTCTTCAAAGACTCAGTGCAAACAATTGTTTAAAGTGCCATGAAGCCACAGCTTTTGATGACCCCTTGGGGTTTTCAAAGCAAGTGACCTCACAGAGGTAGTTTTCCTCTGCAACATCTTTGTTGGTAGTCTCCCTTTCAAGTTTAATTTCTGAGATCTGACAAACTCATGCTATACTATACCATTCCATATATGACAAAAAAAGGTTACATCAACTTGTAACTGAACTGCCTTATCAACACAAGAAAATCCAGTTGCAAAAAATTGCTATAGTACAATGATAGCACAATATCCAGGTATGTATGGATGTAGTCAAAGATTGGTACGGGGAATTGCTATAATTAAAACTAGATGTGTTTGCACCTCAGGACACTAACTATCCCTCTTTCTACTCCCAGTTGTCCAATGAAATGCCAAATATCACAATAAGACAAAGAGCACAGCATTACTGGCTAAAGGGTGGGTTCAGTTTCTCAGTTTCTCAGTGGCCTGTTGGCCAGTAGGATGATTTTACTTTCACTAAAATAATTCCTTTATGGAGAGCCAAACTGGATATACTCATTGTAATATCTTTGCCAGCCACAGAACAGAGGTCAGACAGACCTCAAGTGAGCCTCTGTGATGGAGTGCACTTTAAAAGCTCATAAGTGATGTGTAAACATGTGAAGGACTGTAAAGGGTTAATGCCTCGCCGAGCCAAAGAGCGTTGAGTGACAGGCTGCTCAAAGAGATTTGATTGATTAGTATCAGTTCGGCAGAAAGACTCGGGAATTGCTAAAGAGAACTCAATTTTAGTTCAGCCCCAACTGTGGAAGGTTTAACTCTGACTGAGGAGTATTTAGCTCTGCCTGAAAACAGTTCATACTGACTGAAGACTGGGAAGGCTGACAAGGAGGAGTGGGAGGATCAGTGAAGAGTACCATTTGGACCAGGAAAAGGGATAGATCTTTTAGTTGGAGGAGTGATTTCCTGCCCATTTGATAAGGAAGATAGCTCTGAAGAGCGGAGTGATCCCTGGTATGTTCAGAGAAGGAATCTGAGTAATTGGTACTGTATCCCTGCCTGCCTTACAGAAACCTGAAGAGTCAGTTAAACTAAAGAAAGTGGAGTGGAGTGTTTAAAAAACACTGAAACCAAAGCCTCTCAGTTCAAAGATTCCAAGACTGTGTGAAAAGCTAGAAACATTGGAACTGGAGTTTGTGATCATAATAAATTACCTCAGAATTATATTTGAGTCATCTCAGACATTTTACCCCTGAATTCACTGACCTTTCCCCCTCTATATTGAATAAAATATTTGGTATATTTGTGAATGTTCTAAAGCCTCTTATATGCCATTTTCAGAATTTTAAGTTAAGAGGGTGATCTTGTCTCTTCCCTCAAGTTCCTGGGCTGAGCCAGCATCCAAATACAATAAAATAAAAGGGTGAGTAAGATAAAAATAGATAAAGGGGCTGCTCAGTCAGGAAATAAAAACGGAGGGAAACTACTGTGTCTGAGTAAGGGAATCAGGCTAGGTCATTATAGCCTCCATAAAAAGTAAAGTGAACAATGCCAAGTGCCTGTGAGTGTTCTTCAGCTTGCAAGCCTATAGAGAAATGCATTTTTGGGTAGATGGCTGACCTGAATAAAACCTTTACCAGGAGATTTTAAGAGTTTTACTTTCTTGGCAGAGAACAGGCAGGAAGAGGGAAGTCCGTTCAATTGCTTTCCAGACTTACCTCAGCCCACCTTCATACAAATGCTAAAAGATCTAGCAGGAGACATAATTGGGGGTGGGGGGTCAAGCCCTCCCCCTTCTCCAAGCAGGAAAGAGAGATTTGGAGGACTTTTGACTAGAAAGGCTCCAGAAGGAATCTCTAGGAAACTTTCTCTGCCCTGGCCTAATCTGGTCAGTGGGTGGGGAAAAAATAAGTGCTAAAACTCAGGAAAGCAAGGAAGAAATTCTCATTTGTGCTGAGTCCATCATATAGGGTTGCCAGGGGGACTGCACATGGGGCATGATGACAACACCAAAAAGTGATGTAATCACTCCGGGCATGTCGTGCAGGGATGCTGTAGCACTTTGGTGAAAAAACTCCACAGTGCCATAGAGGTTTTTTTACCAAAATGCTAGAGCATTCCAATGCAACATATCTGGCATGATTACATCGCTTCCAGGTGACATCACTGTGCTAGGCATGTCAGGCACCAATGGAACTCTTCAGGGCTCCTTCAACCAGTCAATCCTGTGCCAGCGGGTTGGAGACCCTGAAATCAGGGGAAAACCCACCCCCAGCAGGAGTCTGTGAACCCTACCATCAGAGTAGACAGAACTCTTAACTGAGGTCTGGAGGAGGTGGCCTGTCTTATGTCACCCTGATAGCCAGTCTGACTGGATGAATGACCAACCTGATAACAAAACCGGATGAATGACCAACCTGATAACAAAACCTCCTCTGGAGAAGAGGAGAAACACCCAGCTGAGAGAGAGTCCATCAGTCTTCAAGGATAGGAGATGCAAGTTCTTGATAACACACTGACTGTGTAGCCAATTTGCCCCCTCCTCCAGCTGCAAGTAATTTGCCAGCATCCAGACCAGATATGAAGGAGGAGGAGCACCCCTTCAGCACTGTTAGCATCAGTGGAGATCAGACCGGAGAGCCTGTCATAATGAGCATTTGATGAATTGCCAACACCTGTTACCAGATGAAGCAGGAGATGAATACTTGTAGGCAGGGTTGGAATCTAGCAGGAGCTCCTTTGCATATTAGGTCGCACACCCCTGATGTAGCCAATCCTCCAAGAGCTTACAAAAAAGAGCCTCACAATCTCTTGGAGAACTGGTTACATCACTGCCACAAAACCTAACAAGAAAAAAGAAGAGAAAGGAAGCAGTAAAAGCACTTGTTAACCTGCCACTGAAGATTATCTAATTATTGCATTTAAGTGTGTACATGCCAATGAGGGGGAACCTCTTCCTATATATATATATATATATATATATATATATATATATATATATATATATATATATATATATATATATATATATATATATATATTTAAATACCATTTGTGGTTATATGCTAAACTCATAGTCTTTCTGGCTTGCAATAACCTGTGTAACCTAATAATCCTCAACACAAATTTGAACTATAGCTTTTAGCTGTTTCAGACAAAGGGCCAAACTAGACATAATAGCATCCCCCAGTCCAACTCAAGGATGCTGCCACCATTTTAAAGCCTAATGAAGCAATTTAGTTCATAGAGTAATAAACTTGTTTAGACTTGTCTCATTCCTGAAAGACCCAACAGGAAAAGCATTTCTTAGTGGCCCTAGAAAACTGTTCCAGCTTGGATTTCTTCTTTAAAAAAAACTAAGTCGGTCCTTGCTGTGAACAGGAGATAACTTGTTTCACAGGCTACCTCAGAGCTACATACTAGCTTGTCATGCCTGCTACAAAAACCATGTCATTTTGAGTGTGCTTCCTAGCCTTCTGATCTCTGGCACCTCAGATTTGCAATGAGAAGCGAGTCTACAACCAAGTGGCAATCAGCTGGTAAACTAAAGGCTGGAGAGGGTTAGAGTACTTGTCTAGTGAAGAGTTTACATCAATTCCAATTGTACCACACTTGTTAATTGCTTATTTGAATTAAATAGTAGGGTCAGTGGAGCCATCTTGACAATTCATGCCTATCAATGTTCTTTTTCCTGCCAATTAGAATAAAGACAGATTCAATGGATTTTGCCCCCTTTTTTTACCTTTCTGTGACCATCTGTCTTGCATCTTCTTTATTCAGCCGCAGCCAAATGCTAAAGTCATGCTGACAGTTTTTTTTTTTTTCTATGTAGTCCCTTAGACAGGTATGAAGAAAATAGGATAGCAGATTGGAATGGAATCTGCTCTAACAACCAGAAACCTTGGCTAACCTTTTTCTGTATTTTGAAGAAGAGTTATAACAGAGTGAGGAAATTCCTTTTTGTTCTATGATATGTGGGGCAACTGAAATAGATATTACAACTGGGGAACTGCAATAACTAGAAGCATCTATTCCCCCCCCCCTCATATTTCCGATTTCCTTTCCATGAAATCCTACATAGCCTTTCCTCTCTTAATGCTTCCTTCTCTCTTTCCTTGAACAGCCAGCCTACCTTTATCAGCCCCCTAGGCCTCAGTTTTCCCTCCTTTCCTCTGTGTGGCAGCCTCTACTTGGGAAAACTGGTCCAGTTTCATAGTGCCAGCCACTGGGCTGGGCCCAATTACATGGTTGGGAACCTGCAAGGATTTAGGAGGGGCCCTTCACTTTCCCCTGTATCCCACTCCTTGAACAGTTTCTTCTTTCCTTCCTCCAGGCAACCGTGATTTATTTCATACCTTCTCTCCTTCCTACCCCATAACCAACCTACCTTTCATCTTTCCCACAACTTAATATTATTTATTTGCTTCAATTATACCCTGTCTTTCTCCACAATGGAGACCCAAAGCAGTTTACACCATTCTCTTCTTTTCCACTTTATCCTCATACCAACCCTGTGCCTGAGAGATAGGCTGAGAGAGAGTGACTGGTCCAAGATCACCCATTGAGTTTACTTGTGAAACAGATTGCCAACCAAAGCCACAGAGAAACTCCTTACAAGTTATGGCATAACAGAAAGCCAAGCATAGAACACATTAGGTTATTTGGATCCAAGGCCTATGCCCATATACCAAAAAAGATCCAAACTTTGTAGGCTATTCTCCAAAAGCAAGGGATACAGAATTCTAGACCCAAACACTAACCATATTACCACAAGCAGAGTGATGTAGTTTGATGAGCAACCAAGGACAAATGAACTACTGTGACAGATAACCATCCAGAGGGAGATGGTGACAACAACCAGCTGCTAGTGTTTTTGCCCAGAGCCAATGGATGCAGTCACTAGGCAGGCATAACCAGATGGTCAACCAGAAGAGGAGCTAAAAACAGAAGTTCCTGAACCAGTAGGTGAGTCAGAAGAGCCAGAGACTGTTGCAGAAGTAGATGAGAGACTCCTCACAGGCCAACAAGGGAGTTTCCATTGAGAAACTAACCTCCCTTGAAGGACATTGCTACCACATGAACCAACATCATGGACTAAATTACAGAGTGTGCTTGAACCTGAAGCAAGCAAGTGGAGAAAAGCATCATGAAAAGAATTGGATGCACTGCATTAGACTAAGACAAGGGCTTTCACTGAAGTACCTAAGGGTAAGAATGCCATTGAGTTTAAGTGGGTTTTTAAGACTAAGTAGGATGAAAATGGTGATGTTGAGAGATACAAAGCCAGACTTGTGGCAAAGGGATTCTCTCAAATTCATGGATCAGATTATGACCAGCTGTTTATGCCAGTTGTAAAATATTCCACAATTAGGATGCTCCTAAGCATCACAACTTTCAGAAAGATGTAAACAGAATTCTTAGACATTAAGACTACCTTTTTACTTAGCAAAATAGTAAAAAGAATTATACATGAAACAGCCACCAGTGTGTACAGATGAAAAGAATAAACATCTACTCTGTAAACAGGACTTTATGTGCCTAAACAAGCTGCAAAAGCATGGTTCTATAAACTGACCAAGGTGCTACCCAATCACACAAGGCAAAGCTGACCCCATCTTCACAGTAGACACAAAGACAGAAAATGGACTCTTTTTTTGTGACCTATGTCGATGTTCTGATCATTTGCTATGAAAATCAAAATGACTGTGCTGAGATTATATCCCAACTAAAGAAGGGAGCAGAAGTCAAACACCTAGGCAATGCTAACTTTTACTTGAGAATTCAGATTGAATGGGAACCCAGATGAATGTTATCTTCTTAGTCAAAAGGAGGAGAGACAGGACTATTGAAAAGCCTGGGCCTGGAAGGTATAAACCAATGCCCACACCAATGGAGTCAGGCTACTACAAAGAAAAGGAACCTGATGAACCACTGCCAGACAACAACAAAAACTACAGAGCTGCCATAGGCAAGCTTCTATACTTAGTGATGACAACAAGACCAGATGTTGCAACAGCTGTAAGTATATTATCCAGAAGGGTTAGTGCACACACCACAAAGAATTGGACTGCAGTTAGGGTGATGAGGTACTTCAAGGGCACTGCACACTTTAAACTGAGACTGCCAGCAACTACTAATCCCGCACCATTGGGATATGTTGATGCAGACTGGGCTGGAGAAAGATCAAACCTAAGATACTAAGATCCAGTAGAGATTATGTATTTTTCTAGGAGTGGTGGCAAAGTTGGACAAATCACTGTTGCCCACTCATCTACTGAAGCAGAATTAGTATGTGCTTCCAAAGCATGGTGAGAATTAGAGTGTCTTTTAATTTTACTGGGGATTTTGATATTAAGGAACTTTTGCCAGTTCAACTGCTAGAGTTGTATAGCCCTCTCTCTTTCAGAGATGAACAGTGCATGAACAAAGCACACTGGAATTGGGAACATGCATGTAAGGGTCCTGCAGGGCTTCAGGGACCAGGAGCTGTTGAGCTACACTACTGTCTTAATGAAGATATGACATATTTACCATGCCACTACCAAGAAACAAATGCCAAGACTTGCGGGACAACCTGAATACTGTGGACCTCAACAGCATACAGAGTCAAGAGGGAGTGTTGGACTGAGAAACTCAGCAAGCCTGGACACTGAGGGGCACTACATCACTCTAAGGGTGTCTAAGTGTTATCTCCTTGAATTCGATGCCTTTTGGGAACAGCCCTCTGCCCTCTCCTCTCTCACACACATTTATCTCTATGCCTCTGCGCATGGCCTTCCATGAAGACACATGTCTGTAGATACAGTCTGGGCCAGCACCAGGGTTTTTGGTGCCCTAGGCCCCAGCCCTCCCAACCTTCAGCACCAAGTGCTCCAAGTGCACCTGCCACTGCACCACCTCAACTAAGCCTTCCCAGGTCTGTGCTTCTGCCTGTTACCCACCCAGCCAAAGTGACCCAGGTGGCTGCTGTTACCTGGTTTGCATTGTGGTCTGCTCCTCCTGGTGGTTTCAATGGGCCCACAGTGGGTGGAGAGGAGAGGAGCATCCAATAGGGGGAAACCTCTCACTACCCAGCTGCTGCAGAACAAAAGAGGCTGGCCTGCCTTAACTGGCCCAATGAGTGAAAAGGCAAAATATAAATGAATAAATAAAACATTCCTAAGGCTCTAGACCCAATGTGTAGAGCTGAGTTTGAATGTGTGAGATCACTCTAAATTGACAGATTGAATATTTAGAATTGGATCCTGTGGATCTGTTCTGCTAATCCTGATGCTTTCCACTAGCACAAGAAGCCCTCTGTGTCAAAAGAAGGTGCTTTGCAAGAGGAAGTCACTGCTATTAGTGGAATGGAGGGGTGGGTTCCAACCTTTAGATCACTTGTGCTGTAGGACCGTGTCATTTCCTTATAGGAAAAGTGATTCAAGTAATCTGACATTCATAAGAATGTTTACAGAGGCTTGTAGTGACCCAACTTATTTGTACTGGGGTTAGGGATGGCACAGTGAATTCCAGTAATGGAGACTATAGGATAGCAGATGTCAGATAATGGAAGTAGAGTCCCTGTGATCTAAATTACTCTCTTTTTCTGCACCTTTTAATGAACTGAGAGGCATGCTCAAAATAATGGTCATGTTTTCCGCCACACATTTCTGAGGAAATTACAGCTTAATGTCTCTAACCAGAAGCAGAGACTTGTCAGAAGCACATAAAGTTAAGTAGTGTGCTTGTTTTCTTTGACATAAATCAATTTGATCTTTGGTGCAAAATATCACTTTTTAATGCTTCTTTCTGACAAGAAGCAAGGTCACAAAGTATTACAACTATTGTCAGAAAACCCAAATATTAAAATGTGTTTGCATCTCATTGAATTTGATCATCAAATAATTATGTTCTCAAAAAAAGTGGCTGTTTCTTAAATGCTTCCTCCAATCACTGCAAACATTTTTCATAATGCATAACTAATTGGGAACATGAATTCAGTTGTGTAGTCAATCAGCCATCCACTGTATGACAGTGACATGAGAATTAGTTTATCTTGTTCCAGTTAGATGTTCAATGTCATTCAGGGTTTTGTTTTGTTTTTTTAAAAAAACAGATAGTAATACCTTTACAATCTACTCAGTGGTTGGCAATGAGGGTAAAGCTACATAGAAATGTTACATGCCCCCCCACCCAAGAGTGGAAAGAAATGAAATAAAGTCAATTCAGAAGTTCAAATACTGGAATAATGTGAAGGGAGGGAATAGGATGTTTGATTTCAGATTTCAAAAGGAATGTTTCATTCCCAATTTAAATGTTTGTAAGAATTTATCTTAAAATGATTTCAGATTTGTGCCCATTCATCTTTTGGTATACTCAGGCCACAAGGGCACTGGGTTCAGCTGCTGGGCTGTAGTTGGTAGGGTTATGCTACTGGGCTGGTCACTATTAGGTTGGCTCTACTGTTTAGCTCCAGTGCATTCAACGCCCTGTTTCTGTGCTGCAGTCCTTGCAGAAAGCACCCCACCCCCACCCCAGTTTGTAATTCAGAGAGATTCTCAGATTTGTACTAAGGTCCTGTGTGTGTGTAGCACTGGCTCTTGGCCACCCTCCAAGTGCAAGGCAATTCCAAAACTACCCCCAGACTGTAAGATTAAGACCAATTTTGCACTAGACTTTTAATCCTGGTTTAGCCTGGTCCCCAAAGTGACATTCTATGCTAGAATCAGAGAAACCAACTCTATGACTCTATGATTCTATGAATGTCAGCTTGAGAACAGGGATAAACTAGGTCTAGTGTGAAATTGGTCTAATAAGTCTTCCAGAATGGTACAACCCCCACTCTCTGAGGTCATACAATACACATATCTCCAGATTAGACATATTCCCAATCAACAATACTTCTGTCTTGCTCAGATTGGTTTTCAGTTCAGTCCACCATTCAGTCCATTATTGAATTTAAGCCCCAGATTCAAATCTGCTGTGCTTCCCTAGGACCTTATAGAAAGGAGAGAGAGAGAGAAAGTGCCATTTCTGGATAGCCTGACCTAGTTGTTTCATGCAATTACTGAAAAGCAACAATAACAACAACTTTTATTGGTATAACAGCACAGATGTGCACAATCAGCAAGGGAGAAAACATATATTACCCCAACATTTGAAACATTCCTCTCCTCTTAGAAGCACAGAACAGATATTTAGCCACCATCTCAATAATATCAGGGTTATGAGAGGGCAACAGGAAGATAGTCTTACCACCATCAGATTGTCCCTCATGATTTCGAAGAAGAGGATCTAAGTACATGGCACGAATATCGCAGTAAAATGTACAATGCAGAACATGTTCAGTACTTTCTATATCCCTTGAACCACAACCACAAAACCTGTTGGAATATGGAATTTTCTTAAACCTCCCATACAGCACAGCAGAAGGAAGGACATTAAAGCAAGCTAACATGAAGGCTCTACAAAGGTTAGGGGAAGTCAAGCAAGACAGATGATTGATGATGATGATGATGAATTACTGAAAAGCATGGGAGACAAAATAGAACCCCACAAACCATAGTGTGGAGAAACAGATTTCCAGTACTATCTTCCGAGACATATACATAGGGGAAGGAGGTGGTAGAGCATCTGCTTGAAGATGGTAAGCAGAAGGTCCCAGGTTCAATCCCTGACATCTCCAACTAAAAGGGGTCCAGGCAAATAGACGTGAAAAACCTCAGTTTGGACCTTGGAGAGCCGCTGCCAGTCTGAGTAGACAATACTGACTTCGATGGACCAAGAGCTTGATTCAGTACAAGGCAGCTTCATATGTTCATATGTACTCCATAAAACCTCAATACTTGACTAGTGTGAACATGCTTTTTAATTTTTTGCTGTGTGTTTTGTGTGTGTGTGTGTGTCTGCACCTGGAAGTTATGTTGACCTCTTGTGACTGATCCCTTCTGGGGGCCTGGAGGAAATTCAGAGAGGTGGCTGAATAGAGCCTGCCCCTGTCTCTTGATGGGGTATTTCAAGGTGGTCTCCCATCCAAGTATTTGCCAGAGTCGACCCTGCTTATTTTCCACAAGATCTGATGAAATCAGACTTGCCTGGGCTATCCAGGTCAGGGCTTACTGTGAACATGCTTTATGTGGGGCTGCCCTAGATAATGCTTCAAAAACTGCAATCAATGCAAAATAGAGCTAGCTACTCCAATAGTCTCTCAGAGGACATTAGAAGACCCACATCCCTTCTATCATTTTGGAAGGGATGCAAGACTAAATTTTTAGAAGCACCTTTGTCTCATCTGGATGAATGTTCTTAACACACTGGCTTAGAAGGATAAGTGGAATTTCTTATGATTGTTCTTGCTTGCTCTTTTATCAGATTGATGTTTTAAATACTTAATTGTTTTTACGTTACTTGAGTCCCAGTTTGCTGAGAGGAAGACAGGCTTAATGTATGTATCAAAAGACAGAGACAGGAGGTAAAACATAGGTTCCATGTGGCACACAGGCCTTTCAAGTTGTACAGAAAAGCATCAAAGAAGGCATACACCTCTGTATAAATTGATATATGATGTATGTAAATTGATGACGTACTGTATACACATTGTGCCCTGTAATCAGGGAGTGGAGTCAGGGCTTTTTGAGTTAGGATCCTGTAGACTCAATTAGGGATAGTCACAGACTGGAAAAATGGAGGTTCATCCCAGTTTGTGGGGTCTCACAAACCATGAACCTTCCTGTTTACTGAACTGGTTCATTTTTTCTGGAGACTTGCTGTGGGCTAGAGATGCCAAACTTACAGCAAGTCTTTAGCTGACTCTTCTCCACCTGCCCTCCAGGTTAGGTGAGATTAAATTTTGCTGGGCTGACTTACAGCCTCCCAAAAAAAGCACACCCAGGAAAGTGCTCTCTGGGGAAATCATAGCCATAGGTTCAGGAGTGTGTTGAAGGAGGACCTCCTCAGGATGCTCCTTTACTTGCCCTCCAAGTTTAGTGAGGATTGGATTTGGGAGTGAGTAGCAGCCCCCAAAAGCAGTTGCTCACAGGAAACTGTTCTCTGGGTAAATCACAGCTGCAGGTTCAGGAGAAGTGTGTCGAGCAGCCCCACTGCAAGCTAGAGGCATCTAGCTCACACACCTCTCCAGGATGCCCCTCTACATGACCTCCAAGTTTGGTGAGGATTGGCTTGGTAGGGGCGGGGAGTACTGCACACCTCCTCATCATAGACATTGTCACTGCAAATGGGCAATCCTTCTCCTTGGGCCCAGGAGGTGGTCACCCTCCTCCTCCTGGAGGATCCTAGGGTACAAAGTGCAAAAGGGGGAATCTAACGGGGAGCCTAGTGCAGGAGGATAGTGGAAAGCTGGAAAACCAAGATGAGGGGCAGACATAGTAAAGGCAGCTGATAGTGTTAAGCCCAACAGGGAGAGGTACCCAGAGACATGGAAGCTGAGGACCTGAGGGTCCAAGGGGCAAAAGGGGAAGAAAGAAACTGAGGGTTCAAAAATCCCACTGAGGAGGAGTGTGGGCCCTCAGCTGAGGAACCCACAGGCTGAGCTCCTCTGCTTGGCTTGAGCAGGACAGGTGCCTCAGAGCCCTGAGTAAGCACCAAACACCTCCAACCCCACTGTTTTCACACTGAAGAATTACTTCCAGTTCCCTTTCCTCTTTGACTCAACTCTATCTCTGCCTAACTGCCTGCTGCAAAATAAAAACAGCTTCATGCAAGCTGGGAATATATATCCATTCTCCCCCTAAAATGGGAGCTCTCTTGTTGGCAGCCAGTACTGCCTGTCGAGCTTGGGAGGCCACTATTGTTGTTTTCAAGGCTGCAGAAGTCCATCCTGATTGCTTTGACAATTAATTCATTAGCGCCAGCATATCTGTTGCACAAACCACTGACATGAACCAAATGAACCTCTGTGAAAACCGTGGAGGTTTGTGGGAGGTTCATTGCAGATCACATGGCCATCAGCTCACAAACCATTAACCGGCCAATTTTCATGATGAATTTAGGTTCATGATGAGGTTCATGCCCATCCCTAGATTCAATAGTCCTCTGAGACCTGACTTTGTAGGCTATATAGAGATGACACTTATTCATGCTTTTTTTTACTGTACTGTTTAGAAGACACAAGAGGATGGGGGCCTCTATGGGGCATGAATAGCTTGCCATGCTCTTTGAAAGGGACTAGCTAGTGTGTGGCAGATGCTGGTAAGAGAAGAGGAGAGAAAATGTAAATGAAAATGGGTTTCTCTGGGTTACTGAAGTGTGATAAGCAATGTTGTAACTGATTGACTGATTGATTGATTGATTGATTGATTGACTGTTTGATTTATTCGATTTTTATCCTGCCCTTCCCACCAAAGGAGGCTCATGGCAGCTCACAGTTCGTAATAGTAAAAACAACATCAATATAAAAACATTAGGCTAAAAAGTAACAGTCAAGTGCTATTACAATACAAATAAATACGTAGGTGGCATTCAGTAGTCTTAATAGGCTTAATAAGCACCGTTCACATCTAGTGGCCTCAGTGATGGCATAGCAGATTGATGGTGCAGTCACTTCATCTAATTCCACAGTTGTATGTGTCACAGAATGTACCACTGATTGCCACTCTCTTACTGTTCCACACAGCTGAAATTATATCTAGTTTCTAAGTTATGAATTTGCCATTCTGCAACCTCCAAACAATAAGCCTTCTGGAATGCTTGCTTTCCTTCTTTTAGGAAAACAGCAATAGAACTTCCCAAGAATTCTTTCAAAACAAAAACTCTGATCCAAGTTCCAAATCCATAAGGAATTTTTATGGTGGAGAGTTGGAACACACCCTTCCTGAAGAACAGTCACTGAAAATCCAAGTCCATTTCTTGAGAGAAAAGCTCATTAAAAACTAGCAGATCTCAGTGGTTTTATTGCAAACCAATCAACCTGAACCTGTAAAGGAGTCTGATCTCACCCAGATTCATGGGTCTTCTATTTTTGACTTTACCTGCTGGTGATAGGAATTGATTTCAAAGGCTCTAAAATTAGCTCTGTACATCAAAGAATTGTTATAACATGTCTCAGTAATGTTGCCGTTTTACAGGTTTTTCTGTTCAGTGTGTGTTCTTTAATTGAAAAAGTGTAACCCTCAAATCCAGAAATTGGTGACTTAGTTAACTCTCCAATGGAAAGATCACTAGAAAATTGACTTGTAGGGGTGAAGTTGTTTTCCTGTGATGCAGGCAGAAAGTTGATGATAGTTTCCTAAAGTTAGCAAGGTCACTTTGCTTGAGTGAGGCCTGATGCAAGAAATAAATAAATAAAGCTGTTTGAGAGGCAAGAACTTCCAGATGCCAATTCTATGAATGATGAGCACATTTTGGAGACTGTTGAAGCACATTTGCCCTACATCTTTGCATAGCCCTCTTGGCATGATCATGAAATGTGTATGTGTGTGTAGATTCTATGAAAGATAAAATGAATGTATGTAAATCAAGGACCACCTATATTCCACTCCTAATGTTCCATGTATAATGCTACATTAAACTGTCATCTCAGATAGGCTGCCGGGGCTTCACACAAAGAGCAATGAGCGACTTTGGTTTTGAGTGATACTTTTCTCCTACTGTCTACATGAAAAGAGTTGTATCAGGCCTACTTTTAGAAATAAATTTGTAGGTACCATGAACAGCAAAAACAGGGCCCATCTTGCTTGCTGTGGAAATGAGTTGCTTTACTAAAGACAAAGATGCCAAGTGATTCTTTGCTCTTGTAAATCTTATGCAATGAGTGAAGCCTTGGAAGACTTTTTCCATTATAATTCCACAAGGAAACATCGTACATACAACCTGTTACTATGCAGAGCTGCGGCACCAAGTCCAACAAAAGCAATGATCCGAGGGACCCCTAATTTTATATATCACTGTAGTATTAAACCAATTATTTAAACAATGTACCTTCATTTGTAAAAAGAAATGGCCGCATTTCGTAACTGCCTGTGCACTAGGCACTTGTCAACATGTTATTTGCAAACGGAAGGAACATTCTGTTTATTGAAATCAGCAAAACCTATTGGTCGCTCCGAGTTTTATATTTGAAGTCTAAGAAGCAGAAAGTATTTTAGCAAAAGGAAGGTCCTTTTTCTACTTTGTTTTTTGTCTTTAGCACCTTCTTTTTTAGCCTTTCTCACTCACACTTCCACTTTTTCTGATTTTAAGCTGGAAGAAACAGTGAGGTGGTAAAAAGAGTTTGTACTCATAAAGCTTTGATGGCCCAGCCATCTGGCGTAGAACCCTCATAAAGGAAGCCCCATGGAGGTTAGGAAGGTCAGAGACTGCATAGGCCAGGGACCAAAGGAAGTCCGATTCAAATAGGACCAGACTTCTGAACATCAAAATCTAAATTGTAGCCAGGAGACGGTTTCCAAAAATACACTGTTGATAAACACCACTTCTTTTCTGTGTGTTGTGCCTTCTTGGATAAATGCATGAAGCCACAAACAGCCCTATCTCTTCCTCTCTGCAAACCAAGATCCTCCAATATCTCATTGTTTAAGCTGCCTTCCTTTCCCAGTGCGCAGCTCATTAACGAGTGTGACCTGAAGGCAGGGAAAACCCCAGCCCTGAAAGAACTTTTGTATAATGGATCCTTGCTGTTTAGAGACTATAAAAATAAACAGGCCTGGTTAATTTTTTTAAGTGAAACCGCCCCCCTCCAATAAACACAAAGATTTTCAAGTTACATTCAGAAATGGGATCATTTGCATGTTGTCTGCTTTCTCATGGAAAGATATATGATGTCGTATGGGACATACCTCTGTTGATTAATATTCTACATTGTATTTAGATTCATTAGAAATCTATAGGTCTTCTACAACAGTAGGCTTCCCCTTCCAATACAGAAGTGTCTAGTATTGGACTTCAGTATCCTTACAATAATAACAAAGAAAGAGGTATTCTAAGAAGTGCCATCCTTCATCTGAGGAGACAGTGCTTGACACATTAGGGATCAGTATGCTCCCTGTTTGTCTTATCCTCTCCCCTCCTCCTTCTTGGTCCATTTTCTTCCTGTCACAGCCCTGTCTATAGGCAAACATTCAATTACTAGACGATGGGAACTTTATGTGTGACTGTTTCTCATTTTGAACCATTTAATGATGGTTAATTATCACAGATTCTGTAATATGTTCCTTTAATACACCACTCAACCAACTTCTAAAATAGCAGGACTCCCGTGATGTAGCAGGAAGATCACACATAGTCTAAATGCCAGCCCACATTTTAACATGTTTAGGAATGCAACTGCATTTTAATATCAAGCATTAGTAGTGAGGATAGCAATGGACTAGAAGTGAGGTCATGTGTTAACAAGGAGCCCTGTTTGCAGCAAGGTGCAAGGGGGGAAGGATCAACAGGACTGTAGCCAGCCACAGTCTGACAGGAAGAAAGGTGGGCTGAAGAGGGGTGGGCAGCCCACAGCCACAGAAAATCTTGGACCTCCCCTTACCTGATGGGCCAACGTGTGCCTAAATTTAGGCTGGTCACAGACTGTCAGTGTGCCTTGAATTTTGTGCCAAGAGGAATCAGGTTATATGCAACACTACTAAGCTCTGATAAGAGAAGTGGACGTTGACCGTCCCAGACCAGTGAGAAGCCTCTTCAGTATGGATAGGCTAACATATGTAAATTACTGAAGTCCTTATAGCAATTTTGTAAATTACTGAAATCCTTATAGTAAATTGTAGCGGCATTTCCTCCACCCTCTGTTTTTACCATTTTAAGGCTGGGGAAGGGGCGGTGAAGCACCGACTTCCCCGGCTCTTTAAGGGCCGAACCCCTCTCCTGCCGCCGATCAGCTGGGAAAATCACCACAGTAGCAGCAGGTGACCCGCTGAAGAAGTGGCACTGCCCTTGCCACCTTTCCTCTTCCTTCCTGGGCGGGAAGGAAGTGGAGAGGAGGCAAGGGCAGCGCCGCTTCTTCAGCGGGTTGCCTGCAGCTGCTGTGGCAATTTTCCCAGCCGATCAGCTGATTGGCGACAGGGGGGTCAGCCCTTAAAGAGCCAGGGAATGGCTTCACCGCCTCTTCCCTGGCGCAGTGCCGCGAGGGGGTGCGGCGGCGAGGCTGCATGGCACTGGGGGGTGGGGTGATGAGACAGCATGGTGGCACAGGGGGTGGAGCCAAATTCAGTGCCCCCACCCTGCCGGCCCTGGGGCCATGGTGGGCGGGCCAGCCCTGGTGCTGGTCCCTGGTGCCAAAAAAGTTGGGGACCACTGTTGTAGCTGACTTGCTTTTTGGTAGCAGAACAAGGGACTCCGAGCTATTCCTCTTTGCTTCCACTGACACACCTCCATTTCAGTCTTGCCTTGGCTGTCCCCAGGACTTTATTTGTAGAGAAAGCCCAGCAGAAACTCATTTGCATATTAGGCCACACACCTCTGACATCACAATTGTTTCATACAGGGCTTTTTTGACAGAAAAAGCCCAGCAGGAACTCATTTGCATATTAGGTCACATCCCTGATGCCAAGCCAGCTGGAACTGTGTTCCTGTGTTACCCTGCTAAAAAAAAAGTCCTGGCTGTCCCATCCCATCACAGTAACCCAGAACAGAAGTTACTGGTTTAATCTTACATCATCTCTAAATATCATTTACAGAAAGTGAGTCATAAAAGTTAGTGATACCACCAAAAGTTCCTAATTGCTTAGACTGGCTTATAATGCTTGCCTCCAATCTGTAGCAAACATTAAATTCTGGAAGGTCTTCTTGGGTCAGGGTCAGAACTGAAAACCATGCCAGAGAAAACCATCTCCCACTTTCCTACCCTCACTGCTGTAGCTAGAGTGCCACACAGAGTGGGAGAGAGGAGTCTCTTTCTCTCTCTTCTCTCTATATCCAGCCCATGCTCTGAACCATGTTTTTGCAGTGTCTCAGGAACTATAGTTCCTAAAGATCCTCATGTTAGAATGATATTTTATATACCTTATTTCCGACTGTTATTTTATGCCATACTTGACTATTTTGTAAGTATTTCAGCTTTTTTTTTTTAGCTTTTGTTAATTTTTTTCTGATTTGTGCTGGACATTGACTGTATTAAAATCAAACGAATGAATGATACAGTACTCAGGCTTTAGGCACACAAGACATTTTTGGAGCAAGATTCAAGCTGCCTGGCACTGGCACACACGAGTATAAGCTTTCTTTATTTGAACCTAACTGAATCTGAAGAAGTGTGCATGCACACGAAAGCATATACCTTAAATAAAACTTTGTTGATCTTAAAAATGCCTCTGGACTCACACTTTGTTCAGCTGCTTCAGACAAACACCATTACCCATCTGAATCAATACATATTATTCAGTTTTTAAAACAGGTAACTAGATGCAACACCAAGAGCAGTTATGCACTTACAGAGGATTAAGTAGACACCAGAGTTGTGTAACATGTAATGATATCCCAGATGATGACTATTTGACAAGTTATGGTCAGGTTGCGAGCCCAAGGGGCAATGAGCAATACTAGAAGAAATTAACCTCGAACATGAGTAGTGAGAGGGTAACAGGTAAAGGTTTCTGGTTATGGGGACTGAGTACATCTCTCATTACAAGTTCACAGTTTCTTCAACAAGAAACAGCAATTAAGTGGCTCTGCTCAACAAAAAACTGAGTTGCACCTAGCAGGAACTTATGGAGCCAGAGCAACAACTGGAAGCTTTGTATTTTGGAATCATTGGGTATCCTTCAGCAGCACCTTCTGTCTTCTCTGCCAGAAATTCATACAGGAGTGAAGACACTTGAACAGTTGCTAATTGATAGAGCTCTGGATTTTGGTTTCTTGCCTGAGAATCCCAAGCCAGTCCTTGAAGTACAGAAAGGTATCAAATATGGCTACCAACATCCAACTAGGGCCTGGAGTCCTCCTGGAATTACATCTTCTATCCAGAAAACACAGAAGAGTTTCCCTGGATGAAATGGCAGCTTTGGAAGGTGGACTGTTGGGATGGGCATGGACCAAAAAAAGGTGGTAAGGTTCAGGGCCTGTGGCAGCTGATGGACTGAACCCTGAACTGAACCAAACAGGCCTCATACAGACTGAACCAGTCTGGGAAGTTAGGATGCAGCAAAATAGCCCCATGGAGAGCTTGAGTCTCCACACTCACAGGGGTTCTCCAGGTAACTCTCCTCTGCTTTCTTACCATGTTTGGTAAAGATTGGACTTAGGTGGTCCAAGTTATGCCCCCCCCCCCCCAAAAAAGGGTGGTGCCTCCAGGAAAGCATGGTTTCTGGAGTGTATAAAATAGAACCTGTATGTTTAACCTCCATGAAGAAAGGTTAAAACGCTTGGGGCTCTTTAGCTTGGAGAAACATCGACTGCGGGGTAACATTATAGAGGTTTACAAGATTATGCATGGGATGGAGAAAGTAGAGAAAGAAGTACTTTTCTCCCTTTCTCACAATACAAGAACTTGTGGGCATTCGATGAAATTGCTGAGCAGTCAGGTTAGAACTGATAAAAGGAAATACTTCTTCACCCAAAGGGTGATTAACATGTGGAATTCACTGCCACAGGAGGTAGTGGCAGCTACAAGCATAGATAGTTTCAAGAGGGGAATGGATAAGCATATGGAGCAGAAGTCCATCAGTGGCTATTAGCCACAGCTTATTGTTGGAACTCTCTGTCTGGGGCAGTGATGCTCTGTATTCTTGTGCTTGGGGGGGAGGGCACAGTGGCAGGGCTTCTAGCCCCACTGGTGGATCTCTTGATGGCACTTGGGTTTTTTGGGCCACTGTGTGACACAGAGTGTTGGACTGGATGGGCCATTGGCCTGATCCAACATGGTTTCTTCTTATGTTCTTATGTAAGGGCAGCAGCGGGGAGGGGCGACTTTGCCCTGCTGTCACCTTGACCGTGGGTGGGTAGGTGACTGTGCAGGTGACTGTGCAAGCTATGAAGGCTGTGACCGTGCAGGTGAGCCCAGGCCCAAGCATGACAAGGAGGTTGGCCCTGCCCCACAATCACCTTTACAGTGGCTGAGTGGGTGGGCCCAGGGGAACAGCCACCTGCTTGTGGGTGGCTGTTTCCCTAGGCCTACCCACCTGCTGTCAAGCAAAGCCACCACCTCCTGCCCTGCCCAGGCCTGGGAACCACCAGCAGTGTTTGCCGGTGAGTATTTCTCCAGGCCTACAGTCAAGGTGATAGCCAGACAAGGCCCTTCCCCTTGCCTAGGAGTCACACACTATATCAGAGGTGGCTCAGCATAATGACAGTAAGAAGACTCTGAAGTGTTGAAACTGGAAGGAAGATGTGGAAGTGGCTTGGGGCCCTTAGAGGAGGGAGGGAGGGAGAGAAAAGGCTTGCCAGCCCCTAGGTCCCAGCAGGGGATCCCCCAGTTTTGCAGGCTCCTCCCCACCACCAGCCAGCTGGCCAGTGAGGGGAAGCCCTGCCCCAACAGCCACAATGTGCCGTTAAACCTTGGCAGGCTTAAAAGAACCTTGCAAATGGTTTCTGTTTTGCATTCTGTGTGCGCCTTTAAATCTCAGCTGGAGGAAAGCTGCATGGGTGGGGTGAGCAAGAAAAGCTCTTCCTGTTGAGTTTGTGAATCATGTGAGAAAGGAAACAAAGCCAATACAGTCCCTCTGTTTGTTGCAGGTTGTGTGTATAGTAAAATGGAGTTAACTAGAACCCAATTAGCGAATGGAAGAAAAATCCACCCCATAGGCTGCTTTCTTTTTGTTTTCCTCTTAGTCTGAAGAAGTTTATTTATTTATTTGTTTGTTTATTTGGTTCATTTATATTCTGCCCTATCCCAAGCAGGCTCAGGGCGGATCACATACATATAAAATCAACACATAATGCAATAAATGCAATGCAATAAAACCAATAAATACAATTAACTTAATACACAGTGCAGTATAGTGTAACAACGTGGCGGAGTGATAATACAGGTTGGGGTAGACTAGTGGCCTTGATATGGCAGTTCAGATCACTGTTCAGACCACTATGGGGGAGGATGGACGATGGTTGAAATACAGCAACTCTTGTGAGTAAATTGCCCCCATGAGATCACAAAAGTGTGATCCCTTTAAATGCGATGGCCAGAACTCCCTTCGGAGTTCAATCATGCTTGTCACACTCTTGCTTCTGGCTCCATCTCCAAAGTCTCCTGGCTCCACCCCACAAAGCCCCCAGGTATTTCTTAAGATGGACCTGGCAACCCTATCCTGGTAACATGTCCCTTCAGAGAGGACTATGAGTCAACATGTCTTGCCCCCATGCTACTCTGTGGTAGTACTGGTCAAGCTAAACTCTCCAGATTTGTTGGTGTCAATGCTTATTGCCCAGGGAGAAGCTGTAACTCCCAGAAATAAGGGAAAGAGATAGCATCTGCAGACAAAGATCTGAGACAGCTGTGGGGATTTTTCAAGCTCCCAGTGCCCAATGGAATGAGGCTTGTAAGTCTATTTCTTCACTTGGGGATTCAGCAAAGAGAAACATCTCCAGTCACTTCCAGAAAATGCATATGCAAAGGAATGCATACATGGAATGGATCCTTCTTCTACAGTGACTGAGGGAGCTCTTTCATGCAAAGTAGTGAGCCTTATGCATATATCAAGTGTATTTCTTCCTCAACACATGTACAAAAGGAATACATGAACATGGTGTGGTTGGTTGTATTTCATAGAAGGAAACCTAACTTCAAGACCAATGTGGCTTCAAGCATCTGAGAAAGATTTTCCTCCATTACAATTGATATTTTAAAAACCAATAGAATATGTTTATAATGTCATTGCCTAGTTATAATAGTTGAAATGGTAGGTCTACAGTTTTCCATCTGGCTTCTTGTGTTGTCTTAAATTTACAAAGTAGCTGAACGCCAGTTTCATTCTTTCATGAACCATTATTTTCTTCTTTTAATCAGTGAAGTACCTAGAATGTAATTTATTGAAAGATGTCTTAGACTAACAAAATCTCAGGAAATTCAGAGTTAAGCCTAAAACACTGTCCTTATCTCACCCTGATGGGTTTAGGTACTGTAGCCCATATGGTATGAACCTCCTTCAGCCTTGCCTCCTATTTTCAGGGCACCTGATTAATTCAGTGTTGCCATGCTGTATGCAGACACAATGGGAAGACTCAGGATAAGAGTGTCGGGTTAACTCTGAATCTCCTGGTTCCTTTAAGACTATTAATGTTATTACAACATAAAGTGGGTGGTTTAATACCTTATGGATAGTGCTTAAGGGAAGCAACATCTGCCATGGGTTGGGTTCCTTCACAGCTAAGCAGTAACTTAAGAACCCCAGCTCTTTTTCCTGAATTAAAAGACAGCTTGATTGCTGTAGATAAAATTAATGAAAGGATAAAAAAAATCCTCCAAAAAAGACAAAATCTTCAGTAAGTCCTCATCCTTAGTAAAGTCCTTGTTCATGCTATTCTACATTATTCCATCACATAGTTCTATAGGGACTTCTCTGCTTTTACTACTATTTGTGGTGCTTTCTGTAAACCATACTAAATATTTTCAGCAACAGCCAAAGGCCATGCTTCAGAATATATTTACATGGAAAAGTTCAACTGGGACTATTTTCAAAGTTAATGTTTTTAGGGTTGGGGGTAAATCTTTAAAGCTTCAGCTTCTATTTCAGAAAACACCTATTCTGTGTTCTTACATTAGCTAATGAAAACGACTCCTTAAATTAATGGTCACTGTTTTACAACCTCTACTGAATACTATCATTTCTAGGAATTGATCCCATGGAATTCAGTGAAAAGAGCTACAGCATTTCCTTTAGCATATATATGGTATAATGTAAGAAGCTAATAAAATCTGTTGAGAACCTAGCATCCACTGCAACTTGCTTTGAGTACATTCAGAAAGGTTCCAAGTGCTTGGACACTGATCAAGCAATCTTAACTCCTTGGGACAACTGACATTGCTAGACACATTAGTTGCAATATGAAGCTTTTATGAAATTGTTCTTTGTGGCCAATGCTTCCAAGCACCAAGCTAGTTTTCTGAGAAGGTCTTATGAAATGATGGTCAGCATCATTGCCTGGGCTTCCAAATGTAATTATTTATTAAAATGTTTGCATCCCACTGTTCTCTTTCAGCATGCAGGTTATAGCCAAAACCAGGACTCTGGGGGGAGAAAAAGCCCCGCAGGAACTCATTTGCATATTAGGTCACACCCTCTGACATCACCATTGTTTCACACAGGGCTTTTTTTGGTAGAAAAGGCTTAGCAGGAACTCATTTGCATATTAGGCCACACCCCATGATGCCAAGTCAGCCAGAACTACATTCCTGTGCATTTCTGCACAAAACAAGCCCTGACCAAAACATTACAGATACCTCCAAATACCTCTTCCTCCTATCAAAAGATGCCTACTATTTATATCCCTCAGAAACCTTGGCAAACCAACAATATTTGCAGAGCCTCCCGACAAGATTTGCAGTGAGGTGGCTCCCTTAGGGTTGCCAGCCCAGCTCTGGCAACTGGTGTGAGGTTTAGGGGGCAGGGACATGCAAACTGACATCACTCTACTGTTGCAACACAGTGGGAGACCTGACAGCCCAAGGTTCTGATCACCTCTTTAGGGAGTCTGTTTCACAAGTAGGAGTGGCAGGAGGCCCAGGCTCTGGTCAGAGCCAGGTGGGCCATCCTAAGTGTGAAAACTACCAGCAGGTGGTAACCTGAAGACAGAAGTTAGCAGCACATGAAAACATATGGGAAGAAGAAGAGAAGAGATTGGATTTATACCCCACCCTTCACTAGCCAAAGGAGTCTCAGAGCAACTTACAACCTTCCCCACCCCACAACAGACACCCTGTGAGGTAGATGGGTCTGAGGGAACTCTCACAGAACTGCTGTTGAGTAGAACAGCCTTGAGAGAATTTGTGGCTGACCAAAGGTCACATCAGCAGTTTTATGTGGAGGAGTGGGGAGGAGATATGTAGGTACCGGTCTATGAAGGGCTTTAAAGGTCACAACTAGCACCTTGAACTGAACTTGGAAATAAACTGGCAACCAATGCAACTGTTTTAAAATGGACAAAACACATTCCCATCAGCTAGCCCCTGACAATAACTAGCCTGCCATATTCTGTATCAGCAGAAGTTTTTGGGCTGTCTTCAAGGGCAACCCAATGTAGAGCATGGTACAGTAATCCAAATGTGCAGTACAAAAGCCTGGATCAGTGTAGCCAGAAAGGCTAAATCTAAGGAGATGTTTGATGAAGCACATGTAACTGATAGAAGGCACTCTTCACCACTGCACCAACCCAGGTTTCTAACAGCAAGGCTGGGTCCTTGAGCACTGCCAATTTCTTAACCTGTTGAACATCTTAAAATTATGACTCACTAAGAGCACTGGTAGTTTGAATCTCTCCAAGGCAGACCATTTCTTACTCTGCTTGTAATAAGAGTTGCTGGACTTCTGCTACTGTTCTTCCACTACTGGTAAGCAAGCATGGAGACCACAGTCAGATTTTGGTGTTTGTTTTAGATCAGGGGTGGCCAACGGTAGCTCTCCAGATGTTTTTTTGCCTACAACTCCCATCAGCCCCAGCCATTGGCCATGCTGGCTGGGGCTGATGGGAGTTTTAGGCAAACAACATCTGGAGAGCTACCATTGGCCACCCCTGTTTTAGATTAATTATGTTACTGAATTACAGACCCTAGCATGATCTTCAAAGCCTTCCTCATTAAATAGGCAATAAGTCAGGCCAGAATTCTGTGGTCTTTACAAATAGTTCCAGAAAGATGACTAGCCATCTCCTATCTTTATGCACTGTTATCCTTTAAGAATTTTCAAGTGGCATATATAGTTTTCTCTTTCCTCCTTTTGTTCTCATAACAAACCTGTGAGGTAGGTTAGGGTAATTGGCCTGAGGTCACCTACACTGCAATCCTATGAAGAGTTACAGTTTTCTAAATCCATCAAATCTGAGCTGGATAGCCCAGGTTAATCTGGTCTCATCAGATCTCAGAAGCTAACCAAGGGCAGCCTTAGCTGGTATTTGGATGGAAGACATCCAAGGAATCCACAGCCACACAGAAGGAGAGTTGATTTTTATAATTGTCATCCCTTTTTCTCCCCACAATATGTACTTTGTGAGGTAGGTAGAGCTGAGAGAGTTCTGAGAGAACTGTGACTGGCCCAAGGTCCCCACAGACTTCATATGGAAGAATGTGGAATCAAATAAACCCAGTTTTCCAGATCAGAATTTACCACTTTTTACCACTACACCACGTTGGCACATTTTAGCAAGCAGTAGGCTACCACATCCTAAACTGGATGTTGCCATTGAAGATGGCCCTGGAAACATGTAAAAACAGGTCCACATGTAAAGGAGTTTTTAAAAGAACAATTGGCCTTTTAGTCAATTTTGACAGTATCCAGAATTCTTACCCAGCATTTATTTTAATGATATTCAAACTTTAAATACCTTCTGAAAAATTATTACAGTCAAGCCATGATGGTGGGTTACTAAGACTCTCAGATTTTTTTCTCTGTTTATGTGCTATCTGGGGCATTTCCTCCAAAAATGCTAAGCA
The DNA here is from genome assembly GCF_032191835.1 of Heteronotia binoei. Lineage (NCBI taxonomy): Eukaryota > Metazoa > Chordata > Lepidosauria > Squamata > Gekkonidae > Heteronotia > Heteronotia binoei. Next base: position 101,374,538 of record NC_083229.1, read on the forward strand.
AATGGAGGATATTTTTAGTTGGACAATTTTCCTTGCTCTCCTTTCACCAGTTACACGTGGTGTATACAGCTATCCCAAGTGAATTTTGGAAGATGCCCTGAAAAACACACATTGATTTGTCTGGTGGATTGTTTAATTTCCCATTGTAGTGAAATGGTTTCACTCTCTTACATAACTGATGCAAATGTAGGACAAATATTTTCTTACTGAAGTTTACTCCAGGTACCAGCAGTCCTGTGGCAGTGATAGGCTGCAGATACATTCTTCCATTGCAAACAGGAGATTAATGTCACATGTTTTGTGGATATGGTTACCCAGCATCATAGGCTACAGTTTTGCTTGAACATGAAAGCCATTTTATGCAGACATTGACTTGATATGCATATCAACAGTCCCATTCACAAGAGTGACAGCACATCTACAGGAAGACCTTCCAGGGCAATAAGATGAAATTTCTGAAGCTGGCAAGTTTGAAGACAAAACACGTAAAAATGGATTCCTTATTTTGATAGAGGAAATACCCACAGAGAGCAAAATAAACATGGGGAGAAAACAAGATTGGAGCTGCACCTGTGGGGTTTCAGTGGGTTTATGGTTCACCAATTTACTCCTACATGGCCTGGATCCTTCACACTGGGATAAATTTCATGTTACCAAGATGAATGGAAATGAAGAGCTGTGTAATTATTAGTTTTGTTGCTGGCAGATCAATCATTTGCGATGAACTGCTCACAAAGGTCACGTATGACCTTTCGGCTGGAATTTAACTGGCACCACAGTTGTGATTTGCTCACAGCAGCAGTCCCCTGCTGGCTGTATTATAACAGTCTTGGCAGCATTAAAAGGCGGGCCTGCATTCCATGTCATTGGGCCTCTTATAATTATGACAAATGACTAAATGTGCTATTTTCAGCAAAGCAGTGGCAGTCAAAAGGGGTGCTTAGGGTTTGTAAGAGGTGATGGCTGGTGTGGCTTTTCCTTTTCTTGACTTAACACAGACTGAATCATACAAGGCCACCCCACTGATAGCTGAGCAGCATGTGAAACCCATTTTACACGTCTGCTGCTGCCTTACAGCTGCAGCGCTGCCATTTCATCTCCAGCAAAAGCAGAGCCCACGGTTCCTGCCCCTTCAGATCAGTCATACAGTTTACTGTGCCCAGGGCCTGGAGAATTTTACAGGCTTTGTTTGCAGCCAGGGTGAATGGGAGATCCCAAATACTAAGCATCTTTTACTGCAGTTTGAAAATAGGAGGGAACAAAAGCCCAAAGAAATGTACTGGAGGTGGCAGTGTTCACACTAGAAGGCAACAAGACCCAGAAGGAAGAAAGCAAATCTTTTGTGGTTTTAGAATATCACATGGGGGAGAATGTGTATTGCAATAGATGCGTATTACAGACAAGTAGGATTCATGATACTTTCATAGTCAGAGTTATGCAAACTGCATTGATGTGGGATAGATAACCAAACCCAGGCCAAACTAACAGTAGAAGGTCATGATGGGAATAATTTGAAGTATTTGAGAATTTAGTGCCATGTCAAATTCAAAGGAGTTCTGTAGAAACTGGGGATATAAGCACAGCATGACTTTAAACTATCTTCAACCCGGAATGGACAAAAGAATCTTTAACAAAGAATGACCATCACTTTTGAGTAACTACACTTCTTGACATGACAAGCTTCAGCTCTGACTCACCAGAGCAGGGATGGCCACGAATCTGCTGACAAACTAAAGTTCATTGTGAATTTTGTCCAGTTTGTGGTTCATGAAGCAATGTCTACAAATTCAAAACCAGCATGAATTTTCATGAAGATTGATGACAATTGTGTTGGTTCATGAGGAAGGGATGGGCACGAACCGGCTGACAAACTGGTATACAGTATAATGAATTTTGGCTGGTTCCACCATGAACTACCACAAATATTGACGCAGTTTGCAGCAGTTCATGGCACTTTGTGACTAGAAGAAAGCAAGGGTTTAGCTCCCTGCTTTCTGCTCTTAGCAAAAAACAGCTCAGCAAAAAGCCACAGGGAGCAGAAAGCAGGGGTTTAAATGAACTTGGGGCTGGCTGCCCAAGAAAGTTTCTTTAAATAGCTGAGCCATGGGGGCAGTTTGCTGTTTAAAGAGGCTTTCTTCAGCAGTGCTTTAAACAGCTGAGCCATGTGGTGCTGCCTGGAGCAGGCTGGCTGCCCAAGTGAAGCAAATTGCTCCCACAGTTCAGCTGTTTAAAGCCCCTTTAAACAACTGAGTAATGTGGAGCCAATTGCTCCTCATGGTTCAGCTATTTGAAGGGGCTTTCTTTGGCAGCCTGGCCCCTGAGGCTGACTGCTCAACAAAGCCCTTTTAAACAGCTGAGCTGCAGGAGCAGTCTGCTCCATGTGGATCAGCTGTTTAAAGGGGCTTTCTTGAGCAACCAGCTCCTTCAGCTCCCTACCATTCAGCTGTTTGGTTTAAATAGATGGGAGCCATTTAAACCACTGTAATGTAATGTAAAATTTTATTTATATCCCGCCCTCCCCCGCCAGAGCAGGCTCAGGGCGGCTTACAACATTTAAAATGAACAATACAATAATAAAACATTAAGAACACATTAAAACCAATCAGTGATTAAAACATTCCTAGACTAACAGTGGCGGTAAGCATTATTAATTTAGCAGTAAACATTGGTACCATCATTAGTGAACACCTGTTTGAAGAGGGCGGTCTTGCAGGCCCTGCGGAACTGATCTAAGTTCCGCAGGGCCCGCACCTCCTCTGGGAGCTGGTTCCAGAGTTGTGGGGCTGCGGCGGAAAAGGCCCGAGTGCGGGTGCTTTGCAGTTTTACTTCTTTTGGCCCAGGGATATTCAGTTTATTTTTGCCTACTGACCTCAGTGCTCTCTGGGGCTCATATGGGGAGAGACGGTCCCTCAGGTAGGTCGGTCCTTGGCCATATAGGGCTTTAAAGGTTATGACCAGCACTTTGTACCGGATCCGGTATACAATCGGCAGCCAGTGCAGTCCGCGCAGCCCAGGCCGTATATGCCTCCATCTTGGAAGACCAAGTAGTAGCCTGGCTGCTGCATTCTGCACTAGCTGCAGTTCCCGGGTCCGGTATAGAGGCAGCCCCATGTAGAGAGCGTTACAGTAGTCCAGTCTTGAGGTGACCGTCGCATGGATCACCATCGCTAGGTCCTGCCGCTCTAGGAAAGGGGCCAACTGCCTCGCCCGCCACTGCTTTCTCCTCCCTACAAAAAGTCACTGGGAGCAGAAAGCAGGAGTTCAATTGGCTCAAGCCTGAAGTTGCTGGGGTTGGCTGCCCAAGAAAGCCCTTTTAGACAGCTGAGCCACTGGAACAGTTTGCTCCATGCAGCTCAATTGTTTAAACAGGCTTTCTTGAGCAGCCAGCCCCTAGGGCTAGCTGTCTCTTTAAACAGCTGAGCCATGGGCTGTCTAAAGGCACTTTGCGGGAACAACATTTTAAACAGCTGAGCCACACAGAACAGGCTGGCTGCCCAAGGGTTGCAAACTGCTTTTGCTATTCAGCTGTTTCCAGTCTAAACAACTGAACCATGGGGGCAGCTGAAAACAACTGTGCTGCAGGAACAGGTTGCCCCCAAGACTCAGCTGTTTCAGGAACAAATCAAATAAACCTGGTTTGGTTCATAAGCAAGCCAACCGGATTCATGAAGTTCATGGTTCCCCATATGAAGTTCATGGTTCATGCCCATCCTTTCACCAGAGGGCTGTGTTTGCACCCTCAGGGGGCTGGGGTGAGCAGGGAAAGGGCCTTCCACAGCTCCATACCAACCAGATGGAGATCAGGAGCTAGGTCTCACATTGGACATGGTCTGGTGCTGGGCTTTTTTCTGGAGCCAGCTGTGGGGTCAGAGCTCCAGGATGGGGTCTTGCTCAGATCCACCTCCTTTCCTACTTTACTAGGCTGCTGCTGGGCTACTCCTCCTCACTGTTCTCCAAGTCCCCCTTCCACCCTCCCTTCATTCTTTGTTACATGTTTGTTTCAGTGCCTTTTGTTACTTTTTCTGTTCTCTAGTTACAGCTTTGTTGGTGATTTGGACATTGGGGTGATTCCATTGAAGGGAGGTAGTGCCTACACACCCATCTCACTGGTTTTGGGGATCTTGGGTGTGGACCCACTCAGCATCATGCCCAGTTTGGGGGCTGTTGGCTGGCTCTCACCACCAGGTGGTAAAGGAACCACTCAGTGGCTGGAGCTCATGTGGATCCCAGGAGTTGCCACTCTATGGTTGCCCAATGTTGGCTCTGTCTCCATGCTGTGCCAATGCTCCTGCAGTTGTATTCAATAAAGCTATGGCCACAATTTTCCCAAACTGGTGGCATCATGCTGTTTCCTTTCTCATTCTCACTCCCCAGCATTCCGCCTAGTCTACAGTTAAGCCAGTTTCAAACCAGTTTCTAAATGTGTAGAGTAGACATGGTCTAAGGTGTTTTTATACATGTTTTGTTACCACTGTCCTGTAGACATAGGACCCTGTCAGATGTTGGAATAAATCTGCATTTGATGAATAATAAATTTCATTCTGTAATAGGTCTCAGGACATGGTCTGAAAGCACTTGGTTCAGCAACTTGCAGGATTGCATTTCTTCATGCAACTGGACTGAATCTATTTGGGGACCCAAAAGATAAGATGTTCATGCAGTCAATAAAATAGGTAAATTGATATATATTTTAAATATGTTCCCAAAATCTGGCAATACAATGCCTGTATGTTTTTTGGCTGTGGTCCACTGAAATTTCACACAGCATAGCTATGCCTTAAGAAATACTGTTCCTGTGCCTACAGCACCTGGTTAATTGTGCTGTGGACCATCTCTCTTTTCAACAGCTTCTCCTAAACCACCTGAAGTAAAGCAGCTGGTAACTTGGCATACTCAGCAAATGGCACAGCAGTAACATAGACGCAACAGCCATACAGGTGTTGGATTTGGAACATGTAAGGTACGCAGCAGCCATACTGTTGCTAAAGATCCATTCCTGGAATACGGAGAAGACTAGAGTCATTTTTCCCACACACAGAGACTCTTCGTATCATACTGAGTGATATTGATCTGCAGCTACAGGAGCCAATGTCACCCAGACAAACCTTTGCTAGTGTATAGTGAGTTCCAACTTCCGTAGCTCAGTAAAGCTTCACTGATTTTTGACCTAGATGCTGTGTAAAATTCAAAAATGTTCCTCACTGGTCTAAGTGGAAGACAACACATTTCCTCAAGCTAGATTTACTTGCAAGGTATTTACAGGTTTACTCAGAATGAAGATCAAGTTAGTACAATGGGATGTGGCCGGTGGCATACATGCCTGTTCCTTGGAAACTGCAACAGCCTTTTTTGTGTCCCTTTCTGAATCTGCCTCTGCTCCCCCATAGGTTTGTAGATACCACTGAAAAGTTCAGTTGCCTTCTATACATCTATGTGTGTTTGCCTAGCTCTTGACGATGATGATGATTATTATTATGATATTGGATTTATATCCCACCCTCCACTCTGAATCTCAGAGTCTGAGCAGCTCACAATCTCCTTTATCTTCCTCCCCACAACAAATACCCTGTGAGGTATGTGGGACTGAGAGGACTCTCCCAGCAGCTGCCCTTTCAAGGACAACCTCTGCCAGAACTATGGCTGACCCAAGGCCATTCCAGCAGGTGCAAGTGGAGGAGTGGGGAATCAAACCCGGTTCTCCCAGATAAGAGTCTGCACACTTAACCACTACACCAAACTGGTTCTCAGTGAGAGGATCATCTTCTTAAGAGTCAAATCATGAGCCTGTAGACCCATGACTCCACAAGTAGGATATGCTACAGAATTACAATTTTTAATATATTCAGTGTTACTGATCTAGAAACACTGGAGGAGAGGGTCTCAAAGTATTGCATCATGTGGGAGGGTGATGACAACGATCAATTGTCCATATCTTAAATGGACTTTAAGTACCTCTCCTTTCTCAACTCATTTCTGCTCCCATAATTTTAAGCAGAGTTTATAGAAGTTCAGTCACATTAGTGTCAGCTGAATGTTATTCAACAGATCATAGTCCAAACCTCAGACTGTTATTTGTCATCTCCTCATGTACACTTCCTCTATGACAACCAGGCCATTGTCTTATATTTTCAGATCCAGTTCCTTATGGCTGTTTACATGTATCTAGTGGATCTTTAGGTAACATGAAATTCTGCCCAACCTTTTCTCTTATGTTAAGTGAAGAATGTGCCATTGGAGAGAAGGCTAAATTCCAAACCTTTTACAAATTAGTCTACATCTTTTTTTTAAACTGCTGTTCTGAAATGAATTAGATTTGCTTAGACTGATGTGGAACTGGATATTACTTTTTAAAAAATAAGTTGTTTTTCAGTATATTCAGTAATCTCATTTATTTCCAGATTAGTTTTCAGAGATGTAAACTGTTTCCATATTCCATACAGGAAACTGAGACTAAGAGTAGACTTGTATTCTGTTGATATTCTGATTCACCCAGTTCAAACCAGGAGTATCTGCAATGGCAGCCCCAGATGTAACATTCTGTTGAATGAATCATGTAACCCTCATACTGTGTACTTCAGGTTTTATGTGTTTCAGGTTTGCCCAGCCTGTTTCCTTTCGCTTTCTTAGTGTTTAGGGGTGAATAGAAGCAATTAAAGCAAGAGCAGGTTTTGGAATCAGGATTATTTCCTTTATTGTTCTTTGCTTTTCCAGACACTTTCCATCTAGGGGTAGGGAGAAACACTTAAGAGCTGTTTGGGGGCCTCTCTTTGCCTCACTTCCTTTCATAATATGTTCTCTCACTGGGTGATATTCAGCCCCAAGCAAAGTCTTATATACCCCCATCACAAGTCTTAATTTAGGGAAGAAAGAATTAAATTGAAAAGAGCCTGTGGGGACTCTTTGCTCAGGGATGAATATTGTCCTCTACGGCGATGAACACTGTGGAAGTTAACTTGTGTCTACAGAAAGGAGACCAACATGGGAATGTTGTGTAACCATTTACAACTTCATCTTAATGCAGTGATTTGCCTTTGCTACTCCTTCTAAAACACCTATGTATTCATTTATTGCTCTCATAGAATCTGGTTTTATGGTTCAAAGATCAAAATTCTACCCAGTCTTGCTATCAGTGATGCCTGTCCACTTACTAACATGCATAACACACTGTATATTGTGCAAGCATTGTTGTTGCTGAAGTTTGTCATGATAATCAGATTTGGTAGATGGCTCTGCCTAGTTCAGAATCTTCAGCTGTATTAAATAATTTATTCCATAAATTCTTCTTGGGCTCTGAATTGAATGACACGCAGCCCAGCCAAACGGAGGATAGGTGAGTCATCCCCAGTACAGCTTGGCTTTTGGATCTATAGGATAAAACATTTATTAGCTGTCGTTCTACTTTGTGGAACTCAAGGCAGCCTTCAATGTAAATAAAACAGCAATCATACAAAATACATAGAAGACAACAATTTAAAATCACGATTAGGCCCAGGGGTCATTTTGTAGAAAAATAGGTGGTGGAGCTCATCCAAAGATTGTTATGCAGTTGCACCTACTATTCAATGGACAAGGTATGCAGGTGGAGAGGAGGAGGGGGAACCCTCAGAAAGGTTCAGGAGCTGCACTCCTGTGAGCTCCTGCTGAATTCAAGGCCTGATTAGGACTGCCAATAAGTAAAAACCTTAATTGGTCAAATGCAGTCCTAAATAAAACTGTCTTCAGCTACCTCCTAAAGATTGCAAATGAAGAGGCCAGGTGCACCTTCCTGGGGAGGTTGTTCCATAACTGCAGGGCTACCACTAGAAAGATCTTCTTTCATGTACCCACCAGAAAAATTATTTGATTGATGGGAAAGCATTATATACATAACATAAGAGAAGCCATGTTGGATCAGGCCAATGGCCCATCCAGTCCAACACTCTGTGTCACACAGTGGCCAAAAACCCCAGGCACCATCAGGAGGTCCATCAGTGGGGCCAGGACACTAGAAGCCCTCCCACTATGCTCCCCAAGCACCAATTTATATTATATAATACAGGGCAATGATACAGTATAATATGTTGGCATTAATGGGAAAAATCAATTAAATATCTGTTTTTTAGTTTTACATTGTTCATCTTGAATGCCAAGTAACTCAAGGTAAAAGTTCATTTTGTGCTTCTAATTTTCTTTCTCTTGAATGGGTGGATTCCATAGTCCATTTGCCTATGGCCTCAAAATACTTGGGTCAGACCTGCACATAAATACTAAACCTGTTCCAAACTGAGCCAAGGAGAGTCTACCTAGCTCTAGACAGAAATCACAGCAATAGGATGCATGCAGAGCTGTAGTTCCATAAGACTCAGGTAAGCAATCCAATTCACGCACAATAGGAAAAAGTGGGGGAAAGTAAGCTTGGTGCTTATACTTACTCAGTAGAGAGTGTCTGCCAGACCCAGCACCCTGGTATGTGTATCTCTATGGCATATGCATAGTAAACAAGACTTACTAGAAAAGATAATAATGCTAGAAAAAGTTGAAGGTGACAAGAAAAGAGGAAGAGCCAACATGAGATTGATTGATTCCACCAGAGAAGCCACACCATTTAGTTTGCAATATCTAAGCAAGGCTGTTAATTATAGGATTGATGGCACTTAACACATACACAGGTAAACATATAAAGCGTCATAAATATATGTTATAAAAACATAATGTATGCAGTTGCCTGCAACGTGAGCAAAACCCAGCAACCATGTAAAAGTTCTTATGTTAACAGAACCAACACAACTCCACTGAAACTAATTTTCACCAAGAATTATCATTTCACTTTTTGCTTTCCACCAAACACTCACTCACTATCTGAACAATGCAGGCCTGCTTTCCTTCAGATGCCAAGGGCTCCCTTGAGTTGGCTCTATCCTGTTACCTGCCTTTCTACGTGTACTGGATGTTAGCTTCTTTCCCTCTCTATATTGCCTGCTTTTCTTGAGTTACTTAGACACCAGCTCTCCTCTCTACTAAGGCCTCCTTGGGTCTGCCTCAGTGCCCATCCTGCCTGCTTTTCTTAGTGGGCCATATGCAAGTCTCTATAGCCATTCTGCTGTATGACTTGCTATTTTGGAAGTGTGAAAAGCTTTCCCATCTTTGATTACTATATCTGATACCTGTAATGCTGTCTGCCTTCCTTGTGCTACCAGGCCTTCATGGAGTGCCCAGTATCTGTCTCTGTCCACTCCATAAGCAAAAATTGCAGTGGTCTCTAAAACTTTCTCCTGTTTGCTTGAAACCTAGCAAAGATAATATCTTGGGTAAGGAAGATTATAATTTTCTTCAAATTGCATGAAAAATAGTAATGTTACTGCCAGAAATGTGTTTGAATAATGGTGAACACCATAAAAAATAAAACAAAAATGATTTTAATGACAAACATTGCAACCCTCCATTGACAGCATTTGCTCCATTTTTAAGTGATCAAGAACTTTTTTGAAACAAATTCACTGTTCAGTTTTTTAAAGTTAGTTGAAATATTATAGTTTTGGCAAAGACACATTGCAATGTAACATATAAAATAGCCCTTAAGCAGCAGAATAGAACTCAAATGATATTCTTCCCACATTCCTCCAGCTGTGGATTAGAGTAAGGTTCTCTGTTCCCACAGTTGTTTCAGTGAAAACATTTTCACTGGACTTTCTTCTGGGTTATTATATAAGTTATATTTTAAGACTAAAATTGCAACAACCTACAGATGGCTCAGGAAAAGGACAAAGTAGCTACCCTGTTTAAAACAAGTTTGAGTCATATAAAGGGGCTAGCATTAAACCCGTCCTTCGCTGTGGTATTTAACTACCTTTAATCCAGTTATAATACTTCTGAGAATATAAAATTTTTGTGTATGTTTTACAAAGAGTGTTTTGTTTTTGGAATCGATTTTGTAATATAATAGCAGTAAAAATAAGGCCTGTTGTGGGAGGAAATGCAATGGGCTCTAGAAAGAGGCTCTGGGCAACTGCCCCCACCCTTGCTGTCTTCCCACCCACTCACCCAAGTGAAGGCATTCACTCCCTCCAACATTGATGTCTTCCCACTCATCCAAGGCAGCCATCTTCTGTAGGGGAACTGATCTGACTTCAGCTTTCCAGTTCTTCCCCCCACTCTGCAGCCTCTACCTAAGAAAAGCCTACTCTCTCTATGCTCCACCCCTAAAATCTCCAGGAATTTCCCAAGTTGGAGTTGGCAACTCTGTCTACTTTCCAGCATCAGTAACAATGTTCTGGAGAGCAGTTGAAATTCTGAGTGATCTCCAGCCCTCACCTGGACAGTGGTAACAATGGTTCTACAGAAGGAAGTGACTGGTTTGGAGGGTAGAGTCTATCGCATTGTACCTGTCTGAGGTCCCTCAAAGCCCACCCTCTCCATGCTCCACCCCTCAAATTTCCAGGAATTTCCCAACCTGGAGTTGGCAAACCTTGCCCTTCCCAGCCAACTATCAACCAGCCAACTATAGAAAGAATGCTCTACTCAAATTTGAACAAGCAATTCCTGGGTGACCTTGGGGCAGTCACAGTTCTCTCAGAGCTGGTTTTTTTTTCAAGAGCAGATCTCTCAGGAGCTCTCTCAGTCCCACCTTCATCACAGGATGTCTGTTGTGAGGAGAGGAAGGGAAAGGAGATTGTAAGCTGCTATGAGACTCTAAATGAAGGGTGGGGTATAAATCCAATCTCCTCCTCATCTGCTGCTGCTGTTTTGTGGGGTTTCTTGTGCAGAGATTTCACAAGAAAGCAAAACAGCTGAGTGGCAGGGAATGCCTAAAGTGGAAAGCAAATCCCGTAGCACAAATGACCCTTTTAGAATTCTGTACTCTGTTGAATGGCAAATGTCTGTAAGAATAAAACCAAAAGTACATTGCAGCGAGGAGGGATTCAGCAAAAAAAAAAAAAGTCAAAAGCATTTCCAAAGCACAGTAGGAGGAGCAAAAATTGATGTGGTAATTGTAGCCAGGTAGACATGTCAGTAGCTTAATGAGGGATGGAGGACACAGAGCTTGCTTAGGAGCAGAAAAATATATATCAAGAAGTGGAGGAGGGGAGATTGGATTTATACTATAACCTTTACTTGGAATGTCAGAGTGGCTTACAATTTCCTATCCCTTCCTCTCCCCATAACAGACACCATGTGAGATAGGTGGAGCTGAAAGAGCTCTGAGAGAACTGCTCTTGAAAGAACAACACTGACAGAACTGTGACTGACCCTAGGTCACCCAATAACTGCATGTGGAGGAGTGAGGAATCAAACCTGGTTCTCCCAGGCACCCTTAACTACTACACCATTCAGCAGTTTTTGTGGCTTTCACAGAGAACCTAAAAAAGGGGTTTAAAAGGACTTGGAGTCTCTTTAAACCCTACTTTCTGCTCCATCCACAAACTGCCACAAAACAAGTTCATGAACCATGAACAGGGCAAAATTTGTGATAAATTTTGCTTCCTAGTTCAGTTCATGCTCATTCCTAGTCATATATTGCTTGCTTCCTCAGGATCCATTCCCAAGTCCATCTGCTAACACCAAACTGAAGATAGCATGTGGACCAGGTGAATGTCATGGGCCACATGGAAGCAACTCTAAAGCAATGAAAATGTATTAATTAGGCCCATCTTAATTCACTCCACTTTGTGGAGAAAATTTAAAAAAAAATGGGGGGGGGAAATAGAAAGCTCTTGAAGATTGAACCTCACATGCCTCCAAAATTCAGTTCCTGCATCCAGCATGTTCCCATACTTGATGAAAAGGAAGTCTATTAAGTAATTGACAGATTTTTGAGGGCTTTTTCTTTTGCCAAAGTTTACAGCTGTTGAGAACAGTTTGATTTAGCACTAATTTCTAATTATGACTTACTGGGAGTGGAGGAGGTTGTCAGTTTTTCATGTGTCTTGGTGAGAGACAGAATGATTTGTTGCTGCCAAACCAAATCGTCTTATTCTGCTGTGAAGCTAACCATAATTACTCTCCATTGCTTGGAAAATAAGCACAGTGAACACAATGAATGAATTTATTATGAAATATTGGCTAAATACCTAAATTTATGACTCATGGTTTTGTTTGGGAGATATATGTGTGTATGTGTGTGTATACACACATGCATTCATAGAATGCAATGCACATACTCTCACACACTTATGTTGCATTAGGAAATTTCATTTATACTTTTCTGTAAACGTTTCCTGCATTTACAAATCACTCTTTGTAATGTTGATCTTAGCTATTCGCTTCCTGTGTTTTGTATCCTCTTTGTCCTTTCCTACCACACACACACGCACACACACAAAAATCAATTATTGACAGATCAAGATCAGGAGGAAAAATGGTCTGAAATGAAAAACCACAAATGTTAGGTATCTTTCAGGTCCTTTATAATTGAGGAGATGTGACCTTAAGTGTCAGAGTGGGGGGGGGGGGGGGAGAGTTTAGCCATATAGGGTGCCGTATGCTTGCATTGTCTACTAAAGCGAATAGACACATGGGTATGCTATGGTGACTAACAACTGAGTTTAATTCCTTTTTAACATGGAAGGCCAAAAGCCAAAATCTTATAAAGGACACTCCTGAAGAGGACCAGCTGTCCAGGCCTTTTAAACAATCTGTACCACTGTCTTTCCTGGTTTGTCCTGGTGCTTATTGCTTTGATTGATGAGCCTGCATGAGGAAAATGACCACCTGAACTCTCTGAAGGGTGGTCAGTGTATATTTGACCTTCGAGGCCACAGATCAAATTTATATGCATTTCAATAACTTTGTTTTGGTACCTGAAGGAGGGGGAAATCATTCACACTAGTGGCAGAAACTGAGGGAGATTAAATATTTATGCTTGAGAGCATCTTTGAAAGAATCTTAACTGACTGCTATTAGTGGCCTCCTGCTCAACTTTTCTTAGTTCTTGAGCAGCTTTAGCTTTTCGTCTTAGGAGGATAAAATATATATTCTTCTTAAGAATAGTGGGATAGTTTTTGCAAAAACCTTTGAAAGGATTGTCAGCAAAGGCCTGTTGTCGGGGACAGAAAAAAATTATCTTTAAAGGGGGGAAAAAACACTTCTCAGTGTAACATAGCCATGCACAATTCCAATGTGCACAGTAAAACTGGAAGCATACAGGTCAAAGATTCATTAACTACAATTCCAGAAAAACAGATGAAGATATTTTTAAGATATCAAAAATAATTATGAAAATAGCAGGCAAACGTGTGAAAAGCCATGCTAATCTTTGCCAATGAGAAGACAAAATGTGAGTTATTGTGCTCCAGATGATCTTTGTCTATTTGGAAATATAAGTATTTTTTTTTGTATTGATGTGTTCCCTTCTACTCCATATTTATCGTATTTTTTCATTAAAGTGTAAAATTATATGCATTGTTATCTAACAATGAGTGAAAGAGATTCAAAAAGGTTGAATGACAATGGAGAATATTCCACAAGATACAGATGGCAATCTAACAATAGACACAGCAGAAACTCTTAATAGTTAATAGACAGTGGTCTCAAGAGCTGGTTGTACAATGAAGTTAGGAATAGAAGATCCAGCTTTAGATGAGATGGAAGACAACATTATTTAGAGGGGCAATGGATTGCCAGATCTGTTTATAGGTGCTAAAATGGTCTGTGAAATTATCTCAAGGTACTGTATTTTTTGCACCATAAGACTCACTTTCCCCCCCCCCCAAAAAAAAAGTGGAGGGAAAAATGTGTGCGTCTTAAGGAGCGAATACTGCAAAAAATTCACACAAATGCCTCTAAATTCACACAAACGGCTCTAAAAACTAGGTGCGTCTTATGCTCAGGTGCGTCTTATGGAGCGAAAAATACGGTATGTTTCCCAGCTGAATGAATATAGAGGTAGGTGTCAAGCATCAGATCTCAAAATAACCAAGCGTTGATTTTGAAGCAAAGTCTTAGTTTATTGATAATCCATTGTACTCAGGTAGGCACCAGATTGGAAGTGATACAGTGTAACTTTAAGGGGGCACATCAAAGGTATCTTAGGAATTCTTACATAGGTGTGTGAAACTAACACGCTGGCTACTTTATCTATTCTTGCAGTTTAGCAATATCCTGGGTCCAGGTTTGAGCCTGGGAAAGTATCCCAGGAGGCCTTATCTTCAAAGAGGACATTCCTGCATTTGCTGCTAGTGAGAACTAAAGGAGAGGATACATGGCTTTGATGTGCAATACATTAGAATAACAGTAAATACTACAGCTATACCCAGAAAGAACCAATATGCTTGACAGTAGGACATGGTCAATTAGACCTGTTCAGGATGTCCATCTACTAAAAGACAAAAAAAAGTGCGTGCACACTTTGTCAGACAAAAATGGGGTATAGTGAGCAGCGCTACATATAGTTGATGGGCAGTGGTTACGCATGCAAAGTAGTACAAAGAATCCAATTGCAAAATAGTGAAATTAACAAATTGAAAGAATAACATTTGGTCTGGATAGCATTTGCATAGGAAAACAACAAAGGCAGTAAACATGTCAGGATTGGAGAATAATGGTGAGAATGTACAGGGCTTTTTTTTGTAGCAGCAACTCCTTTGCATATTAGGGCACACACCCCTGTTGTAGCCAATCCTCCAAGAGTTTACAGGGTTTTTAGTACAGGCCCTACTGTAAGCTCCAGGAGAATTGGTCACATTACGGAGGGATGGCCTAATATGCAAAGAAGTTCCTGCTACAAAAAAAGCCCTGAGAATGTCACAAGGCAATAAATGCAGAGTCTGTTAATTGCTCTATTGCTCTTCAAGTCTTGGTTAAACTGAGAACATGTTTTTCTCAGAGATGTTTCTATTCACCTAATTTACTTTTTAACATGTAGCATATGTAATGAGATAAACAACCAATATCCCCTTTAATTTAAGTTTGTCAGAACAAAAAAGACATTATTCTGATACACTATTCTAAAAGAGAAATACATTGGAATACTATGGATGTATAGCTCTACTTGGTGACAAAGGCTTTAGCATATGTAATGAGATAAGAAGTCAATATCCCTGTTCAGTCCAGGGGAGGTGTTTGTTCCAAGTTTCATAATAATTTATAATTCAGCAATTTTCCTCTCCATTCTGTTCTTGAGATTCCTTTGCAGTAAAACAGCTACTTTCCACAGGGAGCTGAAAGCAGTGGTTTAAATGGTTGACAGATGAACCCAAGAAAGCCCCTTTAAACAGCTGGGCCATGCAAAGCAAACTGCTCCATATGGCTCAGCTGTTTAAAAAGGTTTTTTTGGGTAGCTAGTCCCAGGGACTGGTAGCCAAGAAAATCTCTTTAAACAGCTGAGCTGCATGGAGCAAACTGCCCCTGCAGCTCAGCTGTTTCTGATCTAAACAGCTGAGCCACTTGTAGCAGCCTGCTCCCACCACTGTTTTGGCTGCTTTTGCTCCCCATGGAATCACAAACCTTCACAAACTACCTTAAAGATTTGTGGAGGTTCATGGCTGGGCTGCAGTTCTTGAACTTCAATTCATGAATCACAAACCATCCAAAATTCATCTTGAACAAATGTTCATGAGCTGGTTTGTGCCCATCTCAACCAACCTCCCAGTTTGTAGAGGTTTATGGTTTGGTTCATGGTTCAGCCAAGAACCATGAACTGAACTGCAAAAATATGGTTTGTGCCCATCCCTAGCTTTGATACTCATTACAGCTTAAGTGCCAGATGCTGTCATGTCTGCTCTATTGCATTAGAAGAGGTGACATCATCTCATCAAATGACTTAGTGTTTGCAGACAACATGGAGGACTTCACCGTTTCATTTGGCATAATCCTCTACCTTGACTTTCAGTCTTATATGGATAGCCTTGTCATGTTATACCCTAAGGATAAAAAAACATATGTTGGTAAGATTCATCCTCTAGCCCCAAAGTAGTACTTCAGAGAATATTAGAATTGTTTCATGCACAGAAAGTATTAGAGAATATTAGAGTTGTTTCATACACTACACAGCATATTTTAAATACCTGAAGAGTGAATGCAATATATTTTTGTATCATACAAGTGCCCTTACCAAAGCTCTTTTACAAGTTGCAGTTTTCTCTGTTTAATGTGTGACATTATTTATTACAATATTTATTGGCTGCCTCTCCATTACAAGTGCTTGAGGCAGCTCACAATGTTGAAAATGGACAAAACCAACAAAAACAAACCTGTAACAATAATAAATGCAGAAGAGCAAAATAATACTTAAAAGCAATTTCCCAGCCATGAGACCCAATTAAGCAGTAAAAGCAATAAAACCAGTAGAGCAGTAAAACTATAAAAGAGTAAAAAAAAATAGTGAGCACAACAAAGACAAGTGCAGGGTTAACTGTGTCATCCTAAATCAATGGGCTTAGAAGGGTGTAGTTCTGCTCGGAATTGTACTGCTAATGACAGAATTTAACCAAATGTTGGGGAGGAAAAAGTTTTCACATATCTAAACTCTCACACTAGATACCAAGTAAGCCGCTTGTGAGGAGGGCATTTGACAGCCAAAGTGCCACCATATAGAAAAGACTATTTGCATTGAGTTACCGGGACACATGAAGATGACCCATCAATGCTGATCTTAATGAATGGAAAGGTACACGCAGGAGTTAGGAGCCAGTGGTTCATTTGTCTTGAGCGGGCTGTTTAGTATTTTTAACAGTGCAAACCAAAGAAGAGTTACCCCCTTCTAAGCCCATCAGCTTGAATACATTCAGAAAGGGGTAACTGTTTTTAGGACTGCACTGCCAGTGTAAGAACCAGCTCCTTTGAATTGTGCTCCAAATCAAATTTTCAGCCAATGTAGTTTTGTTCAGTCAGACTAGTGTTATAACTGCAAGTGTAGCAGATGGGGAAGCAGCAAAACTTTGAGATGTTTTTCAACCATTTTATCCAGGCAGAACAAGGAGTAGATAGATATGGGATGATAGAAGATGGGAAGGAATTAAGAGTATACAAGTAAAATGTGTTCTCTATGTACTTTTGCATTTGCAAGCGTAAATGGAAAACAGATGTTGAAATGATAGACTGCCCAATGGAGGTGTTTAGGAAGGCTGGAATAAGTGTTATCCATATCATGGACTTGTATTAACCTTACCAGAGGTTTGCAACAGGTTCAGATTAAATGCAGTTGTGACGGTAAGGTATGGGTTAAACGAAAAACCAAGGACACATAGAGCCTGCGTCAGGTGACCTGAGGGTGGGGGCCAGAGTGCTCAGAACTCTCAGTGAGAGATTGTCAGCTAATGACTGAGGAGAGTCAGTTAGTTGCCTGACAGAGACTGAAAGAGTCAGTTGACAACAGAGTCTGAGGGAAACTGCTGAGAGGGCAGTTGATTCTGAGAAGGAGCTGGGGCAGTAGCTGTGGAGAGTCTTCGTGAGAAGCAAAGCTGACTGCTAGCTCTATAAAAACATCCAAGGGGCTGTGTGTGTGACAAAAGGAAGAGTCACCGTGAAGACCTGAACGGTCACAGACATATGTACATATCTCTTAAGAGCTAGAGAGGTGGTTGAGGGAATATATGCGGGTCTAGGAGTGTGAAGGCCTGGGAGTAGAGGCTCCAGTCGACTTGAGAGACTTGGCACAGTATACCCAAGAGGCCAGCCTTTGCTAGTGTTGGAGAGTGTATTATATGTGAACTGAAAACCTGAGAGACCTAAGAGAAAGAAAAAGTTATATTAGAAAGCCTGAAACAACTGAGCAACTTGTTAACTGTGTGAGATACTTTATAGCCCATGTAAATATCTCCCATATCCCCAGTTTAAGTCTTTGTGTTGAAATAAATATCTGTGGTTTATTTTAAAGTTCTCTGGTGCCTATAATTTGGGAAAACTGTCCAAACTGCTGTGGTCCCCTACAAAGTAAATATATATATCCATCTGAAAACAAATACCCCGAAGAGACTAAGATAGCGAAATCCATATCATACCCACCCCTTGAGTTCTATAGTTCTGAGTGAAAAGTTTTAAAAGGAAGAACTGAGGAGAAAGAGGGGCTGGGGTAGCCATAAGCCGCATCTAAAAGCGATCCAGTGGGACCATGAGGGGTGCGCTGTTATAGCAGTGTTGAGTGGTAGCCACTTCCACAGGCTTTCCAGTTGCTTTGCATACTAGTAAATAAGCTACATTCTGCATTGCTGTTTGCAGTAACCTTGCATCTGTGCAGCAAGGTTTTGTGCAGAATAATTTTGACCACAGGTAAAGCCGCATATATCCTGAGGATCAAAGTCAAACCACTAAAGTGACTCACTTTTAATGCACACCTCACTTGTTGCTTACCCTTTCTTTGAACCTGCATAGTCAGGATGCATCACTTAAATGTAGGGTTGCCAACCTCCGGGTGGAGCCTGAAGATCTCCTGGAATTATGACTGATCTTCAAAGATCAATTCCCTTTGAGAAAATGGCTGCTTTGAACTTTGAAAGGTTCTTCTCCTCCTTAAACCCTTTCCTCCCTAGTCTCTACCTCCAGATCTCCAGGAATTTTCCAACCCTATTTAAATTACCTCCAGGGGGAACACCAAGGAAGGGGGGGACTGCATTTTCCCTGAGGCAGTTTGAAAATGCATGTGCTTGAATTGTTCCATATCCAGACTCTTTGCTTACCTTTGCTAATAATGAACACCAGTTTCATTAGATAAAGAGAGATCTGTAGCAACAGTCAAATGGTAACATTTTATACTCCTAAAATATAATGGTCAACAGCAGATAGGGAAGGGGGGCAGTAAGGCAGGAAGTCATGGCAAAACATTTGAAAATCATGTGTGCATTGTTGGTATATGTCGCCAGAAAAACTGGCAAAAATATATTCTGAGGTTTCAAATAAATGTTGGAAATGTGAAAAACACCTAGGTAGCTTTTATCATATGTGATGGACTTGTAAAACTGTATAGATTTATTGGGTGACAGTTTACGAATGTTTACAAAAAGTTTAAAAGATGACTATAGCCTTTAAGAGAGCCAGTTTGGTATAGTGGTTAAGTGGTTATGACTCTTATCATGGAGAACAGGGTTTGATTCCCCACTCCTCCACTTACAGCTGCTAGAATGTCTTTGGGTTAGCCATAACTATCACAGGAGTTGTTCTTGAAAGGGCAACTGCTGTGAAAGCCCTCTGAACCCCACCCACCTCACAGGGTGTCTGTTGTAGGGGGAGAAGATATAGGAGATTGTAAGGTGCTCTGAGTCTCTTCAAGGAGAAGGGTGGGGTATAAATCTGCAGTCTTCTTCTTTAAACCTGAATTATTTTTGTTAAAGATGATGCTTCAAATAACTGAGAAGAATTGTAAATACTTTATAATTCATATTGCATCTGCAGCTAGAATAATTTTTACCAAGCACTGGAAAAAGAGAGAAATACCAACTACAGAAGAACTTGTGCAGAAGAAGCTGAAATGGGCATATTGACAGACATTTTAAAGGATAAATCCAAACAAGAAGTGTTGGAGAGATGGACTCATTTTTTAAGAATGGATAAAGAAGAGGTGAATATGGAAATTTTTAGGACTTTGATATAACATGGATACCAGTTAGAAAGTAATACTGAACTGTAAGATAAAAGAACCTGAAGTGTTTTCTTTATATGTAATTTTGAAGTTTACCACTTATGGGTTAAAAGAGAATGAAAACAATTACTATTATAAGAAAAGTAATATAAGTTCTTATCCCGCCTCTCCCCCTTCCTTCCCTCCCCAATTCCTTCCTATATACTTTTACAGTAAAAAATCTTTGAACCACAAAAAACATGGGCACAGTCAAACAGTTCCAACTGAATACAAATGAATACAAATACAGTTTGTCAAATTTTCACCCTCGTGGGCCAATTGCAACTTCTGGTAAGATTTCAAACCAAACCACTGAGTGATGTGAGCATCCCTGATATTAATTTGTTAAATTGCACTTAAGAATAATATCGAGAGAGCTTTTTTTACTATTTCAAGACACCAAAATGTCTATGAGGTTTTTGTTATCCTCTCTGTATCAAAAAGAAAGTAACATTTTGCATTTGGCACTTCTTTGTAGCACCATGTCTCCATCTGAAGACATTGGACACACCTACTAAGCTAAAGTGAGTCAATGCTACTGCAGGATTCTTTTGTAAGTAAAAGCTTTTTAAACAGTTTACAATATAATCACAGCAAGAGTAGGAAATCTCCTGATTTAAAAAAAAAATAGGAGGGAAATAAAAATGCTAAACACTAGAACAGAAAGTGAGCCTCCCCTATGAGCAAAGTAAATGATTTAGTGATGTTCTTTTTACGTTAAATGAGGCAGGAGATCACAAACTAAAAACCACTTAAATATGATTTTAAAATTAATTATGCTTCACCCCCATAATAGTGTTTAAATTGCATTTAAATTGGCTATCACATATTGGCTTTGTTACATAGTAAATGCAGTTTTCTGTGGAATTCAAGATGAAACAGGGTTGGTTTGTGAAACCAGTCCACAATATGATTGTTGAATGCTACAGACACTAAGAGATAGAGGTGGCATCCACACATCAAGCATATAGCTTGGTATCTATTATGAGAGGAACATTAATTCTGTTGTTGGCATCAAACCCTACTTAATTATTGTGCTGCATTATGGCTGCAAGGTCCTTAACAATCATTACATTCCATTTATGTGTTTTTTTCCTGAACAAGAAAAAAGGGGAAAGGAATGTTTTTAATTGCAAAACATGAACCAATCGTACAATAAACTTCACTAAAACAGCATAACTTAAAGTAACTCAGAGACAATGTATCTATACTGGAAGCACCAAGTTTTAAAATAGGTAAAGCATACTGTCAAGTTGCGACTCACAGAGACCCCATGAAGTTCTACCTAGAGATGAGCACAAATAGTTTGCCATTGCCTTCCTTGCAGATGCTGGAATGGTCTTGGGTCAGCCATAGTTCTCGCAAGAGTTGTCCTTGAAAGGGCAACTTCTGTGAGAGCTCTCCCAGCCCCACCTAACTCACAGGGTGTCTGTTGTGGGGAGGAGAAAGGAAAGGAGATTTGTAAGCTGCTCTGAGACTCCTTTGGCTAGCGAAGGGCAGAGTATAAATCCAATCTCTTTCTCTTTCCTTGATTGCCTCTCAAGTACCGGCCTGGCTTTCGCTTCCAAGGCCTGACAAGATCAGGCTAGTCTGATCCAGGGGTCATTTTGTAGAAAAATAGGCGGTGGAGCTCATCCAGGGATGATTATGCAGCTGCATATACTATTCAATGGCAAGGAGGTGGAACTCTCAGAAGGAGGAGGAGGAACTCTCAGAAAGGTTCAGGAGCCGCGCTCCTGTGAGCTCCCGCTGAATCTGAGGCCTTGTCTGAGCTATTTGAGCTGCTACAGTTCTAAATGTACATACAGATAAACCCAATATTGTAATAAGGATCAAAATGTTTTGTCCCAGGAATATGAGAATAAAGGGCAATTTTCTTCCTGGAATGATGGACCTGTAGATGTCATAGCAGGAATTGCTATAGCCGGTGAAGCAACTTGTTGGGCAACAGATAATGCCTAAGCCCTTCTGGCTGCCTAAAGGTGCTCAAAACTCAGGATACAGCCACCTTGCTGAAGCTAAGCAAGCAGGGCCGGCATGCCTGCTAGGCGACCTTAGGCAGTCACCTAGGGTGCAGCCCGGGGGGGTGATGAATTGGGCACCCTTGGGAGGGTGGGAGCTGCCCCCTCCCTCCTTGGTGATTTAAAACACACAGGAGGGTGCCCAGGAACAGCCACTGCCCTTCTCATGCCTGGAAAGGTCCTGCTGATCAGCTGATTGGTGGGGCCTTTAAATCGCCCAGGAGGCCAGCACCTGCTCCTGGGTGCTGCTTATGGGTAGTGCCAGCAGAAGCAGCCAGGCCAGCCTCCCCCTCCATTTAAAGAGCCCATTGACCAGCTGGTTAGTGGGGTCTTTAAATTGCATGGGAAGGGCAGCACCTGCTCCTGCTGTTCTTCTCATGCTATTTGAATTGCCAGTGGGGGCAGGGGCAGCCTTCAAGCTGAGGTGCCACCCTGTGCAATTTAAAGCATAGGTGCCACCCTGTTGCCACTCTGTGCAATTTAAAACACCTGGGGGGGAGGGGTTGCCCTACCCTCCCAATCTAGGGTGCCCTGGCACCAGCCCTGTAAGTAGGTACTAGTGTGGTGAATGCCTCAATGGTAATGGCTTGAGAACCTCGACTAGGCCTGCTGGGATTCCAAGGAAATGAAAGGAGGGAATATAGATGCAATAAATACAAAACAAAATGCATAAATAAATAAATGATCCATTTGAATGTATAGATTTCCAATCCAGGGCAATTAAATGTTGTTCATTAGCCTTAGCAATGGCATTTGGGTAAATCTTGACAACTAATCCCAACTGGCAGTGAAAAGTTGACGTTTGAAGGCTGGAATAAATGGAATTCTTACTGTTTTCTGGAACCACAAATGGAGATGTACATGTTGAAACATCACGCAGCTTGCAAAATGCTGTTAAATGCAGCAAGCTACATGCAGTTTTTGGTTTGGTCCTTCACTTGGCACTTTATTAGGATGCTTGAGTTGAAAATAAAAAAAAACACCTCCAAGGGCACAAGGATAGGATGCAGAATGTCCATTCAGTTCAGTTTATTCAGAGCACAGACAATACCATCTGTCTTAAGAAATGGGTCTACTGCTGCTACTTAATACAGAAAGCATACTCATGAGGTACATCACACACTTGTTAGACTCAGCCAATGAAGACAGATAATGATAGACTGAATGCTGTAACTGAAATAAATAAAGGTATGTTTGACAATACAAAGCAATAGGCTAGGTGATGTGAAAGATCTCACAACCTGAGATTCCGGAAAGCCACAGCTAGTCAGAGTCACCAATACTGACCTTGATGGACCAAGGGTCTGATTCAGGATAAAGCACCTTCATGTGTTCATGATGACATGCTTAATAAAGAAGGTCCAAGATTTGAGATAAACTGTGTATAGAAAAGATCAACAGTGGGCTTTCCATTGCTGAATTTCTCCACTATTTATCTTAAATACTGTTGTAGTAAAGTGACCAGATATGGGGGGTTTTGAGATCTGGTCACTGCAAGGGGAATGGGAGGTAGCCGCAGATCAAAAGGTGCCCACACAGCAACTGTTGAGGAATCGATCACTTGAGCCAGTAAGGAATCATTCTTAATTTCCCCCATTTTCCTCTTCAACTATGATTTGCTAGAATATTTACAACCAAAGAGAACTTGGAATATTCTTGTTTTTCTTCACTAATTGCATGTTGCACACTAAACTCTTTTTCCTCCAGTAACCTTTCCTTCAAGAGGTTTTGTATGCAGAAAGTAACTCTTGAGTGTTAATTATGATTGATTTGCAAAGCTCTGAAATGACTGTTTATATCTTCCTTTACCACCAATGTGCCCCGATGACCTTTCTGAAACCAGTCAAGAGAAAATAAAATTCTTCAAGTCTTTTAAAAAGGACAATTATAATTCTTTTGAAACCAGGGGAAAAGGAGTAAGAAATTCATATTTTCATATAAGGGCTACATTTCTTCATGAAATGGAATTGTAATAATTTAAGATACAATCCAGCCACAGTTAAGCCCTTCTAAATCCCATTTATTTCAATGCACACTTTTAACTGTCCCTTTGCAATCAATAGGACTGAAGTGCTTCATGTCAGCTGGATCATAGTCATAATTTTCATAATCTGAAGCCAATTTAGAATTATTTTAAAGTTTTTTTAAAAAAAAATCAGGAGACTAGTATTGAAATCCTAAACAGTTACACCCTTAATCCGTTGGCTGCAATGGATTTAGCAGGGTATATTTAGGAGAGTACTGTATTTCAGCACATTTCCAAAGCAGACTAAAATGAGCCAAAAATAATCCTGTTGAGAAATCATTGTGGTGTACCAGCTAGAGCAGGGATGTCAAACATGCGACCTGGGGGCCGAACCAGGCCCCTGGAGGGCTCAGGCCCCCAAGCAACTGGCTCTTGTCTGCTTCTTTCTCCCCCTCTTGCTTCCTTCTACATCTCAGCTTGCTTTGCAAGGTCTGCTCAGTTGCACAGGAGCTACAGAGCAAAATCTTGATTTTCTCCATTGGCTGAAGCTCCTCCCCCTCCTGGTCCCTTGAGGAGGGAGAGAAAGAGCCAGAGCTTCCTTTGCCCTGTTCCCTGAACTCCATGGAAGAAATAAAAAGAAAGCACCTTTAAGACCAATGAGTGCTAATGTTTTAAGCATGTTTTACGTTAAAAAAAAATCTTTAGTCATGTATGTGTCCTTTAAAAAGTTTATATTTCTGCTATCTAATCTTAAATAGGTACACACATGACCTGGCCCAACATGGCCCGACCCAGCCCAACAAGGTCTCATTTAGATCAGATCCGGCCCTCATAACAAATGAGTTCAACACCTCTGAGTTAGAGTGGCAGACTAAGATCTAAGAAACCCAGGTTCAAATCCCACTTTGCCACAAAAGATAGCTAGGTCACTTTGGACCCGTCACAAATTCTTAACCTAAGCTACATCACAGAGTTGTTGTAAGGATAAAATGGAGGAGATTAGAATGATGTATGCTGCTTTGGGTAAAACAGAGTATAAATAAAGTAATAAATAAATATCAATTTTCCCAAATATTTGGAAGACTCACAACCCATACCACTATGGGTGCAATTCCATGCACACTAGTCTGGGGGCAATTAATGAGTTCTGCCCACGTAAATGTGGCATGAGATGTTGAACTCTTTTGAGTACGGAAGGCGCAAATTGAGAAAATGTGGTTTGATTCATGGCAGATCCATAAACCATGAACAGTGGACCATCACAAACTAAAAAGGCTCCAAACAAACTGGTTCAGTTCATGAAGTTCATGATATGGTAGAATGGCCTACTCAGGAAGCTAGGGACACCAATCTAACAGGGGATCTCCCGTGGACTTTCCTCTACCAGCCCTCCAAGTGATGAGGATTGGATTTATGGGTCTGAGTCACAGCCCCCCAAAGAAGGTGCCCCATCTTTCATTGTTTCCAATAGAAGAAAAAGAACAGCAAAAAAAAACAAATGTAAAAAAGCCCAGAAGGACAGAATCAAAGTCCCCAAGAATATCTGCAGTAGAAACTCAAGGGGGAGCAATTTAGCCAGCCCAGCAGGAATAGTGCCATATGCCCTGAGACCACCAGAGACCCAAACACAACCAGCCTGCAATGATGTATGTAGACATGATGGCTCAAAGCCCTAGCTAAAGACCACCCAAGACCCAAACCCAAAAGCTTGCAATAGCCCATTTAGATATGGTGACTTGAAACTCTGAGTTCATCTTAGACCCAAACGATGCTTGTAAACATGGTGCCTAAAAGCCCCAGACATATATCGACAACAATGCTTGTAAACGAGGTGGCACAAAGCTGCAAATCTAACCCTGACACCCAGACCTCAAATGGTGCAATGACGTATGTAGACATGGTGGCTCTAAGCCTTGAGCCTGACCCTAATGCCCAAAGACCAAAGTGTGGAATTATATATTTAGATGTGGTGCCTTGAAGCCCTAAGATATATGTAGATGTGGTGACTTGAAGCCCTGAGATGGCAGAAGTGGTGGCTTGAAGCCAACCCTGAATCCAACCCTGACACCCAGACCCCAAAGCATGCAATGATGTATGTAGATGTGGTGACTCAAAGCCCTGAGATGTATCTAGGCATGGTGACTTGAAGCCTTAGACATATGTAGATGTGGTGGCTTGAAGCCCTGAATCCAATCCTGACACCCAAACCCCAAAGCATGCAACAAAGTATGTTGATGTAGTGGCCCAAAGCCCTGAGATGTATGTAGACATGGTGGCTCAAAGTTCCAAGTCCAGTCCTAACCCCCAAACCCCAAATGGTGTAACAACATATATAGATATGGTGGTTTGAAGCCCTGAGTCCAACCCTGATACTCAAAGACCAAAGGTGCCCAGAACAGTCACACCCCCAGGGCTGAAACACACAGCTGGTATTCAAATGACAGACAGAAAAACAGGGACCCTCAGAATTTTGAAAAGGGCTCCCCAAAGTACTTCCACAGCTGTTGGGAGAATATATGTGAACCCACCCAAGGAACTCACCAGTTAAGGCTTAAACACATAGGTGCTGCAGAACACACCTACCAACAAGGGTGTATGATTCTACTCTGCAACTGGATCCAGAGTGCATCCATCCATCATGGTGAATTCTTCTGCTCTGCAGATAAATCAAAACACATGTGAAGCTGTTTTGAAATGTTGAAAATAATTAGACCAATTGTTTGAAACATACTCTCTTTATAAACACCAGAAACATAATATTAATATTACATAAAGCTGTGGTTCTCCCACAGTATGCAACTGTATCTTTCTTAAGAGGCAATTTTCTGTAAAAGTATCTTACCTTCCAGTCCTCTGATACCACAAACTAATGTCAAAAATGATCCCATAATAATGATGGGTGATTGAAAATATGTATGTCTTTAAAAGTTAAGCTCAGATGGATAGTCTTTGTATTCGTTAAGAGGTGCCGTCAAAATGCATAATTCTATAAACAATAATTAATACAATTTAGCTGCAGACAAACAAGGGGTGCTGTTATTATTTTGCTACCGAATTCAAGGAGCAGTGTGACAAATCTTTTACTCCTCCTCCATTTTCATTTTTCTTATGATTCAGTAACACTTCAGAAAGCCACAAGTAAAACCTGATTGATCAGTGCAGGAAGGATGCTGGTCTTCCACTGTGAGGAGACAAAGATATACATGAATTCCAGGCTTCTGAATAATTCATCCTGTGTTCAACTTACAGGCTGGGCTTCTGAGAGCCGCTATTAACTCATAAATGAAGATTCCCTCTAGCTTTCCCTCATGCACACACACAACCCAGACTCAACCCAGTGTGAAGTATAGCAGAGGGAATCATCAGTACCCACAGTGTCTCTCAGTGGCACTTGGGGAAGGTGTTGCATTCACTAATGGGAGGGAGAACCAATCTTTTCCCTTTCCTTTCCTTTTGTACCTTTAAAATCTCATTGATTCATGAATCTTGAGCAGCAGAAAACATTTGTTTCTTTTATTTCTTTTCTCTTTTTTTGATGCAAGGACTGAGACAAATTTCTCCATTGCAGAGTGATCTTGGGATCCTTATCACCGAGCAAAAGCCGGGTTTCCAGAATATGGGGAAACGATTGGTTGATTAAAGGCTCAGTAGCAATCCCTCATAACCTCAAAAAAAAATCTGCATTCCAGCAGAGCATGAAAGGATGTATCAATCCTGTTAAGGCCATAAGAGCAGATTCTATCAGTGTAGGGACTATTCAAAAATCTTCCTTGCAAAACCATTGGAGGTTTAATGTTCAGTCTTACAAGCAAAAAAGTTCTGCAATAATGTGGGATGTAAGATAGTACATATGGGGGGGGGGGGGGGTTGGGTAAAACAGACCAAAAAAATAGAGTGAGCATACTCTGCAGGCTCTCAGGTTCGAACTATAATAGTCATTTTCAAGGATTCGCTTTTTGATCTGAGAAAATGGTTTGATTTTGCCCGTCTCCAAAATATCATCAAAGTTATCTTTTTTTATTACTTGCTTAGGCGATGATGCACCAGAAAAAAAGAGAATTCCTTCTCTTGCTTTGCTTTAAGTTTATTATGATAAGGTTGATATGATACCTTGATTATGATTTCTAAGGTAATACTCTTTATAGTAATAAAACTGTAGTGATATTGGTCAAATGGATCTCTCCCACTGGTTGACGACTGTGCTCAATAAACCATTGGCCCATCATGTGTCAGTTACCACCTCTGGGTTTCCATTGACTGACTCCCCAATCCCCCACCTACTGCAGGCCTGGGAACACTGAAAAAACCACCAAAACAGTCTTACCTCAAAGACAGATACATCTTTGATGCTTCTCTATGTCCTTTCCATCAACCAGCCTCAGAAAGGGTTGCCACTCTACTGAGGCCTCACAAAACATTTCCTCAGAGGCTATGACAGCTGCCTCTTTCCTGTAACCTTCCTCTTTCCCTCAGCCTCACCCCAGGACAGACAATTAGGCCACTGAGGAAGCTGCTCAGCTGAATATAATGCCATAGAGTCCACCCTCCAAAGAGTTATTCTCTCCAGGGAAAGAGAGATCTGTGCCTCTGAGGTAAATAGTTCTGAATCATGCAAATAAAGAACTAAGACAACCCTAGGCACACTACATAATGTGCCAGCATCCAAGTGTGGTCTCTCTTTTTCTCAAAGTAATATTTTTAGATAACTGATATAATCATTGTATTTTATTCTATGATGGGTTATCTAGGCTAATATTTCAATACAAAAAGCAACATTTTCAAGTAGTTCTCAATTTCCTTGAATCTGTTGTTGGACCTAGAATCATTTCAATGTTGAAGTCCTCATGTAGTCCTCATGTAGGTTTCCACAGTGCAGAGAAAAGAACCCTGCAGAACTTTTAAAGTCAGGATGCCACCTTGAATGTGAGGCTTTTATGTCCTTTCTTCCCATTCACCACAATCCTGACAAAAATTAGTTTATGAGCCCAGCCTGTTAGCAAAGATCTATGTGTACAGACTCACTCCCAAATAAATTATGCATCTTGAATGGCATGTGTATAATAAAGGAGACAATTTAAAAAAAATTAAATAGAACAATAAAAAAATATTTTACTTCACATATTTATATTACCAGATCACAATTTTTAAAAAATTAGGTGTGAAAACAAATGGTAGCAACTGGATCTAAAGTAGTCAAGTCCACTCAAATTCATGTCTATCAGTCAATGGCAACTAAAGGGAGAAAGGAACAAAAGATACATAGCAATAAGCACCTTTCATCATAACAATCATAACTACAATTGACAAGCTGGGATTTCACAAAAGCAGTAAGGGATTTCTTATAGTGCTGAAGTATAAACTGCTAACTGAACTGTAACTTTCTGATGCTTATTAACCAATAAAAAGATGAATACAGTGAAAGAATTATAAATTGATTTTCTGCAACTTCCTTGTGCTGAATACCCAATACAGGGACCTCCTGAAGGACTGACAGTGCAATCCTAAACAGAGTTAAATCCTTCTAAGTCCATTGACTTCCATTGATTGAGAGAGAAGTAATTCTACTGAGAACTTCACTGTGAGAATGAAAGAAAAATTTACCTCCTCTTGCATCTCCCACACTCATTTCCTTCCCTCTCAGCCCCTTCAAAATAAAGTTATTAATGCAGATCAAACTAATTAATGGTAGCTTATCCTTATTGACTGAGCCAATCCCAGTTTTGGAAAAAAAAATGCCTTTTTGCTGATATTTTTAAAACAAAAAAAATGTGTTAGAGGAGATAAGAGAATAGTTGGGGGATTTTCCATCATTCTGCATGCCTGCTGCACATGTACTCATGTCTAAATATTTATCCATTTATACTCTCGTTATGTCACTAGACAATTGGCATTTATGGCAGCTAAACACAATTAACAACAACAACAAAAAAGCCTTTCTAAACCCTGAGTTAATTTATTACTCACAATAGCCTTGTAAGCCTTACTTCTGTGTGAATTCAGAAAAGGGCGGTTTACAAAACTAAATGTATTATTTAATTATTATATTATATTACATATTATTTAATAAACTTTTGGATTGTACAGAGGTTTTTGCTTGAACTTTGACAAATGTCTGGAGAAAAGATCTGAGAAACTGCCACCAGAAATTGCCATAAACTTGTAACAACCCTTTTTGTATATAACACTCACATTACTAAATTTCACTGAAGATTTTCTCTAACAGTGCAGTATCCTGCACTGGGTTCTAAACAGAGTATGCTAATAAGCCATTTCTTTTTTACAAGTAATGTTAAATAGAATATTAATCCCAGCTGCAACATTTACTGTCTGCATCGGTTGCTATAGTAGTTTAGATGGGTGGGAACTAGTGGACTGGCATTAGGGTCTAGAATATCAAGAATCAAAGCTTAGACATCCAGCTAGAAGTCTGAGGTGAGACAGAGGATAATCCATGACAAGGCCTTCTCAATCATGCCACCAAAACAGTGAAATTCCCTCCCCAGAGAGATTCATCTGTCCCCTTCTATTATTGTCTTCAGCCAGCAAATGAAGACTTTTTTGTTTTGTTTGACATTTCCTCCCTGACTTGCCTTCCTTGTTTTTGTTTTTGTTTAATTCTCATTATGTGTAGTTTTAATTTTTTTTTATTATTTGCCACCATAGGGTTCCTAAGTTGCATGCATCATAAAACATTTTAAATAAATAATAAAAGTCAACTATACAAAATGCTGGGATTGGTAGGCTGGGCATGAATCAGCTCATGAAAGAAAATTTGTGATAAATTTTGGCCAGATCATGGTTCATGAACTCAAGTTCATGGCAGGTCAGTTGGCATGAATTTCTCTAAACTTTCAAGGAGACCACAGCAGTTCATAAATGGGTATATTTCCAGACAGGCTGTCTTCACTCAATCTAAATGTTTACCAAACTCCAAAGCAACAGAGGGTCTAGAACATGGAGGACATGTAGAGGAGTGCCCAGGGAAGGTCCCTTGTGACTTTGAGGTCTCTAGCTTCCACAGGATCCATTCTATACCTCATGAACCTGTGTCTGTCAAAATGACTACCTGTCATTTTCCCAGAAAGCACTTTACTGGGGGCACCTTGGAGGGGGGCGCTGTAACTTGGGTCCTGTAAATCTAGTCTTTACCAAACATGAAGAACAGGTAGACAAAAGTCAGCTGGAGCTCTCCTGTGAATTTGGTGTCTCTAGCATGCTGAGGGGTGGGCAATTATACTGATTCACAAACCGCTCTAACTGAATCAGTTCATTTGGAGCTTTGAAGTTTGTGATTGTTCATGGCTTTGAAAGTAGTAAGAAAATCAGCATGATAACAGATACAGCTTAGATAGAGCTAGATAGAACCAGCTTAGTGTAGTGATTAAGTGCGCGGACTCTTATCTGGGAGAACCGGGTTTGATTCCCTAGTCCTCCACTTGCTGGAATGGCCTTGGATCAGCCAGAGCTCTGGTAGAGGTTGTCCTTGAAAGGGCAGCTGCTGCGAGAGCTCTCTCAGCCCCACCCACCTCACAGGGTGTCTGTTGTGGGGGGAGAAGATATAGGAGATTGTAAGCAGCTCTGACTTTTTTACCCTGTGTCCTCAGTGTGGAAAACTGCTACAAGTAATGGAGCGGCTGTTACCCAAGTACCCATGTTTCCCTAATATTTCAAATGGTAATAGAGTATCATTCTATTGCTCCCTATATTTCAGTGCTCTGCACACCCATCAATGTTCATTGTGGCTTGGGGGAAGGGATGGAAGATATGTAGAAGTTCTTTTGTCTAGTATGGTCTTTTGTCCTTACCTCCAGCAGGTGAATTTTCAGCTGTGGACCACAATAGCCTATCTTTTGAACATCTACATTGGAGCAATTCCCCAAGAGTTCTTCAGCATTTTCTCACAGGAATTGTATGTTATGGTTGTTATCTGTTATTCATCACTATTCCTGTCACCTTCTCTCCACAGGAGACAAAAGTCCTTACAGACTCAACTGTAGTAGAGTCGTGGAGCTGACATTCCTGGTCACAGTCAGTATCCATGAGACAGAGTGACTCAATCAAGGAAGCCAGAGCCCTCAATTAGAAAAACCTGAACAAGTCTGTTAACAATAGGATGTTTTGGAGGACATGAATTCATAGGGTCGCGGTGTCAGAATTGACTTGATGGCTCTTAGCACCCACACACAACTGTTGCATGTTAATAAAGTGCCACTGGCCTTTCCAGATCTCCCCAGTCAAAGCCACGACTTTGGTGCTCATCATTCTAAAAATGTAGGGACAAAGTAACTAATACCACAGCATGCAACTCAATATGCAAAACTGGTTTTATCCTCCAGAGTATTAAATATTCCTGCTGTTGTGCAATGATTGGCTGGTTGAAGGGGAACCATTCAGAATTCTGTCCTGTAAGGTTGATGTGAAATTGAGGGGAAGGAGTAGGGAGAGTTCTCCACTAAATTCAGTGGGTCTGTTTTCAATTACATTCCAAAAAAGTTAATGTAATATTAAACCTTGTTGGGAACAGACTGACCCATTGAATTGGCATGGAGTTCCACTGCCTCACCATGCCCTGCATAAAATGTTGCTCCAGAAGTAGCCTCTAGCTGCCAAAAAGGTTATCACTACTCCAGCATAACTTCTTTTGGCAGTATAGCATTGTGCTCCACCAGAACAATGAAATTTAATAGAAATACCTCAAACACATGATAACTTTGTCAGATCCTGACATTCTCCATGCAGCACATTTGCAAACCCTGAACATCAGCTAGGAGCAACTCACATAATATGACTTTCGACTCAGAAAGTTGCCAGCAAGTGATTCCCACAACTGGCAAGGCATTGAAATAGCGATGGGCACAGACCAGAAAATGCTGGTTCGGTTCACGAACAGAACTGGACCAGTTCACAAACCGAACAACAGCTTGGTTCGTGAACCAGTTCGCAAACTGGTCTGGTTTTTAAAAAGCCCGACACAGGGCTACGAGGCTCCAAAATGGCAGGTTGTCTCCAGATCACTCTCTTCAATGTACCCACCAAGTTTGGTCCACATTGGACTTCGGGGACTTACAGACCCCTAAAAAAGGTCATTCAATGCAATGCTTTTCAAAGGGATGTCACCTCTGCTGGTTCAGGAGTGACAAAAACTGACCCGGGTGAGCTAGAGGCCTTCAGCGCACACAGTTCCTCCCTGGAGTGATCCTCCACATGGCCCACATGTTATATGCATGTCAGATTTGGGGGGATCCAACTAGCAGACCACTAAGCAAGGTGTCTCCAGGAAACTGTTTTTGGGGGAGTTGTCCTGTGCCATTTTGAGACACTACAGTGTGGACTTGGTTGAACTACAGGCATCAGACTCCTAGAGTACCTCCCAAGGGACCACCCACATGTCTGCAGGAGGCTGTGTCTTCCTGGGACCAGCCACCCAGCCCTGGTGACATGATAACTGATTGGGACCAAGCCTTCCATCCAACCTGGGAAGGTGACTGGGACAACCAAGCCTGGCAATTTGGACTCACTGCATAGCTGTGGGAGGGGGCACTGGTGGACTAGCTAGGGGAATGTGTGGGAATATGTGGCAGAGGAGAAAGAATCTTTTTGGAGGAGCAGAAAGGGTACCCCACAACTGAGGAAGAGTTAGCTAAGCCCCCCCCCCCAGAAATCTGTAGATAGTTAGGGTGCCTGAGTGGGAGAGGAGAGAGGAAACTCCCCAGGCAGGGACTCAAGCAACGCAGGAAGAAATGGGCTGATTTTTGGAGGAGCAGAAAGGGGACCCCACAGCCAGCATGCAGAGAAAGGGCAGTTTTCACAAAAGTGAAAAGTCTACCCCAAAATCAAATCAAAAACATGTTTTAAAAGAAAAAAAATCTATCCATGTTTCCCACTCCTCACAGCAAAGAAAAAGGCAGGGGGGGAATGTATCTCTGAATGCAAGGAAAGGAGAAAAAAGAGAGCGGTGATGCTTTTACTCTGACAGTTTGTATAGAGACCAGTAATCCCCCCCCCTCTCAGATCTGGCCACGCTTTGCCTCCCCGCAGCACGGAGAGGCGGAGCAGGGTTGGGCGTTTGCTCGCCAGGTACCCCGAGAGGAGCTCGGCATGCAAACAGGGCCAGATCTGTGCGCCTTTAAAAAACTACACTCTTTGGAGGCTTCCTTGGAGGGGGATAGCGGCCTCAAGATGACGTCACATAGTGATGTTATTGTGGCGCACACTATGCACGCATGAAGAAATAAAAATGAGGGAACTAGGAGGGTGGGGGCGCAGTGCAGGAGTCTGCCTCTAGCGGCAGAACCGTTAGCACTGGCTCTGCTTTCATACACATAATAACCAACGCCAACCCTGGTTAGCTTTTGAGATCTGTTCCAGGTCAAGGTAAGAAATACCATGTAGATCACCATAATTCTCCTTTTACAGAGACTGAGACTGATCAGTAGTGACTAACCCTGGTCTCTCTGTCCACTATACCTTCTGCTTCCACACATCTAGTTCTAGAAATCTCTTGTGCTCCAATCTCAACCAAGTATCCAGTGTACACAAAGCCTTCAATGTTGCCAGAATTTTACTGGCAAAAACCCATTATCAATGGCAAAAATGTAAACAGCTTTGGCCTTCCGGTTGAAGGGTCTGAGTCAGCTGAAAAATACAGGAGACACCTTTGCTCGTATTCATAAATAGACTTCCACCTCATATTAAAGGCCTGATTTAATTTCTTTAATATTCCCACTACTAATGATGTCTATTTAAGACATCCTTTTAAAAGTTTGTAACATTAATTTAATGGAAAGATGCCAATACCACTCTAAGAACTCTATTAGATTTTCCCCCTGTTAAATTAATGTTACTAACTTTTAATGGATGTTGTAATTAGATGTTATTATTAACAGGAATATTACCCAAATTAAAATCAGACCCTTGGAGAGAGACAACTTACATTTACAAGTGCATTAAGCATTAGTATCTGGACATTATACATACAAAATAGTACAGCCAGATGGCCTTTGCTTTGTTTCCCCCTAACCTCCCCCCCCCCATAACCTGCTTATAGAACCAGGCGTGCATAGTTTTGTTAGCACATAATGTCTGCAAGAACAGAACAACTATTAAGCATGCCTACTTACTAAAGAAGGAAGTAAAGGTTTCTCCTCCACCATCTAAAGAAGGAAAAGGAAAGCTGCATCTCACAATTTCACACTCAATTTAAAAGGTTTACTCTCAGCCTAGTCTGATTGGGTTCGGCAGTTTGAAATTGATTGTTTTGGTTGTAAAACTTGCATGCCTTCCTAGCCAATTTGAAAGGAGGGGGTGCTTGTGGAAAGCAGCTGCTAAGTTACTAAGTTATAGTGAGCTGGAGAGCGCTAAGGAAAAAGAGTCGTGAATTCCAGGCTACTGAATCCAGACTTTTAAAGCTGGTGCAAAAATGTTGTCAAGTAAGGTTGTCCCTTCAAGATACAGTAAAACGGAATAACAGACTATACCAGCAAAGACCCTTCTTATCTGCTCCAAGCATGATGATGATATCCAAAGGGTCAGGTGTATGTCCAAACTGTAAAACTAGTAATTCAAGTAGGATATATATATATAGACAATTAATTGTGATTTTTATATTTTAAATGTTTAGGTTTTCTGTTTTTAAAAAAATAACATTTGACTACAGGCATTTCACAAAAGGCAATTTCTAATATATTGGAAAATTATGCAAAAATCTAATATTTTTATCAACAAATCCTTTTTAATTTTCTCTCCCCCTTTTCCTTTTAATGTCATGGATAATAAATATGAACAGTGAAGGTAAACTAAGAGTTAAGTTAGTCACATTTTTTTAAAAAAATAGATGAAATAATAACTTTATTTTGAAACAATGGTATGAATCACCCATTAAGTGAAAAATAACTTCAGTTTTTGTTGCTAAGTGGATACATTGGATAAAGCAACTAATGCATCTGTTTTCAGAGCAGTGAACATAATGAAGCTTACTCTTGGGTATTAAATTTCCAGGTAAGAGAGTGAGCAAGACCACTTTAAGCACCTCTCCCTTCAAGGTGATCAAAGATACTTCTTTGTTTTGAGGCTGATGTCAACAAAACTGACTTTAAAAATGCTATCCCTTGGTGTGGCCAACAGTGAATAACTGTTGTTGTAACTTCTATTACCATACCCTTCCATTCCCCTAACAGTTCCTGCAAAGACTTCTGGAAAATTTTCACCCACTGCAACTGATTCTACAGCTTTGCAGGCCGAACAAGCCAAGTGCTTGGGTCCAGACTGGAGGCTCTCAGTGGACGAAAAAGAGGGGAGACGTTAATATCCGTTTGACTGTGTTTGCGGGAATCGTGTCTTTTGTAAAGACTGCAGTTCTTCAAGTCCTTAATTGCTATGTATTTTTTTAATATAAATCATGTAAAAGTGAGGTTAAAGTATGTTTATCAACCAGGTTTGCAAGCAGGGCTGGCCCTGCCACTAGGCAAACTAGACAATTGCCTAGGGCACCAGCCTTCTGGGGGCACTGAATTGGGCACCCCCATGTGACTCAGTGCTGTTATCAGGGCAGGGTGTGTGTGCCAGAGGTTAGCCTTGCCTAAGGTGCCAGACAGTCTGATGGGGATAATATCCTTAGTGTTTTCAGGGAGGGAAATTTTTGCATTGCTTTAAATACATAGCAAAGTTTTGAAAATCTGAAACTATAACGTATCAAAAAGATATGGTCTTATTTCAGATGTTCAGTGGAGGAATAGGTGCAAGAACATGTTGTCCATAGATTTTTATCTCTCTGGTTGCAACTTTTTAAAAACACTTTTCTGGGCTTTGTGGTCCTTTTTGTACATTGCTATCTTTGACGGTGTCCGTAATACATTGTTGTGAAGCTAATAACTAATAACTAAGCTAATCGCTATTAGTCAACTACTAGCAGGCCACAGGTGTGCTTGAGTCATGGAAGTTGCTTGGGAACACTAAAGGAATTTCATTTATAGCTCTGTCCAAAGATGTATTGTACCAAATCTTAAGTGTTTAGGATTAGTGCATGTCAAAACTATGTCATAAAAATAAGGTATAATGCTGCACTGCCACAGTTTTATGGTACTTGCTTATGTTCACAAGGGCAAATCTTGGAATATAAAACTTGAAGGGTTTGGGAAAGCCTTGGTATTCACCAGGATTTAAAGCCTTCCCATCAACAGAATCTTCATAGCCACCTAGGGAAATCTAAATAAATGAATTCCAATTTTCCCATCATAGACATCCATTTGATATCTGCTCCTTTTGAAACAGTCATGTTTACCATATACAACTACTTCACCACCTGAACTGCATGTTTTGATGGATTTTTTTTTTTTTTAGTTCCTCTGACCTGCTTGTTCCAGGCTAGTCTGAACTTGTCAGATCTCGGAAGCTAAGCAGAGTAGGCCCTGGTTTGTATTTGGATGAGGAAGTCCAGTCCAGGCAATGCAAACCACCTCTGAAAGTTTCTTGCCTTGAAATCCCTGTGGGGTAACTTGCTGGCACTTTCCACCACCATCTTTACAATTAATTGCCAAGACAGTGAAATTGTGCCCATGTGTTTAACCACATATTCCCATCAAATAAAATGAAGACTGTTTAATAGCAACTTTAATTAGTTTCATTTTGATGCTATAGTGTAACCAGAGCTTTATCTCTATCCAAAAGATCTAAGAAGTTATGAAGGCAAGTGGATTCATGGGGCTATCCATTCAATATATCAGCTCCTCAGTAAAACAAGCAGATGGACTTTGTGGAACATGAACAAAAAACCAAAAAACGGGCCTGAAACCAGCAAAGATTGTTTTGAATTTTCAGTCATTAAGGTTGCAGAGCATCTAGTGCCTCTCTGATTTGGAGCAGTTTGAAATGAAGCAATTATTCTTTGCGCACTGCTCTGCTTTTGAGTCTAACAAGTCGGCAAGACCTAGATATAAACAAAGATGGAGAAACTAGTTAAGACTTCAATGCTGTCCCACTTTATTAGCCATTCACTCCACTATAGGTGACAACCACTGAGTTTGAGAATGCAAAGTGTCTTCCACTGCCAAGGACTTGCAAACACCCACAGAGCCACAGAATGGGGAAGGCTGTATGCACCATGATGGAGGAAGTATATTAATGGCTTTATTTGTTTTCATTCTTGCTGTGACCTAAAGAGTATCCTTGCTGAATGTTTAAACACAAGGTCATTAAATTACCAACTCAGTTTTTTATTTCAGGCCTTGAAGTGATAGATAAGTGAAGGAAGGTATAAATTACAACTGATATTTTTTGTTTTTTTAAAAGTTCAAATTATCAAATTTTAACTCTTTATATTTTTTGCTTATATAAGTGTATCTTGTTTCAAAGTAACATGTATCGCAAGTTGTAAGGAGACATTATCAATGCAAAAAATGGTTAAATTGCTGTATGCTAATAACATTTTTGATCCTCTGGATTCACATAATATTGCATTTTAAAATACATAATCTATCTTTGTAATCACAGTCATTTGTCAGGATGGCATTTGAATCTGAAACACATGGGATCTGGGAATTATATGCTATATCTCATCTCTTACTGCATTGTTTCTAAAGTAATGCTGATACTAAAAAGCCTAAACACAACCCATATTTGAGTCATTGGAACAGGGAAACTTTTTCAAAGTCATACATGATTTACATGAATAACTGAATACTATATTTTTTTGTCTCTGAAAGCACTTGATCCAAGTCAGAAGAGGCAATCTGCAACTTTATTTAATGCTTAAACTTGAAGCCTGCCTAATATGTTGGGCCATAGTACATGTGTTTAAATCTATGTTGTGATTTCTACAGTGGTATTTCAATGCAGTCATCCCCCCCGCCCAGTCGGAATAAAGAGGCTGATACATGTATATGGGTAAACGGGCCACTTTATTAACATAACTATAACGTAACTTAACGTAACCTGTATGGCAAGGGCTAACTAAACTAGACAAGCCCTGGGGTCATCCCCATGACCATATCCTTTTAGCATGATGGGCAGCTCAGAAAACCCTGCTGTGCCCACAGATGAGGATCCGCAGCCTCTCCTGACGAGACACAGCACCTGAAACAGAAAAAACAGTCAACGCAGAACAATAACTTGCCCAACAGGGCTAGTCTAAGAGAACTATCCCCCTTAGGGGATAACCAGAGGATGGACATATGAACAATAGGCCCTGCAATGCCACCTGCCTACTCTTTGGATTGCCGGGCCAGGGTAACCCATCGCAGCTGCTGTTGACGCAGCTCCGATCCAGAATGAGTGTGTCGCTTGGCTTGGGCCTTGGCGGTCACTGCCCAAAATTGATACTTGGTAAGCGGGGGGGGGGGCCTTGCTATCTTGAAACAATGGTCCCTCCCCTTCCGGTCTAATTGTTGTGTAGAGCCTGTACTGGACATAATTCTTTGTCCCCACAGGGGCCCAGTGTAATAGACGTGGTGCAGAGCCTATACTGGGCATAATTCCTTGTCCCCACAGGGGCCCAGTGTAATAGACGTGTCCCTTTGCTGCTGATCCGTCTTGGATCAATGTACAGTCAACACCACCTGTTCTCCCATAAATTTGACATCACTATTCCGTAATGCCCAATCCGACTGACTCTGGCGGGATTGCACCACCAGCTCACTAACCCTAAGTGCCCCCAAAAAGGCCGTCAGTGCTGCAGTGTAGAACAATACACACTCAAACTTGGAAGCACAGACTTTGGGTCACAGCCATCTTAACTTCCACAGTATGGAGGGTGATATGGGCTGCCGGGCATCCGCCCGTGTCCTGTGCTCCCTAGTCCAACCCTCCAGCATCTTCTTTATGCAGAAGTCCCCCATTGCTTCGGGGAATCCCTGCACTTTGCTAATAAATGCTAAGGCTACCAGCTGTCCCCGAATGTATTTTACTGTTACTCCCCTATCCCTCTGATAAACACAGAATTGCATTAGGTGGACAATGGAGACTGGCCAACTATCTGATAACCCTCTGTCCATTCTAAATGTTCTTAATTGCAATGCTGCCCTCTCATATGCTCAACTCGTGCTTGGGGCCAGAGCTAACAGGATTGCCCTACCGGCTTCAGCCTGCCAAGATGTCACAGGTTCTGGGGCATTCGCAGTGGCCAGGGGTCGGCCTCTGGAGCTAACTGGTGGAATCGCTCCATCTGTCAACAAGACAGAGCATCCGCCACCCCGTTACACACACCGGAAACATGCCTCGCCAGGAACAACATGTTCAAATGCAGGCAGCACTGTGTGAAGGATCTCACCAGGTTCATTACTGGTGCTGATCTGGATGACAACGAGTTGATAACATGTACCACTGCCAGGTTGTCACACCAGAAATGGCTGGCCAGCTGGTTTCCCCAAAGCTGCCACGACAATGGGAAAGAATTTCAGGAATGTCAGATTCCTGCATAAACCGCCTGCCAACCAATCCTCCGGCCACTGCTTGGCACACCAGTGTCCCTGGAAGAATACCCCAAAGCCTGTGGAACCTGCCACATCCGAGGAGATCTGGAGGTCGGCTTCAATTTTCATGTCCTCCCTCCAGAAGGAAACCCCATTGAAAGATCTTAAAAACTCCTCCCACTCCTCCAGGTCCCCTCCCATTTCTGCAGTTATCCGTATCCTGTGATGGGGAAGGCGGAGTGATCCCATTGCATGCAGAGTCGCCTAAGGAGTGCCCTACCTGGCGCCACCACCTGGTGCAACCCGAGCTGCTGCAACTCGAGCAATAACACCTTGCGCCTTAGTTTGAGAGCCACGAGTCAGGTCCTAAGACCCTGGACTTTGTCCACAGGAAGATGTGAAGCTTGCTGAAAGGTGTCCAACTCAATGCCCAGAAATGTCAAAATGGTCGCAGGGCCCTCGGTCTTCTCATGCGCCAATGGCACCCCGAGTTCCTCCGCCAGGTTCATAAATGATTTTAATAACCAGGCACATCACCTGGAGCCAGCCACACCCAAGCTTGCCCCATCAATGGTGAACCCACAATGGTAGGCCCAGGCATACCGCCATGGCCCCAAGGCCATGCTTGAGAATGGTGTACAAAGGTGCTCCTACCATCCACAGCCGTAGGTGTCACGGCCACTACCACAGGCTTGACTGACCTCTCAATCTCCTCTGACACCTCCTGCTTGTGGACCACCTCCATGGGTATCACGCTCCTGCTTGGCCCCACCCGTTGTCTATGCTCAGTGCCAGCACCAGCATGGTTGCTGTCCTGTAAAGCAGAAAATCTCACCAGCACCTCTTTATCAAAAGTTAACATGCCAGACCGACCCAAAGCTCTCTGACACCCCGCCCAGGTGCTCCCCTCTCTCTCTCCAGGGCCCCTAGCTGGTCAATGATAGCCCTACGCACTTGGCTCTGATTCTCCCTTTCTTCATCTGGTGGAATGGGGTGCGCCCTCTTCTTTGGTGGTTTCACTAGCTGCTTGCCTTTGAATGGCCCCTGCCCCTTTTTGGGTCCCATACTGAACCTCTGATGCACAAAACCCTTTGCCTAATACGACAAGAGGAGGGGGGATAAGGGTAAGCCAACAACTTGTCACCAAGTGAGCTCTGCTCACCCCTACTGGGCTTGGACCTTTCCAAATGGGGTGGAGGGGAGGGGGGAAGCCCACAGACCCTTACTTGCCAGAGCAGGCCTGCTCTGCTGTGCCCTGGGGCACCCTGAGCTCCATCCCTCCGCTGTGACCACTCAACCGCCCTGACCTAACCGGCACCGCTGCGCCACACCCTGCCGACCCCACCCCGCCAAAAAGGCCTTTGGGCCCAGCCACTCGCTGCTGCCTCGCTGCAGGCCTCCTGGCCCAGGAAGCACCCACAAGCCCCATTGCCCATTTCAAAGGTGGGGGGGGAAGAACCGTCACTGCCCGGAGGAGCCGAGCATGGCTCGCTGCCGTCCCTCATCGCCGCTGCTTCACCCGATCCCCGGGCACTAAATTGCCTGAGCTCGCTTCGGCCAAAGGCCTGCCGCTGCTGCCGAACCTGCTGCAGGCCCCCTGCTCTCAGCCACAAAGCTAAAGTGCATCCGTTCAGGCCAAGAGCCGAATTGAACCATGCCACTTGGGGGCAGAGCTGGGGCTAATATAGCCCAGACACTCCACCCCACACACAGTTTCCCAGATGCCCGGGGAGCCAAATGGCAGCCCCGCAGCCTGAAGCCGCTGCGCGGCACAGCCGGGGCGGGGCCAAATAGATATTGGCAAGCATATTAGAAATTCAGGATGGGATAATCCTGCCACTGGGCTACAAAGTGGTTCTGTTCCATGTGCAGGGGATGGATGTAAACCACACCATGCAGACATATTGCTGCTATGTGATACAGAGTAGCCTGAGTAAGTAGGTGAACAGCGGCAACATAGTCCATGGCTGCATGCTCATGGATGCTGATGCCAACATGCTGGTAGAGGTGAAGCCTGTGCACCTCAAGGGCATTGTCTGCCTGGCACACATTCTTCAGCTATTGGTGAAAGATGCTCCAGGACTGGGGAGCACTGTCAAGGCTATGTGGGATGCTGCCCATCTCAAGATTTTGGTCCTTGCTCAAGACCTGCTGGTACCTGGCCACCAACTTCTTGTGCAGCATTGAGTGCTTGTCTACTGCACAAGAGGCAAGGGGAGGGGACGAGTAATTCCACCCATGCCATGATTGCATGTTTGGTGGAGCAGTAGATCACTGCACAGGATGTCATCTCCTCCATAACCATTTTACACAGGAAAGAGGAGCTCAATTCAGCTTCAATGAATGGTGCATGTCTCCAAGCCCTTCCAGGACACCCCCAACATGCTATGTGCCCATATGGGCAGCCTGGGGCAAGTCATTCCCTGACTCAAGGGCTGGACCAGGTGCTGGCCTCTGCTCTTGAGTCAGCTGTTCCCCTTGGGTCAGAACGTTGGCATACAAGTGGTCATTACCACCAGGTTGCATGCTCTCTGCATTAAAAGGAGTACAAGCTGGCATATATCTGTAACCCCTGGAGAAAAGGTAGCATTACTCTCCTGAATGCAGATGTAACGTACTCGAAGCGGAGACGAGAGTAGGGCAACATAGTTTATTAGGAGCACGTTGCAAGAGAGCGAACACGCGGGCCGGGTCCCACTTATGTACAATCTCCGGTACAGCCTACTGGACAGGTCGGGCCAATCCTGACCTGTTAAACTTCCCGCCACAGCTGTTGATTGGCGGGGATTACGCGCCCCGCGCTGGAGGCGCCTGGGACGGCCCAGTCGCCTCTGCGCATGGCGCTTGTGGCTGCTGATACACTACACCCCTCCCCCCATGGTTAATGAACATAGTCTTTAAGATACGCGGGAGGCCGGCGCTCCCTGGTGGACCATCTGGGGAGGTCCTGTGAAGGGGGTGCGGTCGCCGCTGTCGGTGTGTCTGTGGATCGTGGTGCGGACGGGGGCTGCGGGTCTGGTTCTGCTGGTCCCTCGGGCTCTGTTGGCCCCGGCGCTTCTAGCAGGGGTATAACTGGTGTTGGGGCCGCGTCCTCTGATCGGTCTCCAGTCGGCTCCACCCCTGCTCTCTCCCCCTCAGTGTCTGCTGGTTCCTCTGGTAGCGTGCGGCGGCGCAACTGGTCTATGTGCCGCCGTAATACTTGGCCCCCCTCCGTGGATATATCATAGTGGTGGGACCCAGTTACTCGTAGCACTCGGCCCGCCACCCAGTCGGGGCCCCTCGCGTAGTTCCGGGCATATACGTGATCGCCCGCAAAGAAACCTCTGGCCGCGTCCCGGACCTCTGGACTCTCGCGGGTGTCTGAAGTCCGGTCAGGATGTAGTCTGTCCAGTCGGGTTATGAGCTTGCGCCCCATGAGGAGCTCTGCCGGACTAACCCCTGTGACCGGGTTGGGTGTGATCCTATTATCGAAGAGGAACGCGGCCAACCTGTGGTCCCAGTCGCCCTGTACAATTCGGCTCAGGGCTTCCTTTGTTGTGCGGACCATCCGCTCTGCCTGGCCGTTGGTGGCCGGGTGGAAGGGGGCCGACCTTATGTGCCTAATCAGATATCGCTGGAGGAACGCCTGGAAGTTGGCTGAGGTGAACGCGGTCCCGTTATCGGAGACTATGATGTCCGGGATATCGTGTGTACATAAGACCCTGCGCAGCGCCTTGATTGCGGCGGCTGATGAGGTGGACCCTACGGGAATGACCTCCAGCCATTTGGTGTAGGCGTCCACGATTATCATGAAGATCTGCCCCTGGCATGGCCCCGCGAAGTCGAGGTGGAATCTCGACCATGGCTTCCTGGTAGACTCCCACCGTGTCGCGGGGGCGCTGGGAGGCTCGGGCCACGTTTCCTGGCATGTCTGGCACCTCCGAACCCAGGTCTCAATCTCCCGTCCATCCCCGGCCACCAGACGTAGCTCCTGGCTAACGCCTTCATTCGGACTATGCCAGGATGGGTCTCGTGTAGGGATTCCAGGACCCGCTTCTGCAGCGGGGGCGGGACCACCACCCTGCTTCCCCATAATAGGCACCCTTTGTGGGCTGCTAGTTCCTCCCGCCTGGTCTTATATGGCTTGAATTCTTCCCCCATGTTCCCTTTTGGCCAGCCCCTCACCACCCAGTCGAGCACCCGCGCCAGTGTCTTGTGTTTCTGTGTGGCCTTGGCTACCTTCGCTGCGTGGAGGGGCTGCTCCGGGAGGCTCTCCATCAGCATGACCTGGTGTGCAGGGGCGGGGTCTGGACCCGTTTCAGGAAGCGGCAAACGGCTGAGCGCATCCGCGTGACCCATAGCCTTGCCGGCCCGGTGGACCAGTGTGTACGTGTATGAGTTGAGGAATTGGTTCCACCTCAACACGCGCTGTGAGAGTATCTGGGGGGTTTGTCGGTCTGGGGCCAGTAGACCTAAGAGGGGCTTGTGGTCCGTGGCAATGGTGAACCTTCTCCCGTATAGATACTCATGGAACTTGCGGACCCCCGCCACGATTGCCAGGGCCTCCTTATCTATCTGC
The DNA here is from genome assembly GCF_032191835.1 of Heteronotia binoei. Lineage (NCBI taxonomy): Eukaryota > Metazoa > Chordata > Lepidosauria > Squamata > Gekkonidae > Heteronotia > Heteronotia binoei. The sequence goes on from NC_083229.1 coordinate 101,419,014, forward strand.
GCGTAGTTGCGCTCGGCTGGAGTGAGTGTGCGGGAGTAGTACGCGACTGGTACCTCCCTCCCGTCCGGGAGCTGGTGCCCCAGGACTGCTCCCACCCCATAAGGCGACGCATCGCAGGCCAGGATGATGGGGAGGCCCTCGTCAAAATGGTGGAGCACCGCATTGGACACCAGGATGTCCTTGACCGCCTGAAACGCGGCGGCCTGTCGTTTGCCCCAAACCCAAGGGGCTTTTTTGTCCAGCAGCCGGTGAAGGGGCTCTGCCAGGGCTGCCTTGTGGGGGAGGAATGAATGGTAAAAGTTGAGCACCCCCAAGAAGCTTTGTAGCTCCGCTTTACACGTGGGGGCCGGGGCTTGCACGATGGCTCGGGTCTTTTCTTCCGTTGGGTGGATTCCTGCCGCGTCGACGACGAACCCCAGGAACTCCACCCGTGGGACCCCCAGCAAGCATTTCTCCCTCTTAACCTTGAGCCCCGCTGCCTGGAACCGGCGGAGCACCTCTCGAAGGCGGTTGCCGAATTCTTCGGGGTCCGGGGCGGCGACTAAAACGTCATCGAAGAACGGCTGGACTCCTGGGATCCCTTTAAGGAGAGCGTCCATTATACTCTGGAAAATCCCCGGAGCGACGCTAACCCCAAACTGTAGCCTCTTCACCCGGAAGGCCCCCCTGTGCGTCACGATCGTTTGGGCCTCCGCCGTCTTGTTGTCTACTGGGAGCTGCTGGTAGGCCTGTGCCAGGTCTAGCTTCCCAAATATCTTAGATCCCGCTAGGGCGGCCAGGACGTGGCTCACCACCGGCACTGGGTAGGGGTTGTCCTGTAGTGCCTTATTAATGGTGCATTTATAATCGGCACAGATCCGCACCTCCCCATTTGGCTTGATGGGGGTTACGATGGGGGTTTCCCAGGTGGCGTAGTCCACCGGCTCGAGGACACCTTGGGCCGTGAGGCGGTCTAGCTCTGCCTCTATTTTAGGCTTCAAGGCGAACAGGACCCTCCTCGCCTTGAGCCTAATCGGCCTGACTGTGGGGTCTAGTGGTAGGGAAATGGCCGGCCCTTTGTAGCTCCCTAGAGACCCATCGAACACGTCTGGGAACTCTCGGCATATTTCCCCGAACCCCCTGGGCGTTAGGGTTTGCTCCACCCCCTCCACGCGGATCCCCAAGGGTTTGAACCATGCCAGTCCTAGCAGGGTGGTCAGCTGGCGCTTTACCACCAGGATGTCTAGTGGGCCGTAGAAGGACCCCCGCTCAACTTGCACCCGGGCCCACCCCGCGATTTGCACCGGATTCTTCTGGAAGTCCCAGAGTGTTAAGTCCACCGGCCATAGTCGAAGCCGCTGGCCGGGGCACAGTTTCCTCAGGGTTTCCTCGGCTATGATGGAAAGGGAGGAACCTGAGTCCACCTCCATTTGGCAGGGGTTCCCTTCTATGAGGACCGCCAGTTTAATTTTGCCGGGGGTGTTGAGGGGCAAGTTCAGTACCTGCGGGGTTGTGGAGTCTGCGGTGTGGAACTCCGCCGGCTCGTGATGCGTGGTCGGCCTCCAGCGGTTGGGCTTGGCTCGGCAAGCTCGTGCAATGTGGCCGGTCTTTCCGCAGCTCCGGCAGTCCCAGGTCCGGTACTGGCAGTCCCTCCGGTCGTGTGGGTCGCCGCAGCTGGCGCACTTGGTGGCAGGGGCTCTCTCCGCCGCTGGGGGTCGTTCGGATGCTCGGGGCCATTGGGCTGCTCTGCTGGGTTGCCCGGCTGGGCGGCGCAGCTGGTGGGCCTCTCCCTCCTCTGGGCGGTCGTGGTCCAGCTCCTCGTGGTGGACGGCTTCTGTCCGGGCCTTGGGAAATGTCCTGGAGGTCCTCTCGAACGCCACGGCTTCGTTGAAGGCGCTCTGGAGGGTGAGCTCTTCCTTGGCGAAGAGCTTCTGCTGGAGCCTCTCGTCGCAGAGGCCCCACGTGAAGCGATTGGCCAGGGTGTCTTCCAGCTGGGGGAAGTTGCAGTTCCCGGCGATCCTGTGGAGGGCCGCCAAGTAGTTGGCGGCCGACTCTCCCGCCGCCTGGTCCCTCCGGTGGAACAGGAACCGACGGGCCACGCGTGAAGGCTGAGGCAAGAAGTGGCCGGTGAGGAGTCTGCTGATCTCCGCGAAGGACTTCTCCGTGAGGCGGGCGGGGGACGTGAGACTTTTGGCGATCTCGAACGTGGCCGCCCCGCAGATGCTCAGGAGAACGTCCCTCTTCATGCTGTCCTCCATGACTTTGTTGGCCCTCAGGTAACATTCAACCCGTTCCAGGTAGGACTCCCAGGCCTCTGGATTCGCGGGGTCAAACGGCTCAATGTGACCGGTGGTTCCGCCCTGGCTGGCCATGGTGGCTGCGGTGGCGGTCGTGGCTGTGTGATGCCCTTGGTCTCCGAAGTAGCCAATGAGGCTAGAATCCCATCCTCGTCGCCAGTGTAACGTACTCGAAGCGGAGATGAGAGTAGGGCAACATAGTTTATTAGGAGCACGTTGCAAGAGAGCGAACACGCGGGCCGGGTCCCGCTTATGTACAATCTCCGGTACAGCCTACTGGACAGGTCGGGCCAATCCTGACCTGTTAAACTTCCCGCCGCAGCTGTTGATTGGCGGGGATTACGCGCCCCGCGCTGGAGGCGCCTGGGACGGCCCAGTCGCCTCTGCGTATGGCGCTTGTGGCTGCCGATACACTACAGCAGAGCTCTTGCAATGGAAGTGTGAGCTCTGCAAAGAACTGTGGAGGCTACAGGCCAACAGATGTGGCCAGAGTGAACAGCAGGTGGAGGAAGCTGGGGTGAAGAAGAAGCCCAGCACTTCTCCTTCAATGAGCGCAACCAGGAAGAAGCCCCACTACGGGTTGTCAGTAATGAACTGGTAGGTCAGCAGCAGTTGAGATGCCAGGTGTGCAATGGCAGTGGATTTAGCAGAGGTGATGGTGAGGGAATACCACCAGCGTCAGTCCCCTAGAGTATGGTCATGCATGGCTGTCATCTAGCCCAGCCTCTCTTGCATGACCATAAGTCCTGAGTCCACCTAATACCCAAGCCCCAGCTGGGGGGGAGACATTCACAGTTAGGGGGATAAAAACCATGGGTCATCAGCTAAGGTACTCAGTGTGAGCAGAGAAACAGGGTGACTCAGAGCCCTGGATCCACCTAACATCCAAAGCCTGGTAGGAAAAAGAATTCACAATCAGGAGGGTATAAAATGTGGGTCCTCAGATAAGGCACCCAGTAGTTAAGCCCTCCTGCTGGGCATGAGCAGAGAGATGGAGTGGCTATGAGCCCTGAGTCCACCTAACACCCAAACCCCAGCAGGAGAAAGAAGTTCACAATCAGGAGAGTATAAAATGTGGGCCCTTGGCCAAGGCACCCAGTAGTTAATCCCTACTTCTTTTTTGTAGATTTACACTCTACCCTTCTATCTGAGTCTCAGAGCGGCTTACAATCTCTTCCACCACAACAAACAACCTGTGAGGTAGGTGGAGCTGAGAGAGCTCTCACAGAAGAGAGACAGGGGGTGCAGAGCCCTGAGTCCACCAAATACCCAAACCCAAGCATAATAGAGGTGTTCACAATCAGGAATAAATGAATGTGCTCTGCTTTTAACAAATTCCCTGCCTCTTTGTCTAACTGCCAAAAGCCAACAAGAGGAAAGGCTGTTGAGCTGAACTGATATATAGCATTCTGATCCCATAGAGCAGAATGGGAACTCTGTTATTGGCAGTCATCTGTTCCTATTAAGCTTTGGAGGGCTCCTATTAGTGTTCTAAAGGCTGGAGAATTCTGCCCCCTTATTGCTTTGAAGTTTTGTGAACAGTTTAATTGACTGTCTGGAAATGTATCCTCTCACAAACTGCCACAAACAGCATGAAAGTTCATGGAATGTCCATGCCTCACCACAAACATCACTTCATGAACCATGGGCAACCCATCAAGAACCTCAGTTTGTGAGCTGGTTTATGTCCATCTCTATTTATCGTTAACCCAGACTGCACATTATGAGAGCCACCATGCCTCAATATTATAAAACCAACTCTTGCTTGTACTGTGTGTAAAGCACCATCAAGTTGCAGCCGACTTATGGTAACCTCAGGGGGGTTTCCAGGCAAGAGACATTCAGAGGTGGTTTGCTCTTACCTGCCTCTATGTAACGACACTGGATCTCCTTAGTGGCCTTCCATCCAAATACTAACTAGGGCTGACCCTACTTAGCTTCTGAGATCTGATGAGATCAGGCTACCCTGTTACCCTCCTTTAGTCAGTTGCTCCATGCCTGCACTTACACAACCCCACAACTAACTTATGTAAGAAGAGAAGAAGAAGAATTGCAGATTTATACCCCGCCCTTCTCTCTGAATCAGAGACTCAGAGTGGCTTGCAATCTCCTATCTCCCCTCACAACAGACACTGCAAGGGACCCTGCAGACTTGTTGCAAGTTCTATATACAACAGGCTTGAGCAATGCCACACTAGTCTATAAGTGGAGATACTCAAAGTAAAGTGAATATGAACTTGGTGTTATGAGCCATATCTATCCAATGGGCTCAGTACTGCCAAGCAGTTAACAGTAATGACCTCACTTAGCTGAATGGGTCAGAATGGTTTTGAGAAATAACCATATTCCAAATTAAGTTCTCAGTTTTATTTCAGATATTCTGTGCAAAAGCAGCCAAATAATGTTGTCAAATAATGTACCAGTGATGCAGTAACTATCTAAAAAGAGATAATAGCCTTAAGATGTCTAAGATTTAGGTTTGATTGTTCATTATGTATATTAGCAACTTAGGACACATACTTTGGAAATCCATCCTGCACATTAATGCCCTTTATACTAATAATTCACAAATACACAATATATTGTGAGCCCTTACAATTTGCTTCCTCTGGTCTTTAACTGGATTTTATTAACTTAAAACTACTGTTAAACTGGAACAATAGGACAGAACACTGATGGGGGTGGGGAGAAAAACAGGAAGTTTCTGTTTTTTCAGTCTCATCTAGAGAGTTACACACAGGTGGTGAAATCTAAACATCACACAATGTTTTGTGGGATATTTAGGGACTATGGAACAAAAGGTCCCCCCCCCCCAACCTAGTGAAATGACACATAGAAATAGTTTCTCAGACTGATTCTCAGTATTGAATAAAAACAAGGAAATACTAACTTTTCAACATTCATAGGAAAATAAATGATTTCCATCTTTGACTAGTTTCTTTTTCAAATAATCCTAAGAATTCTTTTTGTCTTAAATGCAATTTTGGGGGGCGGGCTACTAGGTATGGTTAAAAATTGTCCAGGATATTGTCCATTTTAAATTCAAATGATAACCTGGTGAACTTGCATTTTCTTGTAATGCGCAATAGTAATTGCTAACCACCAGTGTTAAAACCGAGAATCACAGCATCCGTGTTTTAGCCTGAGGTATGGAACATGGTTAACATGGGTCTGTGTAATATTAACATCAAAATACATGAAAATGTAAAATGTAGGACTGAAGTAGGTCTGCTCAGAAGAAGAAGAGATTGGATTTATACCCCACGCTTCACTTCGAGCCTCAGAATGGTTTACAATCTCCTTTCCTTTCCTCTCCCCACAGCAGACACCCTGTCAGGGTGGGGCTGAGAGAGCTCTTGAGAGAACTGTGCTCTTGAGAGAACACCTCTGTGAGAAGAGTAACTGACCCACCATCACACCAGTAGGTGTATGTGGAGGAGTGGGGAATCAAACCCAGTTCTCCTAGATTAGAGTCTGTGCTCTTAACTACTACACCAAACTGGCTCTCGTAATTCAATGGGGCTTACTCATAGGAAAGTGCCCTTAGAACTACAGTCTTAATAAGTGCCTGTTGTGGATAGCCCTGGATCCTGTGATTTAAGTGTCTCTTGTGGAAGCATCCTGTGATAGCACAAGGTTGTGGTGAACATCAAATGGGATAGTGAAATATCTTTCAGAATGTTTTAATTATTCCCTCATAACAAAGTCTGCCTTAGTCACATTTTGTTGGTTTTAAGAATGGCCTGGATCCAGGTATTGCACCATTACGAATATATCTCCCAGCTCCTGAAGTAGAAGGTGTCCTTTAACAATAAAATACCTCTGCCATTTTTAGGGGAGGTTGTATTTATATGTTCATGTGTGCATGTGAGTGTGTATGGGCCTGGAAGTCATGGCGATCTCTGGTGACTGACTCTTGCCAAGGGCCTGGAAATTATTCAGGGAGGTGGCTGAATAAAGCCTGCCCCCACTACCCAACTGCTGGTATTCCAATGAGGTCACCCATCCAAGTACTTGCCAAAGTCAACCCTGCTTAGCTTCTGAAACTGGGCTTGCCTGTACTATCTAGGTCAGGGCATAACACCTCTGCCACTTGTGATTAATGTTGTGTTCTGTGTAGCTATAATCTCTTGGTAATTAAGACACTGGAACAACTTTTGCCATGAAAGCAGAGTATGTAGATGATATGTTCTTTTACCTTTGACTCTCCCTTTATATAATGGATTCCTTCCTAAACATACGCAGATGTGTGAATTTCATGTCCACGTCATGTATTTAGTGAAACCTATAAAAACATGTCCTATAATTATGTTTATGTAGATCAAACATTACAAACGGTCTACCTTCTTGAACATTTAGACTTTTAGTTACAATAAGTCCTTAAAGATCCCAGTTGGGTCTTTTGGCACTTTGCTACAAGAGCCTAAAACATCTGTTCTTATAGAATTTCATATTTTAAAAGATAAATACAAGCATTCCATATGTCCTGCTTACAATTTAATGAGAAAATCATCCAAGATAAATATCTTGTAAAACTCTTTAAAGGGACAGCACCTATAATGGGAGGGGGAATCTATCCTCTATCTTTTGATATTTCTGTCCTTTTGATGGGAATAAGCCCCACTGTTAAGATTCTGCATATGATTGCTCTCACAATTTGGGAACATTCTGATGTCAATATCTCTGCAGAATTATGCATTCCAAGTAACCTATGCGTAACATAAAAACATTATAGAGAGGTTATAATTCTCATATAATGATTAAGGCTTTATCATGTGTGTGGTCCTAAGATAATATTTTATAGACTGAAAATATTTGTTCATGTAGAGAACAAGTTTCTAATATTGGGTGAGTTTAGGCAACAAGGGACATAAAAACTCTCAGTATCAATAATAATCCAGTAATTCATTTTACAGTTTATAAACACTGTTGAGTGGGGGCAAGAGCTCAGTTGAAGAAACAGAATATAGAAAACTCCACCATAAAAGTTAAATTACAGGCAGCTGGATGTAATGTCAGATGCAGTAAATTAACTGACTTGCTATAAATCAGTTTAATGGCTTACACTGTAAATGTAATTGGGTATTACTTTTTGCTTGTTAATGTTAAGTAAAGCTTCAGAAAATAATATTTCCATATACAAATGTAACTGCTGTAAAGAAGAGGATATACGGTAACTCTACATGGTCTCTGCTTCACTAACCAATGTTTAAGACCCAGGTGCAGTAGACTTTAAAAAAAATGAAGAGGAAGAATTTGTAAAGCTATAGATACATATTAAAAGCATATGCCTATTCCCTTACTGGAGCTGATTATCATTTAAAAAAAAAAGACTGCTTAAAACTGTAAATGCAACTGTTAAAATTAGCAGCCATGCAAGCAGCAGTTAACATGTTGCTGGGGGAGAGAGAGAGAGAGAGAGAGAGAGAGAGAGAGATTGGTTCAGAGCTGCCTGTATTTCAAGTTTTCTTCTCTTTTTTTATCATAGAATGAACTTTCAAAGTCCAATGCAGGGAAGTTACATTTACTTCTCAAAAATTCAACACGTATCAGGGTTTTATATTACACTAGCATTATAACCTGTGTGTGTGTGTGTGTGTGTGTGTGTGTGTGTGTGTGTGTGTGTGTGTGAGAGAGAGAGAGAGAGAGAAAGAGAGAGAGAGATTTCCTGTGGATGGGAGAAGTGCTACTTTTGTACAGAGAACTGGAGAAGCTGTTGCTATTTGAAGAGGCCACTGGGACTGATCCAGATTCCTTCACTCTGCTTACCTTGATCTGGATATTTGTTTGCAAAACAACAGCTATTTGGAAGACTAGATTGGGCTGGGAAAGTGTTTAGAATCTCAAATCTACTAAGGACATTTAAAAATAATAATAATAACACTTCACTGTGGAGCCAGCCTTGTGCTGTTCAGTAACATCAGGAGTGCCTGACAAAGTGGCATGTGTAGTTTTGAAGTGACACTTTGACACAAGGCTAACAAGGGTCCAAATGGCAGTGACAGATGTGTGTAGACATTACACCAGATTTTTGTGAAATGACTTTCCCTCACATATTTGCCACTTGATTGTCATTTTGACATGACTCCTATAAGATTAGTAAACATGAATGTGATACAGTTGGCTGTTTTGCTGAGCTAATACCACACCATGTATATGTGTGTGGTTTGTGTGTATATAGTCTTGTACATATACAATACCTTTTGCCCTGTGCTTTGAACTACTGTACATGCATCAACTACATAGGCTTTTTGTTTATTCATTACTTTAAAGATGTCAATATGTGTCTCGCTGTTAATATAAAATGATTTGGATGTCACATTTTTATTGAAGGTTTGTAATTGTGCTTGATATGCATGTACTAATTGTTTTGTTCAGAAAACTGCTTTTTGTGCGTTTAGGTAAATTTCTTGCGCGGAGCCAAATCTGCTTACCTCGGGCTTTTAGTTTTTTAAAAAAAGTTCTCTTACTTTTTTGTACGTAGGATAATCTCAACTATTGAGAGTATATAAAGAAATCATTCCATTAGTTCTGTACTTATGACTCATTTTATTTTTTCAGAATACTCTCATATAACAAAAAAATGCACAAAATATACAATTTAGTTCTCAGGTCTATTAGTGTGCAAAATGTCAACAATTTATTTACAGCACAATCTTAAGGCCAGTCTCTGAACAGCTTAAGATAGGCCATTTCCACACTTGTTATCTGCCCTAGATTCAATGCTGCTGAGAATCAGATTTTTTTTTTCTTACTTTGTCTCAGCATTGTGGTGTATTTGTGCACCTCCTGGTGTTTCCCCAACTTTTCTCCAATGTTTTCTAAACCCTGCTTTGCTCTAAAGTATTTGGAAAAGATCGCAGCAAAGTCTGGATGACTGCTCTGTGGATGGCAAAGTTTGGATTTCCGGGTACTGCCCTCACAGCAGCAATTTCCCTGGCAGTAGCCATTTCCTCCCCTTGCCACTGGAGGGCTTTTTGCTTTTTCATGGGCAACCAAATATCATAATTTTGTTATAATGTTACTACAACATGTGTAACAGGTTGTCTGAATCCCCAGCTTTTATTTTTAAAATAAGTCTCTGGCACCTATTGCTGTGAGGATATAAGGGGAAATGAACATCTCTTTTAAAACTCAGTTTTAAAAAGAAAATGAAAACTGGGGATTCAAATAACATGTTACACATATTGTTATAAAGATGCATCGATATAGCAATATTCAGTTTCCAATTTAAAAAAAAAAACAGAAAAAGCCCTTGAGGGGGGTCATGGGTACTGCTGTGGGAAACAAGAAGGGTTTGTTTTATAATGAGGGAAAGTAAACCGGTGATATTCAAGAGCCAAAGCATTTCAGCAACTGGCATGTAGAGACAAATAGAACTATTATAATAACTAGTGTAAAGAAATAGACGAGAACAACAAGCAAGGAAGAACAAGAGATCTGTTCCACAAGATCTAAGAAATCAAGGGGCAATTTAAAGCACAGGTAGGCATGCTGAAAGATCAATATGGAGATACATTAGCTGAACTAGAAAAAGATAAAGAAAAGATGGAAACAGTACACTGAAGAACTATGCTGAACAGACAAAAGGATGACAGATTCCTTCCAAGAATGATCTTCTGAAGAACCTGCAATTTTAGAAAGTGAAAGTTGCACTCAAGGCAATTAGGAGAAACAAGTCACCAAGAATAGATGGGGCATCTATAGACTTATTCCAAGCCACAGAAATGGAGTCCATCAAAATCTTAAGAAACATATGCTAACAAATATGGAAAACAAAACAATGGCCAACATGATCAATCTACATTCCAGTTCTTTAAAAAGAGATGTTGAAGACCACAGCAACTGTCTGATCCTTGCATTGATTTTTCATGCAAGTAAAATAATTCTCAACAAATCTTACAAAAAGAAATGCCAGATGTTCAAACTGGATTCAGAAAAGAAAGAGACACTACAGATCATATTGTAAATTTATATTGATTATGGGAGCTTATGAAAGAACTTCAGAAGAAAGCGGCTTGTGTTTTACAGATTACACAAAAGCTTTTGACTATGTGAATCATGAAAAGTTACAGTTGGTTATAAAAGAAATGAATGTGTCACAACATCTGCTTGTTTTGATGTGCTATCACAGGATTAGGGCTGGGTGGAGTCTCAGTTGTCTGACCCTGCTAATCCAGTGCTATTTCAATTTCTATATTAACTTTGGTTCTGTTTCTCAGGAGATTTTAGGATGCTTTGAGTGATATGACCTTCTTGGTACTGATAATATCTTTAGCCTCACATGACTGTTGAATTTTCGAATGTTTATATACTATCACATTCTAAATAAATAGAGTATCGGAGCCTAGCTTCCTGAGACTGTTTTAGTTAATCTTGAATCTCTAACTACCTTAACCCATCTTTTCCAGACCCTTGTGACTGCAGAGAGAAAGGGTTGAGCTCTGTTTTTTATGTCATTATATGTCAGACACTTGTCACAGAGTAGATTGACAGTCACATTGGATCCTGTGGATGGGGAAAGGTACTTAATGTATGAATGTATTTTTGCTCCTGGTTGTTCTTACCAACAACCCATTTTCTCTGGGTCTTGACGAGAGCATCCAAAGATATCCCTTATAAAATTACTGTGCACAATGTTTAAGCATTGGGAAACCAGCTCAAATGAACACAATGGAAATGGGATTGCATTCCCGCACCCCTAATTTCCCCAACATGTGCAACCTATACTCTGGACAAGAGGCTACTGTTAGGACAAAATATAGAAAACCAGAATGTTTTCCAGCTGGCAAAAGAGTCAGACAAGAATTTATTTTATCTCCCCATCTCTTCAATCAATATGCAAACTACATCATACAAAAAGCTAGATTAGATTTTAGATGGAGGTGGAGTGAACATTGGTTGAAGGAGCATTAACATTATATGTAAAAGAGGTATATACTTGTGAGGAAATACATGAATATGAGTTTGGAAGTTTAATTGAGAGTCTCTGGGTAAAAATAAAAGGAGTAAGAGTAATAGTGGTATTATTGCGGGGTCTGCTATAAACCACCAAGCCAAGCAGAGGACTTGGATGAGACACTCCTAGAACGGATTACAAAGTTTTCAAAGAGACAGGACATGGTGGTCATGGGAGATTTAAATTACCTGGATATCTGTTGGAAGTTCAACTCTGCTAAAAAGAGAGGTCAAATAAATTCCTGACTTGTCTTGCTGACAACTTCATTTTCCAGAAAGCAGAGAAGGAAACAAGGGAATCTGTCATCTTGGATTGATTCTCACCAACAGGGAAGAGCTAGTTGATGAGATGAAAGTAGTGAGCACCCTGGGTAGTGCTGACTATGTAATTTTGGAATTTATAGTCCTGGGGAAGGGAAAAGCTGTATGTAGCCAAATATGTAGGTTGGACTTCAGGAAAGCAATTTTTGACATACTTAAAGTTATGCTTGGTAGAATCCCATGGTAAGAAATACTTATGGAGAAGGGAGTTTCTTAAAAGTGAAATATTGAAGGCACAACCACAAATTATTCTTTGGAAGGAAAATGGGAGGAGCCTAAAGAAGCCAAGGTGGCTTCATAAACAGCTTTCTAAGGAGTTAAGAAATAAAAGACTTATTTAAGAAATGGAAGGAGGGCCTTATAACCAATGATGAATATAAACAAATAACCAGTGCTTATAGAGAGAAAGTTAGGAAAGCTAAAACTCAGAATGAGCTTAGGTTAGTGAGAGATGCTAAAAACAACAAAAAAGGGTTGTGTACAAAGTTAAGAAAAAGATCAAGGGCATGGTAGGCTCCTTGCAGGGACAGGAAAGTGAAATTGCAACAGAACTGCTAAATTCCTGCTTTTCCTCATTCTTCTCTTGTGAGGGAAAAGGTGCTCAGTGTGGCAAAAACAGAATCCATGATGAGGGAAGGGAGTTGCAGGCTAGGGTCGGCATGGCATAATACATAAACACCTGGTTTCTTTAAATTTTTTATTTATTTATTTGTAATTTGTATCCCGTTCTTCCCACCAGGTGGCTCAGGGTGGCTTACAGCATATAAAATCTAACATAAGAATATAAAAGTTTAAACATTTCATACAGTTTACATGATTAAAATTTAAACAATTCACACAATTTACATAATTAAAATATTAAAACATACAGCAATCTTATAAAACTACACTCGATTTCAAATTTCAGTGCCGGTTAGTTGTAAGCCAGCCGGAAGAGGGCTGTCTTACAGGCCCTGCGGAATTGAGCAAGATCCCGCAGGGCCCTTACCTCTTCCAGCAGCTGGTTCCATCAGGAAGGGGCCATTATGGAGAAGGCCCTATCCCTCGTAGATTTCAAATGGGCTTCCTTTGGCCCGGGGACAACAAGGAGATTTTGAGTTCCCGATCTCAGTACTCTCTGGGGAACATGTGGGGAGAGACGGTCCCTCAGGTAGGCAGGTCCTAGGCCATATAGGGCTTTAAAGGTAATGACCAGCACCTTGTACCGAACTCGATAAAGTATTGGCAGCCAGTGCAGAGCCCGAAGTCCCGGCTGAATGTGCTCCCATCTTGGGAGCCCCAATAACAACCGGGCGGTGGCATTCTGCACCAACTGCAATTTCTGGGTTTGGCACAGGGGCAGCCCCATGTAGAGGGCATTGCAGTAGTCCAACCTCGAGGTGACCATTGCATGGATCACTGTTGCTAGGTCGTCACGCTCCAGGAAGGGAGCCAGCTGCCTTGCCCGCCTGAGATGGAAAAATGCGGACTTGGCAGTGGCTGCTATCTGGGCCTCCATCGTTAAGGAAGGCTCCAGTAGTACCCCCAAACTCTTGACCCTATGCGTCGCAGTCAGCGGCGCACCGTCAAAAGCTGGCAGGTGGATTTCCCTTCCCGGACCCCAACGGCCCAAGCAAAGGACCTCTGTCTTCGCTGGATTTAGCCTCAGCCCGCTCAACCTGAGCCACCCAGCCACGGCCTGTAATGCCTGGTCCAAATTTTCTGGGGCGCAGACCGGCCGGTCGTCCATAAGTAGATAGAGCTGGGTGTCATCAGCATACTGATGACAACCCAGCCCATACCTTCGGGCAATCTGGGCAAGGGGACGCATATAGATGTTAAATAACATCAGAGAAAGAACTGCACCCTGAGGCACTCCGCAGTCGAGCGTGTGCCTCCGGGATAGCTCGTCCCCAATAGTGACCCTCTGTCCCCGACCTTCAAGGAAAGAGGAAAGCCATTGCAAGGCCAACCCCTGAATCCCCGCGTCGGTGAGGCGGCGGGCCAGTAGCCGATGGTCGACCGTATCGAACGCTGCCGATAGGTCCAACAACATCAGCACTGCCGAGCCGCCCCGATCCAGATGCCTTTGCAGGTCATCTACCAGGACAACCAACACCGTCTCCTTCCCATGGCCCAGGCGAAAGCCGGACTGAAGGGGATCGAGGACGGAAGCATCATCCAGGAAAGTCTGTAGCTGCACCGCCACTGCCCTCTCGATAAGTTTGTCCAAAAAGGGCAAATTTGAGACCGGCCGATAATGTGCCAATTGGGATGGGTCTAATGATGTTTTTTTCAAGAGGGGACGGACCACCGCCTCTTTAAGCAGTGTTGGAAAGTGCCCTTCCGTCAGGGATCTATTTATGATATCCCGTACAGGATATCTAAGCTCCCTCTGGCAAGATTTAATAAGCCAGGAGGGACATGGGTCCAATTTACATGTTGTTGGGCATGCAGATAAGAGAATCCTGTCAACTTCCTCCAGGCTGAGAGGGCCGAAACCATCCAGAACACAATCCGAAGACAGGCACGGAGCCTCGGTTTCGCTAACTGTCTCTAATATGGCAGGGGGCTCTGGGCCAGATGAACTATATCCAAGGGTACTAAAAGAACTCGCAGATGTAATTTCTGAGCCTCTGGCCATTATTTTTGAGAATTCTTGGAGAACATGTGAGGTGCTAGAAGATTGGAGGCAGGCAAATGACGCCATCTTCAAGAAGGGGGAAAAGGAGGATCTGAGTAACTATCGATCTGTAAGCCTGACACCTATTCCTGAAAAGTTTTAGGACAAATCATCAAACAGTCAGTCCCTGAGGGCTTAGAAAGGATAGCTGTGATTACTAAAAGCCAACATGGGTTTCTCAAGAACAAGTCATATCAGACTAATCTTTTTTCTCCAAGAAAGTTACTACCTTGCTGTATCAGGAGAATGCTGTAGACATAATTGCCTTAATTTTAGTAAGACTTTTGCTAAGGTTTCACATAATATTCTTGTTGACAAGTTGGTAAAATGTGATTTGTATCCTATTACTGTTAGGTGAATCTGTAACTAGTTGACAGATTGCAGCCAAAGAATGTTTGTTAATGGTTCCTCATTCTCTTGGAGAAAAGTGACAAGTGAAGTGACTCAAGGATCTGTCCTGGGAACCTGTTTTGATCAACATCTTTATACATGATTTGGATGAAGGAAAGAGGGAATGCTTATTAAATTTGCAGATGATACTAAATTGGGATAGGTTGCAAATACGGTGGAAGACAGAGTCAGGATATAGAATGGTCTTGACAGGCTGGAAAACTGGGCTAAAACAAATAAAATGAATTTTAACAGGGATAAATGTAAAGTTCTGCATTTAGGTAGGAAAAATCAAATGCATAATTATAGAATGGGGAAAAATTGTCCTGGCAATAGTATGTATGAAAAGGATCTAGGGGTCTTAGTGGACCATATGCTGAATGTGAGTCAGCAGTGTAATGCAGTAGGTAAAAAGGCCAATGCAATTTTGAGTGGTATCAACAGAAATATAGTGTCCAGATCACGTGAAGTAATGGTATCACTTTTCTCTGCTCTGGTAAGACCTCACCTGGAGTATTGTGTTCAGTTTTGGGCACCTCATTTTAAGAAGGATATAAACAAGCTGGAACCGGTCCAGAGGAGGGCGATGAAGATGGTGAGGGGTCTAGAGACCAAGTCCTATGAAGAAAGGTTGAAAGAGCTGGGCATGTTTAGCCTGGAGAGGAGGAGGCTGAGAGGTAATATGATCACCATCTTCAAGTACTTGAAGGGCTGTCATATAAAGGATGGTGCAGAGTTGTTCTAGATCAAAACATACCTGACCCAGAAGGTCAGACCAGAATCAATGGGTTGAAATTAAATCAGAAGAGTTTTCAATGAAACATTAGGAAGAAATTCCTGACAGAGTGGTTCCTCAGGCTTCCTCTGGAGGTGGTGGGCTCTCCTTCTTTGGAGGTTTTTAAACAGAAGTTAGATGGCAATCTGACAGCAATGCTGATTCTGTGAATTTAGGCAAATCATGAAAAGGATGGCAGGAAAGGTTGCATCAGTGCTTGATTTTCATGGCTCCCTCTTATACACCCAGGGAAATGTTGTTCACAACTTTGGGTTCAGGTAGCAATTTTTTTCCAGGCCAGTTTTGCCAGGGATCCCAGAGAAGTTTTGTTTTGTTTTGTTGTAATCTTCTGGTCTTGGAGCAGGGGTCACTGGGGCATGGGGGTTACTTGTGAATTTCCGGCTTTGTGCAGGGGGTTGGACTGGATGACCCTGGAGGTCCCTTCCAGCTCTATGATTCTATGATTCTAGCAATTTAAGATATGCAGATAACACCACATTACTGTCAGGAAATGGTGAAGATTTGAAATTACCACTAATGAAGGCTAAAGCAGAAAATGCCAAAGCAGGTTTGCAGCTGAACAGCAAGAAGACATAAGTAATGACTTATGGGATATTAAGGATGACAATGAAGAAATCGAAATTGTTCAACATTTTCTATTCTTTGGTCCCATCATCGATCAAAAGGGGGACTGCAACAAAGAAATCAGAAGTTGATTAAGACTGGGAAGGAACTGGAAAAGATTATTAAGGGTAAAAACATGTCACTGGAACTGAGATCAAGGTAATGCATACCATGGTATTCCCCATTACTATGTACGGGTGTGAAAGCTGGACAATGAAGAAAGCTGACAGGAAGAAAGTTAATTTATTTGAAATGTGTTGGAAGAGATTTTTACAGATAATGTGGACCACTAAAAAGACAAGTGAGTGGGGGTTCTAGATCAAAACAAACCTGAACTCCCCCTCGAAGCCAATATGACCAAACTGAAGCTCTTGCGCTTTGTTCACATTATGAGAAATCAAGACTCTTGCGCTTTGTTCACATTATGAGAAATCAAGAAATCAAGAGAAATCAAGGAAAAGAGAATAATGTTAAGAAAAGCTGAAGGCAGAAGGAAGAGAGAATGACCTAACTGGAGTTGGATTAACTGAATAAAGAAAGCCATAGCCCTCAGTTTTGCAAGATATGAGCAAGCTGTTAATGATAGAATGTTTGGGAAGTCATTAATACATAAGATCGCCATATATCTGTAGTGACTTGTTAACCCTTAACATACAAACACAAATACACACTATGTTTTCCTCTTAAGAAAATGAAAATTCTTCCTGTTCCCCTGTTTAAAACAACATTGTATTGTGTCCATATAGTTGGCAATCAGGCTAATTTTTTTAAAAAAAAATCAAGCTGACGGATCTTTGAATAAACTAAGAATTTAGTCCTGCCAAGATCACTTATGTCAGCTTTTAATCAGCTCTTGCATTTTGAATCCGGATCTGTTTAATTGCCTTAATACTGTACAGCCCCGGTGAGGAGGTCCAAAGTGGATCCATGCATTGCAACCAAACAAAACAGCATACATTAAATAAATATATAAATAAATAAATAAATGCAATCTCCTAGGCACTAATTTGCCATGGATTGTATTTAAGTCCTCATCCATTATGTGAATTAGAAGTGAAACAAACAACTGGCATCAATACTCTATTGCAGCAGCCTGGTCCGTGATCCAACTCTGTGTGTGTGTGTGTGTGCATGTGTGTGTCCTGGACAGTTCGTATTGATGCTGTCCTGAGTATCACACTCATCAATAATGGAAATAATTGCATTTTAATAATTAAAACCTCCCCATCATTTTCACAAAGCTAGAAATGATGATTGTGTTTCCTCCCTGCAGTTTATCTACTTTCTAGTGAAGGGACAGATTCACCAGTAAACAGCTTATTTATGAACACAGATACATTGAAAAGAGTGGGCTTTTGATCTTTGTCTTCTGGAAAGGTGATATTTACAATATTCTTTTAAAAAAATTAAAAAACTGTCCAGTGATCCTCTTGCTCACACATTTGGCTGACAGATAAAATGCTTCGTTCCCTGAAGAACAAATTGAAAAATATTGAAAAATGTAACTGCTATTCTTTATTTTGTCCTAAAATTTGGTTACAACTCATATTTACATAAATGTAGAACAGTTTGGTGTAGTGGTTAAGTGTGCGGACTCTTATCTGGGAGAACCGGGTTTGATTCCCCACTCCTCCACTTGCACCTGCTAGCATGGCCTTGGGTCTGCCATAGCTCTGGCAGAGGTTGTCCTTGAAAGGGCAGCTACTGTGAGAGCCCTCTCCAGCCCCACCCACCTCACAGGGTGTTTGTTGTGGGGGAGGAAGGTAAAGGAGATTGTGAGCCGCTCTGAGACTCTTCGGAGTGGAGGGCGGGATATAAATCCAATATCTTCTTCTTCTTCTTCTTCTTAAATGTTAAGGAAAACGTTGGGCTCAAGAAAGAAGACTTACAATTGTGACCCCCTTTCCATTGACACAGAGACACCATCTTTGTCATGCAAAATGCTCTCCATTTCCAATGAATGGTTGCTCATGCCAGTCACATTCTTGTCACAATGTTGTGTAGATTGCTATCAGTAAGACTACTGTTTATTACACTATCCATTTATTATCCCAGGCAAAATGAATTCTTACAGTGCCTTGCTGGAAAAGTGGAAAGTATAACATGCCATAACAAAGAGAAAGTTTTTTACAGGCTATAAAGGTAATGGAAGTTGGCTATTTTACAAATCAACAAGATTGGAACTCTTGTAAAGAACCTCCTGAAGACCATTTCAGACAAGATATGTTGTGCTCCAGTTCCAGACTGATGATGATGTTTGTTCTAGTTTTTAGTTTTTGGGGGGAATGATCCAATTACAAAACAAGCAGCTTAGAAAGGGTAATGTATCACTATATGTGCTTTTAAAATGAAATCCATTATATAATTTTGATGCACTGTGATTGGTTACATTTCTAATTCATGTGTTAACATAAGACCCCTGCAAAGTAAATAAAGTACTTTCTCATTTTGTTTTGTCAGGAATTATTAAGGTTTCCAGCTCCAGGTTGTGAAATACCTGGAGATTTGGGGTGGAGCCTGAAAAAGATGGAATTTGGGGAGGGGAGGTACTTCAATGGAATATTATTTCTTGTTCAAGCAATCTCACTTCCATCCATATAAAGAGTTGTATCCTGCCATTGGTCATGTTGGTACCTTTTTTCACCAGCATAGGAAGTTTTTGCATTGATGGAATGCTCTTTGTACCGACAGAACACAGCAGTATCAGCAGAGCAGAGTAGTAGGATCGAATCTTAAGAAACATGCTAGATTTAAGGAGTTGTGTTTCTAAAACATTTGGCCACATTTTAAGAATTCAGGATGCAAAATTGTTAGCTTAATTCAGCTAATGAATTTATTTTTTTCTTATTTGTTTATTTATATTTGAGATTCATCTATAGATGTGTTACTTATATTTGAGATTCATATGAAGACAACATTTCTAAAGGTATTACTTATCAAGCAAAGTCTTGCTAATTTACTTTAAAGTCAATATGTTCAGGATCAAGTTGTTAGAAACACAAAGCTGAATCTCTTTCCAGGCTAGCAAGAAATGCTAGATGATCTTGAAAATATGTGTTTAATTTTCCAGCAATATAAGTTGATGTAGCCTAAGTTTGTACATGAAGCTGCTTATAGTCTTTGCAAATAATGTTCAAATTCTATGTCAAGAAATCTAAATTTGACACACTCATGCAGGTTCTGCATAAATCTGCCTAATTCCCATGCTGCATCCTGAATTGCATCCTGAATTTGAGTTTTTGAAGAAAATTGTATTTTTATCTGGGTCAAGCACAATCCAGAAGGTCCTATGCAGATATGTGAAGGTAGTAACCAACAGACACAGATACTCACTAGAGAATCAGTGTGGTACAGTAGATAGCAGTATTCCATGCAATCTTATGCAGAGACCTTCCAGTCTACTCATTTCATTAGTTCCACTAGTAGACTTGAAAAAACTGGATTCAAATCCCCGCTTGCCATGAAGCATGCTGGGAGGACTTGTGTCCTTCACTCAGTGCAACTGACCTCAAAGAATTGTTATATGGATGTATTTCCCCTTTCATAGAGAAAGGGAATGATGAATGAAGGAAAGGTTCAATTAACAGTGCATTTCACAGATTGTTCATTATCTTCAGAACTCTATTCTTTCAAATGATAGTGCCAATGACCTTCTTTTTCCTGCAATGGAAACCAGTTCTAGAATAATTAGTTCATGTAATTCATTAACTCTTCCTAGGAGATACACACTCACATATATATCTTCCACCCCAACCTAGCTGCTCTTTCAGATCGTACTGAAACACAACAAATGGAGGGAGGGGGTAAAAATTGAAAATACCTGGAAAGAAAAGAAAACAGAGTGATGGGGTAAGATGGATTACTTGAATTTTCCACCAATCACTGAATAACACATTGGCTAAAGCATTGATTGATGAAGTATTTAAGTCGTCAATCTCGCATCACAAGCCTTTTTACAAATGGCTGCAGAAAGGGGCTGACAAGACAGTGGTATCAATGGAAGTTGGCTTTGCTACAAAATATAAGAAAGACCTCTAGTCCACAATTTGCTCCCTGGCAAGATGTTCAATAACCACTTTCGACGGCCACTTTTCCAGCAAATGTTTCACTTAAAATGTCAGTATTCTTTACTCAGGACTGCCGTCCCCCTCCAAATTTATGGGGCTTTACAATGAAGAGATTTCCTTGACTTTAGTTGGATTATATGGGTTTTTTTACTCACTAAGTATTTTTCAATGCAAATAGAATTTTACCTTTTTTAAAAAAAGAAAAAAAAATCCCAGTCTTCTAAATTCAAATACCTTGGAATATACAAAATTAGGCACTGCTAGAAATCACTTTATCTGCTAGAATTTAGTATGGTGTGTTGTTCTTCCCTGAGTCACACACACTTAAGAAGGGAATTCCAAGGGAAAAAAGCATCCAATGAAGGTTTCCATTACATCATGAGAGCATGAATGGACTTCAGGATGTTTCTGATACACTAAAGCCTTCTGTGAGGAGTGTTCCTATGGATGGAAGCTGTGTGATAGAGTCTGACCCATCATGATCACATTATCAGGCATTACTCCCTGGCAGCAATTCATGAGAGTTTGACAGATGAGAAATGTGCTAGTCTGCTCATACAAAGCATGACTTGGAAGCTTCCCTTCTCAACATGACCATTCTAGGTGCTGCTACCTATCAGCAACTTCATGCCTGCAGCCCTCATGCCTCTGCCTCAAAATGCTTAATGTAAGAGCATCTGGTCCTTTCAGTGCTACTCAGCAGGAATAGCCTCTTATTTCCCAGTGCATCATCTCACCTGCTGCCACTGCATTACATTCTAGTATAACAATAGAAAAGAATACATGGAAGGGCTGTGCTTATAGAGTCTGGCTTGGTTCTTAATGTTCTATTTATGTTCTAGATGACAAAATACATCTTCTTCATGATGGATAGCAGGGCATGAAGGGGGAATGAGTAAAGGAGAGTGAAGACGTGAACACATAAGCTGCCTTATAATGAATCCAACATTGGTCCATTAAGACCAGTACTGTCTATTCAGTCTGACAGCACCTCTCTGGGGTCTCAGGTAGAAATCTACTACCAGGTGCTTTTAACTGAAGATGCCAACGGATGATTAACATGTGGAATTCACTGCCACAGGAGGTGGTGGCAGCCACAAGCATAGCCACCTTCAAGAGGCGGTTAGATAAAAATATGGAGCAGAGGTCCATCAGTGGCTATTAACCACAGTGTGTGTGTATGTGTGTATTGGCCATTGTGTGACACAGAGTGTTGTACTGGATGGGCCATTGGCCTGATCTAACATGGCTTCTCTTATGTTCTTATGCCAGGAATTGAACCTGGGACCTTCCACATGCTAAGCAGATGCTCTACCAAAGAGTCATAGAAAGAACTAGAACTTTCTATTACTTCCCTTTCCCACCTATTAAAATGGGGCTAGATCATGAATTCCTGCTTTGCTTGGCCTAGTGACAAAATCGTGATTCAGGAATGGAAAGCTGCACCTTTAGGTACACTTACAGATAAGAATGTAAGAAGAGCCTTCCTGGATCAGGCCAGTGGTTCATCTAATCCAGCATCCTGTCACACACAGTTGGCCAACAGTTCCTCTGGAGGGCCAACAACAGGGTATAGAGGCCAAGACCTTCCCCTATTGTTGCCTCCTGACTCTGAGATTCAGAGGATGACTGAATGTAGTCAATGATAGACATATCCTCCATGAGTCTGTCTAATCCCCTTTTAAAGCTGTTTATTCCTGTGGCCATCACTACATCCTCTGGCAATTAATTTCACATTTTATTCACTCTCTGTGTAAAGAAGTAATTCAATAAGCATCAATCTTGAGTCCATAAGTACTATTTTATGGCAAAGTTCACCCAGGTCCTGAAGAGTGTAATGAATGAGATGGAGCAATGCTAGTCTATGACATCCTAAACTACAGTCATGCTGATTCTTGAGCAATGTATTCATGACAAGTTCATAAAGGACATGTCCAGTTCTGACAACAGAAAGATGTATGATGTTAACAAAAAAAAAAAAGCAGCCACTGTTCTTCCTCTGAGTTATGTATTACCATGCTTTTATAATCCTTAGGAAAAGGCAAAAGAGAAGAGAAACTAGAGTATGCCTTTATATTCTTATGTTTCTCCTGATAATGTGTCCATTCCACAGCATCTTGACCACTTTCCATTCATGCATCTCAGTTCTGTGGGGCAATAGTACGTTGGAACACTACATAGCTTCTGCTTTGTAATGACCTAATGCCAAGGCTTTTTTGTAGCAGGAACTCCTTTGCATATTAGGCCACACACCCCTGATGTAGCCAATCCTCCAAGAGCTTACAGGGCTCTTAGTACAGGGCTTACTGTAAGCTTCAGGAGGATTGGCTACATATGGGGTGTGGCCTAATATGCAAAAGAGTTCCTGCTGCAAAAAAAAGCCCTGCCTAATTTCACAGTTCTTCTTAGATTACAATTGAAATGTATTTTATTACATAAGAATTCCACTCATCACCAAAATTTATTGAGAAGTTTAAACAGTCTGCTTCCTCCCATCACACAATGAATAATCAATTGCACAAATCACTGTAAGGAAGCAATTATGCCTTCTTGAGATAAGTCATAATGGCAAATGGTGGGCTAGAAGAACACAGAACTATAAAACAAGTTATGAATTATGTTGGGATGTTGTGGTGATCCATATTCTGAGGATCCTATAAGTTTTGACCCATGAGCCAGTCACTGGGTTGGATCCAGCCAAGTTTGTCTCTCATTTTCAACCAGACACCACTATCCCATATGGCTTTTGCACATTCAGGTTTACAATCCCCACCATAGCCTTTTGTTTTGGGTGGTCAAAGGAAACCCATCTTTCCTTTTCACTAGCAGAAAGTTGGCTGGTCCCAGCTATGTAGTATAGAAGTAGATATTTACCATACAATTATCTATTTATGTGCAAAGTTTGTACCCCCACCTTTCCACCCTCACCAGGCCTATGTGATGCATGTACATGCCATCACATACCCTCCTCTCCTGCATATGAAATAGATGACACTTTTCATGATAGTCAGATTACCAGTGGGTTAAATGCTTTTCTACAGTACTAACTAGAAAAGTTTAACAGCACCTTTCCCAACAACAGATTCTGGTCTAATACAGCAAGGTAGTTTTTCACTTTCTTATCTGTCTTAAATTTATGCTAAGCAGATCTGGAACATAAAAGTCTTTGAAAAGGCACAATTTCCTATTGTGTCCTTTTTGAAACATCTTAATGACTCTAAAAAAAACCAGAATAAGCAAAGGTATATTGATGCGATTGCCTTTCACTTCCTTCTCAAAACAGTAGAAGCAAAGTGCTTTCTTTAAATTACCAGGAATACCTCTCTCTCATTAACTCCGTCTCTTTACTAGATCTTGTATACGCCTGAGTTTTCTGCTGAAACCAGAGAAGTTGTGCATGGTTTTGTAAAAGGAAGATGTGGGAAATTTGCATGCATTTGTGCATAAAAATCGCTGTCAGCATAAAAGAAACCCACTTAGTTCCTAAATAAAAAGCATTTTGGCAGATGAGTGACCACAAGAAGCAAAAAGATCTGGTTACCAGGGGATGTCTGTCTAAAGTTTAACTACAAGGAAGGTCAGAAAGAATTTGATTGACTGCTTTAAGGCTTTCCACACTGAAAGTGCTACAGAACCCATTAATGTAGACCAAGGACATCATTCACCAGGCATACTTCTTATTCAATTCTCATTCATTTTAGTGGAGATCTACAAAATGGGCAACAACATTTCATGTGGGAACCATGAATATTTTGTCTCACATGTGACAGTACTTTGGTTTAAGGAGGTTAGTTCAGTGCTGGAGGGGGGTTGTCAATGTAATCCAAACACGTCTTTAGAGAAAGTGCAAAACAGGAAGAATTCTATGTTCTAAAATGTTTCCTGTTAAACATTATCAAAAATGAAATTGCTGTTCTTAGATTCCATTCTTCTACTTGTACAACAATGGTTGGCTGCTCTGATTCCATCAATGAGCAGAAAAATGCCTAGATTACCATTTTTACAGCTGATGTTTATTCCAAGGAGGGATGTTCTTACCCTGCCAGTAAAGCTCATGTTCTGTTTGCCAGCCATAAAAGGGAACCAGTTTTTAAAATTCATCTACTTGTCAACCCATTTGAGACTGTTCAGCGGATTGTTCCTAACAGTATACTACCAGGACATCACAACTGGCTTTTTGTGTTATGTAAGTTCTCACATTGCTGAATGTAGTTCTGCTTCCTCCCATCTTTGATATGCTGCTGGTCAACTCTGCAGGCACTCAATTTGTTGTAGTGGTTAAGTGCACATACTCTTATCTGGGAGAACCGGGTCTGATTCCCCACTCCTTCACATACACCTGCTGATGTGACCTTGAGTTTGCCACGAGTTCTCACAGAGCTGTTCCTCTCAAGAGCAGTTTCTGTAAGAACTCTCTCAGCTTCACCTACCTCACTGGGCATCTGTTGTGGGAAAGGGAAGGGAAAGGAGATTGTAAGCTGTTCTGAGACTCCTTTGGGTAGTGAAGGTATAAATTCAATCTCTTCTCCTTCATTTAAATAGGGAGTGAAATAAATCATGAATTATATAAATAAAATCAATGCTATTTTTAAAAACCCTGTCAAATGGTTTTGTGTAGCTTTTAGCAAAGTTGATATCTGCTGATCTGTGTGGATTGGCAGCATTGTTGCACATGCACAGTTTATGAAAGTCTGGTGCAAATCTGATGTGTGCATGTACATAAAAGCTTATACCCATAACTAAACTTTGTTGGTCTTAACAGTGCCACTGGACTTCTATTGCTTCAGATCAACCTGGCTATCCATCTGACTCTATTTGGCACCTGTTGTTTGGTGCTGGACTGAGTAGATTCAGTGATCAGCTTGTGTCTGATCTCCACAATCAAACAAGGTATGTTTGACTGTTGAACACTATAACAGCGCGCCGCGGTCTCACTGGATCGTTTCTATATGCGGCTTATGGCTACCCCAGCCCCTCTTCCACCTCAGTTCTTCTTTTAAAATTTTACCTCTTGGCTATGGAACTCAAGGGGTGGTTGTAATATGGATTCCTCACTACTAGTCTCTTCGAGGGTTTTGTTTTGCTTTCAGATGGATATAAACTCAGTTGGGAGGTAGAAGACCACAGCAGCTTTGATAGCTTTTCCAATATACTGGCACCAGAGAACTTTAAAGTAAACCACAGAAATTTATTAACGTACACACACCGTCTTCAACTGGGGAATGGGAAATATATACATGGGCTATATTGTATCTCAAGCAGTTAACAGTTTCTTCGTAGTTCAGGCTTTATAATATCAAGTTCACTTAGGTCTCTCAGGTTTCACAGATCATACAGCTTTCAGTCTCCAACACTATTCTAGGTTGGCCTCTTGGGTATAATGTGCCAAGTCCCTTAAGTCGACTGGTGTCTCTTCTCCCAGCCCTTCAGACTTCTAGACCCACATCTTTCCCTCAACCACCTCTTTAGCTCTTAAGAGAAGTGTCTCTGTGTCTGTGACCTCTCAAGTCTTTTACTGTGACTCTCCTTTAGTCACACACAGCCCCTTGGTTGTCTTTATAGAGCGAACAGTGAGCTTTGTTTCTCTCGAAGACTCTCCTCAGCTCCTGTCTCAGCTCCTTCTCAGACCAACTGCTCTCTTCAGCAGTCTCCCTCAGACTCAGTCTGACACTAACTGCTCTCCTCAGCTGTTAGCTGGCAATCACCTCCGAGAGTTCCGAGCACGCTGGCCCCCACCCTCAGATCACCTGACGCAGGCTCTATGCGTCCTTAGTTTTCTTGTTAACCCGTTCATTACTGTCACAAACACACTCATGGTAAAATTCCAAATGTAATACACAGAGGGAATAAGGGCTTTTTATTGCTGTTCAAGGAACTAATTGGTGGTTGACATCTCTCACTGATATTGTCCTCATGTTGTTTTCTTTTCTGTTTGAGTTCATAGGCATGCTGCTGATGTCCTGTGAAGCCTTGCTGGAATGAAGGTGAATCTCTCTGAAGGTGTTTGCTTGCCATTGGAGAAAGATTTATATCTTCAGCCATGCAATTCAAAATAACTTCAGTGGTGGAAAAGGGGAGCAAATGGTTGCTTGGACAAATTAGGCTCTTAGTAACTTCCCAACTGCTACATTGATGAAGATAAATATAACAACTTCTTTCATCCATCAGTAACCACATATTGTCTTTGAATGAACATTTTTAAATATGTTCTAGGGCTTCTAGTGTCCTGGCCCCACTGGTGGACCTCCTGATGGCACTTGGGTTTTTTGGACACTGTGTGACACAGAGTGTTGGACTGGATGGGCCATTGGCCTGATCCAACATGGCTTCTCTTATGTTCTTAATAACTCTTCTCATTTTCCTGTGTATTGGAAGATGATGAAAACAAGCTATAGTTGCACCCAATTCCAATTAAGAGTGGTAGTAGAGCCATTTCCCCACAGTTTAGTGTAATCCCATGTCTTTGGGAGATTTACAGTCAAAGAAAAAGGAAGACTTTTCCAGGAGTAGGATTTACTGAATAGACTAAAGTAAGATTCTGAGTAGACCAGTTTAGGATTACTCTTTTAAGACCAAACTGTACCTGATGGCCATGATGAGAATGCCACCATTTTAATGACATTTTTAAAAAGCTGAATGGGCCTAATTCTGATCAGCTCCTAGAGTTTCCAACCTCCAGGTGGGGGCTGGAGAGCTCCTGGAATTTTGACTAAACTCCAGATTACGTAAATTGGTTGTTTATTTATTTCACATTTATTTCACTCCTCCTGGAGAAAATAGCTGCTTTGGAAGAAGGGCTGCATGACATTGTACCTTACCAAGGTCCATCTCTCCCTAAAACCTGCTCTTTCAGACTTCATCCTCAAATCTCCAGGTATTTCTGAACCCAGAGTTGGCAACCCTATCAGACCTGCAGCATAACACTTTGTTCTCTCCCCACCCCCACCCCCTGGTGCTTTTTCAAGTGATGAAACAGTCAGAGGAGCTTCCCAACTCCTCAGCCATTTTGGCACTTTAGAAGGTGCAGCAGGAGACGAGACCACCAAACAGTGAGCTTGATCAAGATTGGGCCCTTGTGGCATTTTAAAATGCCTCTAAAATGGTGACAGTTTCCTCATGACAGCCATGAGGACTCTGTGACATTTAGTTGTCCTTCAGAGAACAATCCAAAGAAGGTCCACTCAAAATCTTAATCAGATATATTCAATAGGACTTACTCCTTGGGCAAGTGTTCATAAGATAGTTTTCATGGACACCTTTAGCTCCATTTACCCATAAAAGTGTCCTTTCATTGATACATTTGTTATTTATATGGGGAATGAATGCTAGCATTGTGTATTGGTTAGATTGCTGGACTAGAATCTGGGAGAGCCAGATTCAACTCTCCATTCTGTCATGGATATAAGTGTGCAGAGTCAACTTGGATCAGTTATATGCTCTTGGCCTAGCCTACCTCACAGGGTTGTGAAGATAAAAAAGTAAAAATTAGCATAATGTAAGCCATATGAGAAACAGAAGTCAAAGTTATTGGTGGAGCTTCTTTTTTATAGCAACAGAAACAGCCAGAGGTACAATTAAGTTCACACAGATAAATCAGAATAAATATTCTGAATAAATCAACAAAGTTTCATTCAAAGTATAAGCTTTTGTGTGCATGCAGTTTTCCAGATACAGTGAAACAAAACTTCTTCAGCTATTACGTATGGGGGGGGGGGGTACTTGCCAGAGTCAAAATGCATAAGTAACTGGGTGATTATAGCTAAGATTGGATTAAGGCAGTTGGTGAGATCTTCAAATAGCAGTAAATTAGCATACAAACACAAAAGTTAATGAAGAATATATTGGATTTATATCCCACCCTATACTCTGAATTTCAGAGTCTCAGAGTGGTCACAATCTCCTTTACCTCCCCCCCCCAGCAGACACCCAGTGAGGTAGGTGGGGCTGAGAGAGCTTTTTACAGCAGCTGCCCTTTCAAGGACAACTCCTACAAGAGCTATGGCTAACCCAAGGGCATTCCAGCAGGTGCAAGTGGAGTGAGGAATCAAACCTGGTTTTCTCAGATAAGAGTCCACACACTTAACCACTACACCAAACTGGCTCTCTAAACAGATGTGAGAACCTAAGCTTGAACCCAATGGTACCTCCAAGGCCAACAAAGTTCAATTCTGGATATAAGCGAGAACTGGGTATAAGTGAAGCCGCCCTGAGCCTGCTTCGGCAGGGAGGGTGGGATATAAAATAAATGAATAACTGAGGGACTTAGCATGTGTAGATACATGCTCTCTCAGATACACTGAAACAGATTTCCTCAAACTGTTCCAGACCAACATGGCCACCCACCTGAATCTAAGCAATTAATAGAATCTCTAAAGCATTTCAGCCATCTCATTTGCTGATCAACTTTGACAATGTAGGTGTAATTGTCATGTAGCTGGATCAAGATAAACATTCTCTGACAGACTGCTACTGTATTTACTCCATGCACCATTGGAACTGGTCTGTGCATTCATTTCTTATCATTCAGGCATGTTTGGAGTTGGTTGCTTTCTTATGACAACCACAAGTTTGCATCTGGTAAACATTTCATGAGTGGAAGGATTTTCCCCTGAGGGGTTTAACTTTCTCATCTTCAACTGCATCCTAAAATGTTGCCCTGAAATGCTGTTCCTGGAGGACAGGAGAGCCTAGGAACACCATTTGGGGCTGCAAGAGGAAGGCAAAGGCAAGACAGTCATGTTCTATGAGCAGAAATACTTCTGCTGATGGAAACACCCCACTGGATCCAAGTCAGTGGATCCAATGTGATGAAAACAAGCACTTTACTGTAGAAAGTGATGTTAGGGCCATTGTGCTCTGTGCCTGAAGCAGTTTAAGGAGAAGACTGGAAGTTTCTATGGAACAAAGAAACATGAAAAGAAAAATAAAAGAATACCATAATAAGGAGCTGCAACATGGGACGAACAGACTCCTATGATACATCCGTTTCTTGATAGTATCACTTCAGATTGCTGGAGAGGTGATCAAATATTGTAATACTCCTCTTATAATATGGTTTCTGCACATACCAAGCTACCATGTGTGGGCAATGGTGGCACTGTCACAGAGCTGCACCTTGTATTTTCTGCTCAGCACGTCTTTATGATACAAACACAAGACTGGGGGGGGGGGTGTTTTCCAAGGTTAGTCTTTTTTCAGGCATAGTCACTGAGCATAATTTGTTTTAAAAGAATATGTATATTTTTCTGCTATGAGCAAGTGATATGTTTTTGGCTTGCCAGTGTCTTGCATGATAAAGGAACGTCCACAGGAACAAGATCCTCTTTATCAGCTACTTTAAGCTTAAAATGCCCTTGTTTATCCTGCTTATGGGAATTCCTGTCAACTGAGCAGCCATCATAACAGTAAGATATGGATCAAGTAGCCATGCGATAGAAATTTCATTTCTTAAGTGTTTTTCTCTTTCACTTCATCGCTGAGTGTGACATCAATAACTGAATTGTATTGACCTTTTATAGGCTTCCCTTGTAATACCAATCTTAGTCCTAAAACAGAGATTTCAACAGAGACTGTTTCACATGATCGCTTTGCAGAGCTGCCGTTGTTCCTCAAAGGTGAAAAGCCTTAAAGTTACTTTTAAGAAGCGTTTGGAAGATTGTATTATTTTAACCACAAGATTTAACCACAAAGTTACTTTTAAGAAGCGTTTGGAAGATTGTATTATTTTAACCACAAGATTAAAATAACAAGAATGCTTGTTTTTCAACTTTGTGTACAGCAAGAGGGATGACCTTATACCCATACCATCTTTTCAGGAGACCTGTCTGAAAGTGTAGAATCTGGAGATGATCACATGCCCAGCTGTTGATACAATTCTTTGTGGGTAGCATGTAGTTTCCAGAACCAGCCTGTAAAACTGAAGAAATCCCAACAATAATGTCAATTCTCCCACAGACTTCTGCTGCTGCCTTGTAGATAAGCCTCTGTGCAGGACTGTTGGGAACCCAAAGCTGCAACAACACCATATTCTTTCTCTCTCACCCTCTCTCTGGGCTTTTCTGCATGCTGAACTTTTTGATGTCAGTTCATAAAACCTGTAATCATTTAGCATGGTTCTTCCATGCTTGCCTGCCTGCTGTATTTCCACAGTTGTGGAATCAGTTTATTTTCTCCCACACATGCATTAAATAATCAGGATTTTCAAGGGAAGGTGCTATCACCATCAGCAGCATCATTAGTGACATCACAGCACACACCCCTCCCCCATTGTTATTTTTTTCAGTTCAGTATCTTTAGTTGCATAAGTTATAAGCACGAACAACAAAGAGTACAGATTTTAACATACAGCAAAAAAAAGAGGATTGTTATTTATTTTTTGTGCATGCTTACATGGCTATATCAACATAGTGCAGTAATGATAAGTTATACAGGTTCTCATTTTTTAATATCTCTATCCCCTTTTCCTGCAGAGATACAGCTTTTTCCTTATATCTCCATGACGGAGGAAGCTAAAGACTTGTTTTTTAAACAAATGAATCCTGGGTGTTCAGACAACCTGTTCAATTTATCATTACAGCACTGTAACAAAAATTGACATTTCATTAGGGTTTGTAGAATCTTTCGAGCTCAAGTGCCGTGCCGTGTTCTACTGGAGAAAGTTTTCCTTCCAGACGTTTCGTTCTCAGCTGCAGAGAACATCCTCAGTGGCGTTGCAGCTGGAGCAGCCACTCAATGCACAGCAGCCAAGAAGATCAGAGCGCCTGCTCCGGCTGCAACGCCACTGAGGATGTTCTCCGCAGCTGAGAACGAAACGTCTGGAAGGAAAATTTTCTCCAGTAGAACACGGCACTTGAGCCCGAAAGATTCTACAAACCCTAATGATGTTGCCAGCCGTGAAAACCTGAAATCTTTGATTGACATTTCAGCTTGCTTTTTAGAAAAACAAATCAAACCATGTCTTCAATGTAGGGTAAAGAGGTAGAGTGGTTTGACAATGACAACAGCTAGACAAGAAGAGGTGGAGTGATTTGACAATGACAAGAGCTAGACCCATTCCAGTTGGGTTTCTGCCCCAGCCACAAGACCAAGACTGTCCTGGTCATTCTAATGGACAATCTCCGAATGCAGTTGGATCAAGGCAGGTTGGCACTGCTGTTATTGCTAGATCTTACAGCAGCATTCGACACAGTCAACCATGATCTGTTGACTCACCACCTTGCCAATGTGGGAATATGTGGTCTGGCCTTACAATGTCTCTCCTCATTTCTCCATGGACAGGGACAGAGGGTGGCACAAGGAGAAGATGTGTCCTCAAGATACCACCTGGTTTGCAGGGTCCCTTAAGGGGCACTCCTCTCTCCGATGTTGTTTAACATCTATATGTGCCTCCTTATCCAGCTTGTATGGAATTTTGGACTCAGATGTCATCAAAATGCAGATGACACTCAGCTGTATTTGCTGTTGGACAACTGGTTGGCCTCAATGCCATCATCTTTGGCTGAGGGATTGGAGGCCGTGGCAGGCTGGCTAAAGCAGAGAAGATTAAAACTGAACCCCTCAAAGATGGATGTTCTGTGGCTGGGGGACCAGGGCTGGAGTTGGAACACAGGTTGCTTGCCCTTAATGAGGCACTACTAACACCAGCACCAACCGTCAAGAGCTGGGGAGTGACCCTGGATGCATCTCTCTCAATGGAGGCCCAGGTCACACACATTGATAAAGTGGCATTTTTTTCATTTACACCAAACCAGGCAACTGGCTCCCCTCCTGCCTAGCTCAGACCTAGCCACAGTAATCCATGCAACAGTCACTTCCAGGCTAAACTAGATAAGCCCCTTCCCAGCCGGGCCGGCTTTGCTGACTAGAAGCTGGGGGCCACTGTTGCCCTCCCAGAAGGAGGGAAAGCTGGCCCCCGTCATCTCCGGCATCCGGGGATGTCTTGCAGGGCGTGGCGTTGGGGCTATAAAGGCCCCGGTCCCACTCTGCTCCACGCACTTGTTTTTTGGCTCTCAGTGAGAGAGTACCTCAGCAGCTGGTGTGATCGTGCAGGGGCCTGGGCACGGTGGCACGAGCAAGGCGCAAAGACGCGTGCGAGGCTCAGCCGGCTTTTTCACACGAGCGGCGGGCGATTTTCATTGCAAGGCTGGTGTTCCAGCCGGGACGCAAGTGAGGGTGTTTTCAGGGGAAGAGAGGGGTTGTTGGGTGTGGACGTCAGGCCAGCGGCCTAGTTACCCCCTCCCCTCTCCCCTCCCCTCTGTGGGGGCAGGAGTTCCAGTGGCTCTGCAAGTTGGGGGGGGTGCTATTGGGAGAAGGCAGGAGAGGGGTCGTGGTGCACGGACACCTAGGGTGGAGGCCTATCCCCCCCGTGGGGGCAGGAGGGTGTACTCGCTCTCACCCCCCCTCTTGTTGATTAACAGGGTGAACGATGCCATTCCGAACGTTCTCTGTTCGGTCAGGTATACTTCCTTTGACCAAGCGGTCAAAGTGGTATGGGGTTGTGGTGTAGGGGCTGAAATGGCAAAATGCGACATTAAGTCAGCATTTTGCCTGTTGCCAGTACACCCGGAAGATTTTGATCTCCTGGGCTTCTCCTTTGAGGGAAAATATTACATGGATAGGGCCCTACCCATGGGATGCTCAGTATCTTGCGCCGCTTTTGAGCCTTTTAGTTCCTTTGTGGAATGGGCGCTTCAGATTAAGTCTGGATTGAACAACACGGTGCATTACCTGGATGACTACCTTTTTGTTGGCCCAGCTGGGTCCGGGAAATGTGCCAGGTTGTTACGGTCATTTGAGGACCTGGCAGGGGAACTAGGGGTCCTGTTGGCCCATGAAAAAACAAAGGGCCCAGCTTGGTGATTACCTTTTTAGGCATCGAGCTGGACACTATTCGGCAAGCTTCACGGCTGCCTGCAGATAATGTTTTGGGTCTGAGGGATCATTTAGATTCTCTTAAGAAGTAGCGCAAGGTGTCGCTCTTGGAGCTGCAGCAGTTAGTGGGGCATCTCAACTTTGCATGCAAGGTTGTTGCGCCTGGTAGGGCCTTCTTGAGGCGGCTGTGTGACTCCATGGGGTCCCTGCGACTTCCTCATCATAGGATTCGGATGACCACGGGTATGCTGAGGGACCTGGAGGTTTGGGAGGAATTTTTGGGATTTTTTAATGGGATTTCATTCTGGCGGGAGGAATTGAAGATAGAAGCGGAGCTTCAAATTTCCTCTGATGCAGCGGGGGCCACTGGTTTCGGAGTATATTTCCGGAGACACTGGTGTTCCAAGCAGTGGTCCGCTGCGTGGTTGGCCAGTGGACTCTGTCAAGACCTCATCTTTTTGGAGTTCTTTCCCATTGTAATGGAGGTTTGGCTTTGGGGAGAGCAGCTGGACAACCATACAGTTCATTTCTGGTGTGATAACATGGCTGTTGTACATGTTATCAACTCCCTGTCATCTAAGTCTCCAGCGGTTATGAATCTTGTGCGGGCATTCACATTGCGATGCCTTCATTTGAACATTCTGTTTCTGGCAAGGCATGTTCCAGGAGTGTGCAATGGGGTGGAGGACACTCTATCTCATCAACAGATCGAGCGTTTTTGCCAGCTCGCTCCAGAAGCGGATCTGCAGTCAGCGCAAATGCCACTGGATCTTTGGCAGCTTGGGAAGCTGAAGCCGGTAGGGCAATGCGATTAGCGGAAACCTTATGATAGGTCTTTAGGAACCTGGCTGGGCTTCTGGATAGCTGGCCGGTCCCGGTGGCTCATATATTGCAATTCTGCATTCATCAGAAGGGCAGAGGGTTGGGGCTCAAGTCAGTTAAGGGACAATTGGTTGCACTTTCATTTATAAGTAAATCACAGGGCCTTGCTGAGGGCACTGGCAACTTCAGAGTGAGCAAGATGCTGGAAGGTTGGGCAAGGGAACGGGGGCCACGGGTGGATGCCCGACAGCCCGTATCTCCTTCAGTGTTGAAGGGGCTTTACAGGGTATGGCCTGATGTTTGTTTATCTTCCTTCGAGGCCGCTCTTTTTCATGTGGCTCTTTGGTGGCCTTTTTTGGTGCACTGCGAATCAGTGAGTTGGTCGTGCAATTGAAGGATACCTCTGAACGGGCGCTTCAGGCCAAGGACGTCAAATTCGAGGGGGGGGGGAGTTTGGGTGACAGTTAGGCAGTCCAAGACGAACCAGCATCAGAGAGGCACAGTAATTACAATTCGGCAGTGTGCTTCATCGGAGCTGTGCCCTGTTACTGTGTTGGAGCAGTATATATCGCTCAGGGGAGAGGGCGATGGCCCCTTGTTTTGCCATAGTGGGGGTCCTCCCCTAACTAAATACCAATTTGGGGCAGTGACCAGTAAGGCACTGGCGAAGTTGGGGTTGGGGGGGTTAATTTCGCTACACATTCCTTCTGAATTGGTGCCGCATCCACCGCAGCAGCTATGGGCTACACCCCTCTGGCCATACAGCGGTTGGGCCGTTGGCAGTCGGCTGCCTATCAATCATATGTTCGCCCATTGGCCTTTCAGTGAGATCGTGTGGGGGGGCAGGTAGTTGCTATGTTCCCTGTGGGCATGTATTTTCTGGGTTTTGACTTTTTTTCTGTTTTTCAGGTGCTGTGGCTCGCAGGGAGAGGCGTTGAATCCTCATCTGCGGGCACAGTATGATATTTTGGGCTGCCCACCAGGCCAGGAGATCACCAGTTGGTACCCAGCTGGGTCTCAGTGAGTGGGCGACTG
Source organism: Heteronotia binoei (assembly GCF_032191835.1). Classification (NCBI taxonomy): domain Eukaryota; kingdom Metazoa; phylum Chordata; class Lepidosauria; order Squamata; family Gekkonidae; genus Heteronotia; species Heteronotia binoei. Next base: position 101,453,814 of record NC_083229.1, read on the forward strand.
TGGAGTGGCTGGGTCGCCACAGCCTGTGTTGTCCAGGGATCATGCCACTGTTGTTTTGTGAGAGGAGTGCACCTCCTCTACACATTCTGGTCATCCACCTTGGTGGTAACGACCTTGGGTTTATGAAAGGGAAGGCCCTTTTGTTACAGGCGTGGGATGATATGTGGGCCATTAAGCAGAGATGGCCAGGAGTTATGTTGGTGTGGTCAGCAATTCATTCGCGCAGAGTCTGGCGGTATGATTTGTCCCCTGCTGGGATTGAATGCGCCAGGTGCAAGGCCAATAGAGCCTTGCAGAAAGTCATGGAAGGGGGCTCAGGGATGTTTGTCCCCCATCCGGTCATACGAGTTGAGGATGCCACCTTGTATAGGCCGGATGGGGTGCATTTATCCGAATTGGGTAACCAGGCCTTTTTGGAAGGGATTAGGCTGGGGTTGCAGTCGGCTCTGGGCGGTGGGTGCTAATGCCTAAGCAGAGGCTTGGCATTGGCGGTGGCAGGATGAGGTGTGGGCTGCAGTGTTTGTTCAGGGGAGCACCTATGGACCTGCACCAGCAGGTGTAGGTGGTCTGTATGAACTGCAGATGGGCTGTACGGCTCAATGCAGGGAGTGCAGATCACGACAAAGCCTCACCAAGGCAGATCTTTCCAGAGGGATCAATGCTGGCCTAGGTGGAGGTGGCATTTGGGCCTGGCCGCTCAGCACCAGCCAGAATATTGGGCTTGTGCTAGGGGCATGGTGGCTCACCCTGTAAGGACAATGTGGGGTCCTGTGGTTGACCCCAGGGCTTGTCCTGTTAGGCCTGTATCTCTTGCCATTCTAGTTGTTAAATTATCTTTAATAAAGTGGCCCGGTTTATCCAACATACTGTGTCAGCCTCTTCATTCCACGTGGGAGGGGCAAGATCAGCCCCTTCCCAGCCGGGCCGGCTTTGCTGGCTAGAGGCTGGGGGCCATTGTTGCCCTCCCGGAAGGAGGGAAACCTGGCCCCCATCATATCCGGCATCCAGTGATGTCTTGCAGGGCGTGGCATCGCGGCTATAAAGGCCCCGGCCCTGCCCTGCTCCACGCACTTGTTTTTTGGCTCTCGGCCCGCTCGCCCACCCTGTGGCAGTACAGGTTAACACCGGTCGCCTTATTAGGGGCCAGGTAAGAATTTTTTCATTTTCACAGAATTGGCCCGTGTGAATTTGTTTTTTGCCTACCTTGTACTGCCTGATAGTGTTAGGACGTTGGGGGAGAGTTATTAGTTTGGTCGCTGGGCAGGATGAGGTGTGGGTTACAGTGTTTGTTCAGGGGAGCACCTATGGCCCTGCACCAGCAGGTGCAGGTGGTCTGTATGAACTGCAGATGGGCTGTACGGCTCAATGCAGGGAGTGCAGTTCACAGCAAAGCCTCATCGGGGCAGATATTTCCAGAGGGATTGATGCTGGCCTAGGTGGAGGTGGCGTTTGGGCCTGGCTGCTCAGCAGCAGCCAGAATATTGGGCTTGTGCTGGGTGCAGGGTGGCTCACCCTCTAAGGACAAGGCGGGGTCCTGTGGTTGACCCCAGGGCTTGTCCTGTTAGGCCTATACTATACCCCTTGCCATTCTAGTTGTTAAGTTATCTTTAATAAAGTGGCCTGGTTTATCCAACATACTGTGTCAGCCTCTTCATTCCAACTGGGAGGGGCAACTGTAACATGCTTTATGCTGGCTTACCATTGACTTTGACCCAGAAACACCAATGGGTCCAGAATGCAGCTGCGCGAGTCCTGACAAGAACACCATGGACAGCACATATTCTACCTATGCTGTGCTAGCTACCCTGGCTTCCAGTTAAGTACTGAGTTAGATTCAAGCTTTTGGTTATGACTTTTCAAGGCCTTAAGGGTCTGAAACCGACATATCTATGGGACCGCCTCCTCTGCTGTGTTCCTAGAAAAGCATTACGCTTTACAGGTCAAAATCTACTGGTGATCCCTGGCCCTAAAGAGGTCCAGCTGTCCTCAATGAGGGCCAGGACTTTTTCAGTCCTGCCAGAAGATATCATGCTCTGCCAGAAGATACCATGGCCCTGTGATATCTTCTACAATTCCACAGGGCCTGTAAAGCAGAGATGTTCCGCCAAGCTTTTGCCTGAGGACAGCAGTGCCAAGCTTTTTGCCTGAGGGCAGCAACAGTTGCTGGGCTGGCACCACCACCCCTCCAGCCCCTGAAGGGAGGATTGCCTGCTCCCATTGTCTAGAAAGCAGAACTGTAGCACGTTATAAAGGATGTCATTGGGTTGCAATTTGTTTTAACTGGTTCTATTGATGTTATATGCATTTTGCTATGGCACATCACCTGGAGCCTGGCATAAACCAGGATTCATAGATTTAAATGATGACAGTGGTGGTTGTGACGATGATGACAACAATTATTTTTTTAAAAAGTGGGCTGGGAGTGTGTGGGATTGGGCTGGACAAGGAAGACTGACAGTAAATCCTGTCATTTTTTTTGTGAAATTTCTAATTTTATAATTCCATTTTCTGCATTTGTTTATGGTATGTCAGGCATTGCATTGTTTCTAATTTTTGTAATCCCAGGCCCATTGCATTGTGTACTAAATATCTCATGCTATTTGACTGCACCATTTTACACTGTGTTACCTTCAATCTCAGTAAGAAAGGTAGGCTTACAAACGAAATAAATAAATGCAAAACAGCAGTGAGTGAACCTCCCCATATATAATCTGGAAGAATATATCACACGCCTGCCAACTAACCAGTTCACCAGATTTCTGATGCGACCAAGGATATTAAGTGGTGAAAAATGTGAAGCAACAAGTTTAGTTAGGCTGGCATAACTAGATTAGAGTGGAGGATTATTACTTGTTTTGACAGTTCCGGAGGGATAGCCAGGTCAGCCCATTGCAACAAACATAAATGGGAGTCTTGTGGCACCTTCAAGACTAACAAAAATTTATTCCATTTTAAGCTTTTGTGGATGTCTATATTTTCTCCAACAGAGCCCCATGGCACAGAGTGGTAAAGCTGCAGTACTGCAGTCCTAAACTCTGCTCACAACCTGAGTTTGATCCCAGTGGAAGCTGGGTTCAGGTAGCCAGCTCCAGGTTGACTCAGCCTTCCATCTTTCTGAGGTCAGTAAAATGAGTACCCAGCTTTCTGGGGGGCGGGTGGGGTGGAATGTAGATGACTGGGGAAGGCAATGGCAAACCACCCCATAAAAAAGTCTGGCATGAAAACATTGTGAAAGCAACCTCATCCCAGAGTCGGAAACAACTGGTGCTTGCACAGGGAACTACCTTTACCATTTTATATTTTCTCCACAAAAGCTCATGCTGGGATAACATTTTATGAGTCTTTAAAATGCCACAAGATGTCAACAAGTCCATCCATATTGTTCAAACCTTGGAAACCAAATACATATAATCCGCATCCCTCTCTACAGAATAATATATTTTTGAGGATGCACCTTGTTACCATTTCAACAGGGGGAAACACACCTTTGGAAAATGCATCCCCCAGACCTAATACGTATGTTGCCAGAGATTACATTTGCATTCTGAGATGCCTTAAATCTCTACCACCTTTCCCATATGGACCAGCAATATTGTACAAGTTATGTGCACTCTGAAAAAAAAGGAAAATAAAAAGTTGCAAATGCAAATCGAAATTTCCTGTCTTGTGTTGGCTTCAGCTATATATATTTAGCGTTACTTCAGTACAGTGGCTTTTGTGTATTTAATAACTATTATGTGCTCCTTATGATTACCGGGTAATAATGAGTAATATTTCAGTCATTTATATTCCAAAAGCTGTGCATTCGTGTAACGAGCACACTCTTGACTGCACCTTTTTAGGCTTTCATTTGGTCAGAATAACAAAAGCTTAATGTCAGATTATTATTTCTGGCATTCAGTCATCAGCAAATAACATTTTACCTTAAGATGTGATTCTCAGATACTAAACACCAGAAATAATTGATCATCATGACATTCCTTTGTGAATTTCAACTTTCATTTTCTTCTCCCGAACAACACATTTAGTCAGTTACATGTACCAATTACTATGGTACATAAAAACAGGGTTGCTCTCGCTATTGTGTTCTTCAATAGAAGATTTACTCTCAATGCCCTTTCCAGGACAAAGCCAGTGAATTAGAACTTTTAATACTGCTGTAGGGTTTCCCCCCCTCCCCAGTTCCCCCACCACCACCAGCCTCTGTTTAGGACTTCAAGCTGAAATGTGTGCCATCATTGGAATGCCCTGTTAAAATTTTAGCATCATTTTGAACAGTATGTCTCTGTCCTTCTTTTAGCAATTTTACTGTTTCCCTCAAACCATCAAGACAGACTTCCTTTCCCCACACACACACACACACACACACACCACACATTGATAACATCAGGATCCAATTAAAAATTGATTTGGGAAGAGGAGAAATTCCAATAAAAATTAAGAATACATTTTTAGGGGGTTGTTATTTTTTTAATGGGAGATTTAAAATTACCTAAGCATGAAAAGAATACAGAACAAAGAACTCAGATTCAAGAGTGAGTTGGAAGATTTAGAAAGCACGGAAGCATTCTTGCATAGAACTGAGCATAAAAAGCACTTGAGCAGTAACTGGAACAGAAGGCTTGGTTTTGCCTACTGCTGTGGTCCGTATATCAGTGCTGAAATTGGACATTAATTAGCACTTTATTTGCTGTTGTGCTCCTTTTCTTCCAAATATTTCCTTTGGGGCCATGACAGCCATTTCCTGCCCTTTCATCTTTTTTTTCCCCTAGTGATTGAACTATTAGCCTCCTGTACCTGTGAGAGAATGAATATTAGCTACTTATGGGAGAACCGACGAGCTAAATAGCATACACCACATGTAGGAATAAAGGATGCAATGAAATTAAGGTTATGTCTGCCAGGCCTTAGGGAGAAAAATATCACACCATAAAAACACACACACACACATACACAGAAAAGACAGCCAACAGTCAAATCAAAAAGTGACATAGGCAAGGATTTTTTTTTTCTTAAATGCCAATAAGTCCTTAAGGATGTGCTTCCTTGTGGCTTGGGAAGAACTTCATTGTTTATGGCATAAATTTTGTTCTTCACCAGGTCCAAAAGGAAAAAAAGGTGAAAATTAAAAGCATTCATGGCTGTTTTCTTGAGCAGAGCTGCAAAGAGCAGAGCACTGTAGCATATTCCAGCAAAGCACTTAACCATGTAATTAAATCAGAAGCGTTAGAGTAGCTCATTGGAAATTAACTGGAGGTGCTTAAATGCTAGGTCTTATCATTATTATTCATTTACATAGCATGTTGAACAATCCAAAGTGTTGTGCTATACTTATCAGGTTTATCCCTATAAGGCAGGTCTTGATTATCCCCAGATATATATATTTACACACCGTTCATATCAAAACATAAAAAGATACTTCATTAGGGCATAGTTATATAGAAAATTGTGCCATTATTGTTGTAGACGATCATGAATTTCTGTTACATTTTGAATTTCTGTTGCATTATTTGAGCTATTAAATATATCACACTTGATTGTGTTGGATCCAAAGTTCCTCTTTCATAACTAAAAGGGCACCTCTGATTGCACAAGGAGATCATTTTAGTTAGTTTCCCCTTCCTGTTGCAGAACAAGGGGAAGACTGGTCATTAAGGCCACCTAGAAAAGTGCTGGTAGTCTGACAGCCTGCAGGAACTCCTAGCTCCCCACCACCACCAAATGGAGCCACCCTGACCACAGGCAGGAGTTGAGCACAACCCACCACAAGCTAGCCCTGCAAGGCACAGGGAAGGAGATGACCTGCTTGGCCTTGCTCATGTAATGACTGATGGACACTGCACAGCCTTGCATGCATGGCCTCACTCACATAGCACAATAAAGGACCAGCCAGGCCTGGTCTCACTTGCATGGTGAGGGACCAGCCAGGCATGCAGAGCAGCAGGTGATGGACCCAGCTCATTCTCCTCCTTCCTGGGGAACAAGGCCAGACCCCTTTTCCAAGGCCTTTTGTTTTTCTCAGTTTGCAAAATACCCATTGTTTTTCTACATTGAGGTCCTCCCACCTCCAGAAGCTCAGGAACGTGGAGGCAGGAAAAATCTGATCTTCAAGCACAGCTCCATTCATGGTCTTTTTGATCTAACACGCACCCATACTCAGGGTTTTTTGTGTGGAAAAAGCCCAGCAGGAACTCATTTGCATATTAGGCCACACTGCATGACATCACCATTGTTTCACACATGGATTTTTTGTAGAAAAAGCCCAGCAGGACCTTGTTTGCCTATTAAGCCATACCCTCTGATGCCAAGCCAGCTGGAACTGTGTTCCTGTGCAGGGGTGCAATTCTAGCAGGAGCTCCTTTGCATATTAGGCCATACACCCCTGATGCAGCCAATCCTCCAAGAGCTTACAAGGCTCTTTTTTGTAAGCTTTTGGAGGATTGTCTACAACAGGGGTGTGTGGCCTAATATGCAAAGGAGCTCCTGCTAGAATTCCAATCCTGGGTACATGCATCATGTGAATCATATCAGCAGGCTTGGGCATAACAGTATTTTGAGGCAAGTGCTGGACATGCATTATGGTGGCAGCAGCTTATTCAGCAGGGTTTTAGGATCGTGATTTAATGTTAGTGTTTTCTGTGTTGGTTTTGTAACTGACTAGTGTTTGTTGTCTTATTGAAATTGTACCATGTAATTTAGTAAACTGCCTAGAACACCTTTGGAGCTTACCAGCCAGGTAGAAATGTTAAGTAAATCATTAAAATATATGAACCTGGAATCATGGATACATGGGGCAGAAATGTCCATGACCAGAAGGTTACTTTTTCTAATGTTATCTCTGATCACCTGGGTCACACATGACATTGTCCACATGACTGCATAACCAGAGACAGTCAGATCTGCTCATATGCAGAGACTCCATTGTCTGTGAGCAAATGCTAACAAGTGCATTCCCAAGCAGATTTACATCTTTCTAAAGTAATGGGCTTAGAAAGGTGTAACTCTTCTTAGGATTGCACTGTTAAGTCAATCATTTATATTACTTTATATAAAACACTCCTATTTAAATATGGGCATATTGTTGTTTTGCATAACTTGTGTTCCATTTTGTTCTTGTCTCATATAAATGAATTTTTAAAACTTATTCCTATATGCAACTCAGGTCCTATGTTGTCACATTTCATGCAAGTAAATCCCAAGAACCCAATCTCAGGCAATTAATTTATTTAATCAAACTCTCTCTCTCACACACACACACACACACAAAGAACAAAATTATTGTTCCCCATTCTGCTACTTCCTGGTTGAAAACTTAAGCAGAACTATGAAAATAGAACAAAATGTGTATTTTGTCTTTGTTCCTGTGTGCTCATACGTTGTATGCAAAAGCCCTTGGAGGAATTTCAAGTAGGTGATTGTTGGTAATCATTTTGTTTAAATGTGCAAGGTTGCACAGAACCTCAGTCTACTAGGAAACAGAATGTTCTCTCTCAATTATATTAGCAATCATTATTTCAATAGTGGAAAGTTCCACAGTAAATAATACAGACTCTTTATCATGCTTAAAAAGAAGTGCTTCTCTTTTTTTAAAAAAAAATCACACAGGAGATTTAAAGCATTCAGAAGAGGGCAGAGGGAGAGGAGATATTTTGCTTGCTCTTAACAAGTGAAATTAAGCTCTTCTCTTGTCCCTGCTGCTATTTTACTCTTTAGATAACTTAGGAGTGCTGGGACTGTCAATAGGAGACAAGGAGAAAAGGCTCCAGGATGGTCTTGTTGTAATCATTATGTTCATATAGAGCACAATTTGCAAATATGCTTTTGAATGACAAATTTAAAGGATATGTTCAATGATTCATGTTTCTCTCTTATTTTGTTCTTAGCAGGAGGGTTCTTTTCACAGAATCACGCAGTCTGACCCCCACAGGAAAACAGCAAGATTTGATAAGTATTTGTTTCATAGGGAGAGTATTTATCAGGGTCCTTTGGGAAGTTGTCCCTTCTAATTTTTGACATTCTGATTAAGGTGATTCCTGACTAAGATTTATTGTTTTGATCAATCCTCCCTTTGTACCTTCGTTCTTCCCTCCGTAGTAAAATGATATCCCTGGGACCAGATTCTGCTTTCCAAAACAGTAGTGTAAATCCTGACTGCTTCTGGTTAGATCTGCATTTCCATAGCAGCATTTGAACTCTGAAGTTTATAGGTAAAGCTGAGAGGATACTGTGAATTAAAACCAATGCCACCTGCAAAAAGAATATCCTCCCAAATGCCTTGGTGTGTCAGAAAGTAAATGAGACTGAATTTACTGAACAGAAGCCATTGGGTGTACTCTTAGGTGGTGGTGGCTTGTTTTACAGACCTTCACTCTTCTTGTTCTCCTCTATTGCTCTATCCTAGTACCTTAATCTTGGCTTGGAAATTATAGATTGGATTCAATCAACTTTTGCTGGTAAAAAGGGAGGAGGGGATCCCCCAAAAAACTATGATTTATGAGACTTCCTGACATGTTTTATAAAGGCTATCAAAGCTCCTCTTAGAGCTCTGTCAAGCTGGCCCGACTCAGAGGTGGTCTACAAAGGCATTTAAATGCCTTTAGAATTCACTCCCAAATTCACAAACCATGAACCTCCAACAAACCTCCATTTTCCCAGTTTGTGCCCATCGCTACTGCTTACCAATCTCAGGAATAGATATTTTGTCCTCCTGTTTGGTATCTGCATCTGAAGAGATCTTTGAAGATTGAATCTGTACAGAGGTCTCTAGGCTATGTTCAAGCTTTTGACTCTGAGATTCCTGGCTAAAGGACTGGGGTACTTGATAGTAACATAGAGTAGTCACTGTAATTGTGTGTAGTGAAGACTTCAACAGCCCAGGAGAGGCTACAGTTTGGTTGGTTTAAAATGCAAATATCCTCCATGGCCAAGGGAAGAAGCCCATGTAGGAAGATGGATTTGATAGCTGCCCTCTGTGTACAGATTGTGAGTCACCCTGGATTATTAGAGTTTACATTAGGATTCTGAGGAGTTCTTATGGAGCTGAAGGTCCATGAAGAAAGGAATATCTGCAAATAAGCATGGTTAGGAAAGGGGGACTCAGCAATGTTTAGAAACAGAATAGGCAAGTGAGCAGAAGCAAGAGTTCTGCAAAACGGAATAACCATGAGAATAGGTGCAGCATAATATGCAGTCAGAAATTAGGGTCTGTGTGACTAAGGGTCAAGTTAAAGGACAGGTGTGGTCTTAGGAGTCCAGGAACAATCCATCTTGAAAGCCAGGACAATGGGACAGGATGAAAGTGAAATGGAAACATCAACTGAGTCTGTTTCAAGGCAAGAGGAGAATATGTGTCTGATCACCCTTTCCTGGTCCCACTGCCTATCCACAAGACTCAAGAACATTAATCTATTACCACAGTGATGAACCAACCTAAATCTTTTGATCAGCCCTTGGCTCCCACTGTGTGATCATGGAGAAAAAGATGGCTGGAGAAGACAGCAAGCACATGGGGACTAGGTGAGCTCTGGGACTGGTAGACAGGGAGAAGACTTGTAAAGAAATCCTTGTTTCTGGAGATGTATTTTATTACCTTCCCCTCACTGGAAACTGTCTCTTCTCAGCTTCATCTTGGATGCTGTGCTATACAGAATTGGGGGGCGGGAGAATCTGAGACATGTTCACATTTTAAAGTGTTCACGTTTTCATTGCTATTGAGATTGTTCTGTTTACTCCATTGTTGAATGTTTTGTCACATTAGATGCATCACATTGACTAGTGTTTCCATGCTCATCCTTGAAGTGCTAAATGTGAGGTGAAAACATGGAAGATAGAAGTGAATGGGACATTTAAAAGTGAACATAATCCACTTGGAAAGCTTCATTATAAACATATTATCAACAATTTGTCATCAACAGTCATGTAAAAAGGACTCAATCACAGTTCAGATATGAAACAATCACTGGCCTGCTAAGGTCACTGAGGAAGTGGCTGGTATCAGGAATGAAATGGCTGAGCCTGCTGGGGTAATGATATGTGGTGTATGCTTTTGTCTATGAGATTTACAGTGCAGTCCCAAGTAGAGTTACAACTTTCTAAGTCCATTGGTTTCAAAGAGATTGCTCTTCGGCTTGCAGTGATCATTTCTGTTGACAAACCAACTTGAAGGGGGAAGGGATGGCTTGATTTGGCATAAGGCAGCTTTTTATGTCCATACATGTTTACTCTAGAACAGTTCAGACTTCTCATGACAAAAAGGAACAGAAAAATAAAGAAAAGTTGAAAGCCAACATATGCAAGAAATTTTGTCACAAGCCATTTATGAGACTTCCTGACATGTTTTAAACAGCCATGTTGTTCTGTTTGGTTAAACTCCTCAGCATCTCACCAGTGATAGAACTGTTCAAACCTGTAACCCACTATAATTCAGCATCCAGCAAAGTTACACTGTCCAGAATAGTACTGGTCTACAGGCCAGTTCTAAGCAATAAATTGTAAGGAAGTTGCCTCAGTATAATGATTTCTAAGATCAAACCATTAAAAAATTAATCTCTATTTGGGAACAATGCTAATTTCTCCCCTCATCTACAGTAAGAGTCACACAACAATAAAACACTATCTAGCTGCTTGGCTTGCTTGTGTGTGTGTGTGTGTGCGTGTGCTGGCAAAAAAAACCTTGGTGTTCTAGAAATAATCTAAACACAGAGGAAGAACAATAGTTTTTGTTTCCTTCTGCTGCTTATTTAATCTTTGAGCTTTTTGTTTCTTACCGCAAGTATTAAGCTGTAAGGATAACCCAGGGCTCTACAGAAGTAAGGTGCCACAGCTCGTGGTTTTCTTCTTAGATGGCAAAAAGACAAATTTCATCACAAAACTTTGCTAAGTTTTGAAAGAATTACAGGGATCAGCACCCTGTTCTGCAGAGACATCCCAAGTCAGTGGGAGATTGTGTTCCGCAGGGCTCTCAGCCTACCTTCCCTCTGCTGAGGAGAACAAATGGCATCGCACTATTTAAAACTGTACTTTCTAGCAACATGTTTGAAACTACAGCTGCCTGATATGGCTAATGAATTTTACAATCAAAAGCTAAAGTGAATTAGCTGTAGCAGATGTTTTTTCTCTGGGAACTACCAGACCTTTCTGGCCATTCATTTATCCTTCAAGAGGATAAAACTTTGCACTTCTATTATGTGATGTCATTGGAGCATTGCACAACTTTATCAAACTTTTTTTTTTTAATCCTGGAAACTGAATTAATTTTCTGCAAAGGTTTTTTGTTGTTTTTTTTAATATGTCTCTCTCTTTAATCACATTTACTGGGGAACATGTGTACTGTAAAGTTGGAGAGCAGATTATGGCTTTCAGAAAGGCCACTTTCAAAAGAAAACTGCCCTCTCACTCCCAAGGCCTCTATCTGAAGGTCCTCTGGTTTTGTGAAGAGGAAAAAATTAATTACTATTTTAATAATGAAGCCAAGCCTGCTGAAAATCCTCTTAGAGAATAGCTGGATGATGTAATGGCTAGCAGGGGGGATATTGAAAACAGTGACCACACAGTCTGCCTTTCGCTTTTTCTATTCAAACCCTGTAAGATGATACGGACTGCTGGATCGCACATTAGGGAATTAAAAACATAACACTGCCTGCTTGGCGAAAGGGGTGATAGCAGAGATAGCAGGTCACTCTAATATTAACATTTGCTTTAACCTTTCCAGTGACCTGCTGTCATCGGAAAGGGTCACAGCAGGGGAGGGGGGAGAGAGAATGAGGGTTTGTTTAGGCCAAGTGATGCTCAGGGACACCCGCTTCCATGGTGTTCTCTGCTCCTTCTTAATTTATCTGCTATCAAGTTGGATACCTCATAAAAGTAAAATATACCATTTATTCCTGTGAAACCCAAGTGTTGAGATTTTATAGAGGCAATGGTCAAAAATGCAGAAATATATTCAGTCAAAGATTCAGGGCGGTGATAGATAGATAGATAGATAGATAGATAGATAGATAGATAGATAGATAGATAGATAGATAGATAGATAGATAGATAGATAGATAGATAGATAGATAGATAGATAGATAGATAGATAGATAGATAGATAGAGAGAGAGAGAGAGAGAGAGAGAGAGAGAGAGAGAGACAGACAGAGAGAGAGAGAGAGAGAGAGAGAGAGAGATTTGAATGCAGTGTACTTGGTGTCTGTGCATCCTTAAGTGGAAAGCTCCTTTCTGGCAAGTGGAGTTTTCACAGTAGACACACAGAACCAGAGATAAGGTTGTCTATCATCTCCCTGTAATTGTTACTCTACCTCCAGTAGCCTGTGTTTCTCCCTCAGGATTTACAGACACCCCATGGGCTGACACTCATGTGTTATAATCTTTGTGGAACCTCTGAAGCATCAGTTCTTTGTGCTTTCAGATCTTTTTTAAAGTGCACACACACACACGCACATTATGCATACACAAAAAAAGACAAGTGTGATTGAGAACATGAATAATTGGGAAAACATGCCATATTAATTATGAAGTTAATTATATTAAAATAAGTATGCAAGCAAGAAGTTGAATGCATGCAATTTCCAGCTTGGAATGAGAAGTTTGCATCTGAAGAAAGAAAATACCAAAGCCACTCAGAAAACAATGCAGGTTATCAGGCTCAAGCCATACACTGAGGCCATCCATCAGTAAAGTCTTCTATCTGACAGAAGATGGGTTTATCCAGCACCCAGATTTTCTTCTCCTTCCTTGTTCTCCAGTCATCTCCAAGAGATCTGTCAAACAAATCTTTCTCAGCCTCACTCCAACAACACATATGTAAGTTTTGTGGATGTGAATCCTTCTTCTTCCCATTTCAAAGCCATGTGAGATTTTCAGTTCTTACTGCCATAGATTTATTGTTCCTTTGCCAGAGCGATCCGGCTACAGTTGCCTGCAATGTAGCAGAGATCTCCTATGTACTACAGGAGGTAAGGGGCTCAAGTTCTGCACAAAGAGCTCAACCAAGTCACATGGTTGAAAATGAAGATCTAGGCAAAGCAAAGATTGTATCACCATATCTGAAACTCTCAAGTCAACTCACATTCAGCAAGTCACCACATGGCAGCCACAGTATACTTGACTTGCATGGCCAGCTTAGTAGATAGTGAAGCATCACCATCTGCCAATCTCAGCCAGGATCCTCTCAGTATGTTAGAGTTCAATGTGTAATTGGTCTTAATGTTTTATACATGCAAACAGATGGAAGGTCAAAAGAGACACTGAGAAGCTCCACTAGGAAATAAATACTTGTGAAGTACGTACATTTAAGTGCTATTGCACAAAAGGTGACATAAAAAAAAACCCATGGCATTTTGCTGGCAGATTTTAAACCAGTGCAGCGGCATGAATTCGGTTGCCCAGTGGATGGTCTGAAGATATCTGATCTCTGAACCTTTTTTTTTTTTAACCTAGTCAAGAACTGCTTAGGAAACACTTAGAAATCCCATTAACATTGCTTTGAGCACCTTGGAGAAGGGTAAAATAGGCTTTTTAAAAAAATCCACAACTTGTATTCCTCTAAATGATTTGGGGTGGCATTTGTAAGAGCCCTTTTAATAGGGATGTATGCTTGCTATATACCGAGTCAGATAAATACCTAAAAAATACCTTAGTGGTATATTCTGTGTATTTATTCAGCTGAATCAAGTTAGAGAATCTGATTTGACTATAGAAATAGCTGTGCCCAAATGAAAACTGATATTATTTAGCTTTTATTTCTGTATGGCTAGAGGGCATTTGAAGTTTAAATGCCTTCTGAACTCGCAGAGTCATGCTACTGCAGCCGTGCAACTTCGTGAGTGAACTCAGAAGGTGTTTTAATGTCTTCTGAACTTGTGACAGCAGGACTCAGCCCATAAGCCGCCCTGAGCCACTTCGGTGGGAAGGGCGGATTATAAGTCTAAATATAAATAAATAAATAAAGTCCCCAGACACTCCCCATAGGGTATAACGGAGCTGAATAAATTTGGGTTTCCTGAATCTTTACCCAAATTCTAATACAATACTAATATTGGGATACAGGAATATTCAGGAATACTGATGGGGGGGGTGTCCAATAGACCTGCATCAGGGAAAAAATGAATTTTTTGCATACCCCTACCTTTTTAACCTCACCACAACCATTGCTAGTCAAACTTTGCCATTTTTTTCCTCTGTCCATGTCTGCCTGTTATTTCGCATCAGCTTGCCACTGGAGGAAATAAGTACTCTGGCTATGGCTTAGGTCTGATCAGATACTCAGTAGCACAAGGAATCCGCTGGAAGCTGTTTCTCTGGGGCTGGATAATATTTGAATAGGAATCTAAGCAACCAGATGGTTCCTCCCCTAAGAACTTTTAAGGAAATTCGAACACTTTTTAATAGAGGGAAAATACTAGACAGACCACCTCAAGGACCCCAGGTGGTCTGGGGTACTTCTCTGTAGAGTACTTAGCATAATGGTTAATTCAGCCCTCAGGATAATAAGTCTGAGTTAACAACCCTTGTTATCTCTGGTTGTGTCAATAAGCTCCAAGAGGGCTTTGCCCCTTAAAAGAGCACTTTATAGGACATTACAGAGAATGTGAAATAGAATGCATAATATAGAGAGGCCTAAACAAAGGCCACTTCATTCTCTATTTTCTCTTCTTCTTTTTCAGCTTTTGCTATAAAAATCAAGAATGGTTCCAATCAAATGACAAAAATTGCAAAGTGAATGAATATGTATTATTTGAAGATCATTAGATGATTCGATTAGGCTCATTTTTATAATCTACCTTCTCTCTCACCTTGAAAATGCCATGAATGTATACAGATTGAAAATTATCACACACTAATGAGAGGAGGGTGTTCTTCTCCCCCGGTTAAGATTATGAATTTGGTGACAGTTCAATTGCTTTGATATCAATATGGCTTTTTTAATGAATTCCAGCCGAAAGCAGGTGAATGGGGGGGAAGCACTCATAAAATATAAATGATCATTGTGCAAGTTAATGCTAGCCTCAGGATACAAATGTTTGCATATTTTCTATTTCTAAAAATGTTTGTAAGCTCTTTAAAAGTACTACATACTGCTAATACACCAAATGTACACTTTTATGGAAGGCAAAGCTATCTCTTGGTTACAGTTAATACATTCAACTGCCAATTCAGCCACATTCTGTCCTGTGGTCTAGTTCTGTGCATGACACACCCTCTGTTGCAACAGGGCAGCACAGTCATTTCTACCAATTAAAACTCCAGTTTATGTGTCCAATGAAGACTTGCATGGCTACCCTGATCAACATTTTCTTGCAATGTTGCCATTCATTTCAATAGAAAGGCCACTCAAGATGCACAGTGCTTTCTGCTCTGGGGATGATATACTTTAGATGGATCCTAGAATTTTCCCAGAATTACAACGGATCTCCAGACAATGCTTCCCCTAGAAGACATGGCAGTTTCAGAGGGCAGACTTTATGGAATCCCTTCCCCACTAAGCTCCCTCATCTTCCCAAATTCCATCATCCTCAGGCACCACGCTGAGATCTTCAGGAACTTTCCATGCCAGATTTGGCAGCTCCAGTTGATTCCCACCTTTGAAAGAAATAAGAACATAAGAGAAGCCATGTTGGATTAGGCCAATGGCCCATCCAGTCCAACACTCTGTCGCACACTGGCCAAAAAAAACCCCAAGTGCCATCAGGAGGTTCACAAGTGGGGCTAGAAGCCCTTCCACTCCCCCCCCCTAAGCACCAAGAATACAGAGCATCACTTGAACCTAATTGCACAAGAGGTCCAAGAAGTAACTGATTGCATCCAGTCTTTCATTTTATTGAGTAGCAGGCTTTCCTTGCAATGATACATCCTTTATGGAAGCCCTGGCTCACACAGGAGCTCATTTGAATAGCATCCAGGATTCCTCCATCATCCTATTGCAGTAACAGCCCACTTGCATCTATGAACCAGAATTCAGTCTTTAGGGTTGTCAGCCTCATGGTGGTGAGTGGACATCTCCCAGAATTACAATTGGTCTCCAGGTTACAGAGATCAGTTCCCCTGGAGGAAGTAGCAACTTTGGACTCCATGGCATTATACCCCTCTGAAGGAAGTCCCTCCCTTCCCCAAATCCCACCCTCCCCAGGCTCCAGCCCCAAAATCTCCAGGAATCTCACAACCCAGAGCTGACAACCCTACTTTAAAGCAGCACAGATCTCCTTGTCTGATTGCTTAAGGCGAACAGTGTCAAGCCAGTGTGGTGTAGTGGTTAACAGTTGTGGACTCTAGTCTGAAGGACTGAGTTTGATTCCCCACTCCTCTACATGAAGCTTGCTGGGTGACCTTGGGCCAGTCACAGTTCTCTCTGAACTCAGTTCCACCTACCTCACAAGGTACCTCTTGTGGGGAGGGGAAGGGAAGGCAATTGTAAGCCACTTTGAGCCTCTCTATCTTTAGGATAGAGAAAAGTGTGGCATAAACTCTTTTTATTCAAGCAGGGTATTTCATTCCTGACTCACTAACTGCAACAGAGTCAGCATGGCATAATAACCAGTCTCTTGAATATAGGATCACACTGGACATGGCTGGTGTTGTTTAACTGCTTAAAAAAACGGGGGGGAAGGGGGGCTAAGCCAGTGGGACCTGCAACACAAACCAAGGGGGTCAATCCATTCTCTCTATGCCATTTGAATACCTCCAGTCCAAACCCACCCACCCTCGATATGAATTGATCACTGGGTCTGTTTGGTTTATATTGAATTACTTGAACCACTACAAAACAAGGTTGTATCTCTTTCCCCTAAACTAGGGTTGCCAATCCCCAGGTGTGGGGGCAGGGAATCTCCCAGTTTGGAGGCCCTCTCCCCACTTCAAGGTCATCAGAAAGCGGGGGAGGGAAATGTCTGCTGGGCATTATTCCCTATAGAGACCAATTCCCATAAAGTTTAATGGAGAATTGATCCACAGGTATCTGGGGCTCTGGGGGGCGCTGTTTTTGAGGTAGAGGCACCACATTTTCAGCATAGCATCCAGTGCCTCTCCCCAAAATACCCTCCAAGTTTCAAAAGGATTGGACCAGGGAGTCCAATTCTATGAGTCCCAAAAGAAGGTGCTCCTATCCTTCATTATTTCCAATGGAGGGAAGGCATTTAAAAGGTGGGCAGTCCCTTTAAATGTGATGGTCAGAACTTTGGAATTCAATTATGCTTGTCACAACCTTGCTCCTGGCTCCACCCCCCCAATGTCTCCTGGCTCCACCTCAAAGTATCCTGGCTCCACCCCCAAAGTCCCCAGATATTTCTTTAATTGGACTTGGCAACCCTACCCTAAACTGTGCATGGACCAAAATACTGCATGTTCAAGAGATCAACCATTGCCAAGGACTGCTTAGATGAGCACCAAATGGTAGGATTTTTAAAACACTGATTATTTATGACTGATTTATATGATCTGTGACTGATATATCTTCTATGGCTGTGCTAGAGGGCTTTTTCTGGCTTTCTGTTGTTTTTAAAATTGGCACTGGAATTGCTATTGTGCTAATAAGAACTAACAGTCTAACAATCTATTGCTGTGATCTACTACCCTCTCAGAATCCCCAGCTTTTTAAAAGAGTCTCAAGTTTTCCTAAATCACACAGATATTAGGGGAAGATCAGACTGCTCCATTACATAATATACAATAAATTTACCACAGTGGGGGGGGGGAGGGGAGACAATGAGTGTAAACAATTGCCTGATGAGCAGAGCAGTGGAACAGCATGGGGAAGGATCAGAACTCAGGTTGTTAGGGTTGTCAGCCTCCAGGTGGAGATATTCTGGAATTTCAACTGATCCCCAGATGACAGAGATGAGTGCCCCTGGAGAAAATGGTTGCTTTGGAGGGTGGATTCTACAGCATTATACCCTGCTGAGTTCCCTCTGAATTCCACAGACTCCACCCTCTGAAGGCTCCACTCCCAAAATATCCAGGCATTTCCCAACCTGGAACTGACAACCCTATGGTCTGTGCACAAAGAGACAAGCTTGTACAGCTTGTGCACAAACAGCTTGTGCACAAACAATTTATTGTGCTATAGTGTAATGTTAGGAAGGATGCTGGTGAAGCAGCCTGCCAAGTAGCCACAAACTGGTTGCACAGGCTATGGTGGCATAGTTGAAAAAGAGCCAGCTGAGACTGAATCCCACTAGAACAAAACTTCTGTGGCTGGGTGGAGGGGATCCAGGTTTAGGGTGTCAGTTCTTGATGATGTGCCCTTGTTACCAGCACCAGCAGTCAAGAGCCTGGGTGTAATTTTGGATGTCTTATCAATGGAGATCCAGATCACAAATGTTGCCAGACTGGCATTTTTCCATCTGTGCCAGGTCAGACAATTTGCTCTCTTCCTATTCCTTTCTGACATACCCACAGTAATCCATGCAACAATCTCCTCCAGACTGGACTATTGTAACTCACTCTATGTAGAGCTACCCTTGAAGCTGACCTGGAAACTCCATCTGATCCATAATGCGGCAACCCAGGTCCTTATGGAGACCCTGGAAACAGCACACATTCAGACCATTGATGGTCTGGGACCCGTGTACCTTTGGAAGCACTTCATCTGGTATACTCCCTGAAGAGCTCTGCACTCAGCAGATAAGAACTTACTGGTGGTCCCCAGTATAAGGGACATCCGGTTGTCTTCAATCAGAGCCAGGTTTTTTTTCTGTCTTGGCTCCAGCCTGGTAGAACTCTCTGCTGAAAAACATCCATGCCCTGCCAGACGTAATGCAGTTCTGCAGTGCTCTTTCTGCCAGGTGTTTGGCTAAGGACAGTGATGGTTTCCATCTGGGTGTCTTTCCTGTCTTTCCTCTGTCCTGGCCTGGATGGCAGTCTTTTCTTTGCCTCCCCCATGAGGCAGTGAAACAGCTGAAATTTAGCACCATCTATTTAGCTTAACTAACATCTCTGTAACTTTTAACTAATGTATTTATTATTTTAACTATCAAAATTATGTATGAATTTTGTTTCGCTGTTGTACATCACCCTGAGCCCTGTCTCACAGGGGAGGGAGGTCTAGAAATGGAATTAAATAAATAAATAAATAAGTTGGGTCCTTTTTAGAACTGGCAAACAGAATTGGAACCAGGGGTGCTCAAGCATCCCTAATGGCAGGTGAGGAACTAGGGAAGAACCTGCTAGTAAAGCATCAGCTAAGTAAGGCCAAGTTGAGCTTGCCTTCCTCTCTGCACGCAGGCATTTCATGCTTAGCCATGCCCAGAGGTGCAAGCCAAAGGAGTCTGAGGGTTAGAGCCTAGAAGATAACTTTAACAGTCAGAAGCTTCTCCTTTTTCTTCTTTGTTACTGTGTGTTGTTCTTTTTCCATCTCCGTATTCTTAGCTCCACCAGCCTGCACCCCAGGAAGATTATCACCCTCCCTGCATCACTGTGGGTGAATCAGTTCTGAAGGCAGCCCAGCAGTTCAGCTACCTGGGGTGCATCATCTCCTCAGATGCCAAGATCGACAAGGAGATTGACAACAGGCTGGCAAAGGCAAACCGTGCATTTGGCCGACTGCACAAAAGAGTGTGGAGCAACAAGCATCTGAAAAAAGGCACAAAGATCAATGTTTACAAAGCGGTTGTGATGACAACCCTCATCTACGGTTTTATACCGTCATCACCTGCGACTCCTTGAGCGCTTTCATCAGCGCTGCCTTCGCACCATCCTCAACATCCACTGGAGTGACTTTGTGACCAACACTGAAGTCCTCAAGAGGGCGAAGGTTACAAGCATCGAGGCACTGCTGTTGAAGACGCAGCTGCACTGGGCAGGGCATATTTCTAGGATGGAAAACCACCGCCTTCCCAACATTGCTCTGTATGGCGAACTTTCCACCGGCCATCGAAATAGAGGGGCACCAAAGAAGAGGTACAAGGACTCCTTGAAGAAATCCCTTGGCACCTGTCGCATCAACCATCACCAGTGGTCTGACCTAGCCTCAGATCGCAAAGCATGGAGGCACACCATCCACCAGGCTGTCTCTTCCTTTGAGAACACACGCATAGCTGGTCTTGAGGACAAAAGGAGAGTGAGGAAGAATCGCACTGCTACAGCACCAACCCCAAATCAGACTTTTCCCTGCAGCCACTGTGGCCGGATCTGCCTGTCCCGCATTGGTCTTGTCAGCCACCAGCGAGCCTGCAGCAGACGTGGACTACTGCACCCTTCTTAAATCTTCGTTCGAATCTAAGAATCTGCTAAAGATTCTTAGCTGCTTTACGTCCCCATTGGGGAGAAAAGCAGAATACAAATATGCTAGACTAGATTAAGGCCTGTTGTGGAGAAAAATACAATAGACTCTAGAAGGAGGCTCGGGGTGAGTGCCCCTCCACCGTTACTATCTTCCCACCCACCCAAGTGAAGGCATTCACTCCACCACACAGCTCAAGGGGAGCTGATCTTTGCCATCGAGAGAGCAGTTGTAATGCTGAGTGATCCCCAGCCCTCACCTGGAGTTTGGGAACACAGTAAAGAACAGCAGGAAAAACAAAAAACTGTGAACAAAAAAACCTGTGTACAAAAATGTATAGACTCTGTGTCAATTTCTTAAACATGTAGAGATACCAAATAACACAGTAAAAATAGTTTCTTTCATGGGGGAAAGTTTCACTACAGTGAAGAGGCAGTCCTTTTGCACATAAATCCACATTCATAAGTCTTTGCATTTTTCCAAACACTGTGTGGAATCTTTGATGATATGGCTCCAAAGGAAAAATAACCTTCTGTTCCTTACGTGTCAGTTGACTTCAGACCACATTTCGCATAATATGCTTTCTCAAGAGCCCTACTGTTCTGTAATACTCACAATTTGACGTCAAGCAAAAAATCTTATTGCATTTCCATTAGGCACAAGCTCAAAAATATGTCTTCTGACCTGACCAAAGAGCATGCCTGGATAAAAAAAAAATGTTGCATGGTTAGGCCCTCCATTTTTGCACCTTTTAGTATGTGGTTAGCTGTAATATGAAATACTGTACAATAGCCGTAAGAAAATAAATTGGACAATGGAAGTTAATAGGAGGACATTGGATTTATACCCTGCCCTTCACTACCCAAAGGAGTCTCAGAGCAGCTTAGAATCTCCTTTCCTTTCCCTTCCCCTCCCCAAAACAGACACCCTATGATTTAGCTGAGGCTGGGAGAGCTCTCCAAGAACTTCTTTTGAGCAGAAAAGCTCTGAGTAGGGTTGCCAAGTCCCATTAAAGAAATATCTGGGGACATTAGGGGTGGAGCCAGAAGACATTGGGGGTAGCAAGGTTGTGACAAGCATAACTGAACTCCAAAGGGAGTTCTGGCTATTACATTTAAAGGGACTGCACACCTTTTAAATGCCTTCCCTCCATTGGAAATAATGAAGGATAGGGGCACTTTCTTTGGGGGCTCATAGAATTGGATCCCTGGGTCCCATCTTTTTGAAACTTGGAGGGTGCCTTGAAGAGAGGCACCAGATGCCATGCTACAAATTTGGTGCCTCTAACTCAAAAAACACCCCCCCCCCGAGCCCCAATAGCTGCAAATCAATTCTCCATTATACCCTATGGGAATCGTCGCCATAGGGGATAATGGAGTGCCCAGCAGACATTTTCCTCCCCCTCCCTCTGATGACCCTGAAGTGGGGGGAGGGTCTCCAAAATGGGGGATCCCCTGCTCCCACCTTCAGATTAGCAACACTAGCTCTGAGAGCAGGGATGGATTAACAATTAGGCCAAGCAGGCGCTGGCCTATAGGCCCCCATGCCTTTTGGGGCCCCAGGCAGCTTCTCTCCCCAGTTTCCCCTCTGCTTGCAACCCTCCCAGCCTGCACAAGAAGCCAGCAACTGAGCTGCTCTTTGCCTGACTTGCCTGGTGCAGCTGCTGCTGGTGCCATCACCAAGTTTGACTTTCTCTGCCTCTCCCCTGCAGCTTTGTTGAAGGGGCTTTTGAGAAGGTGCCTGCAGGCTGCAGCAGGGACTGCAGGCAGTGGGGTGCCACTCCAACTCTGAGATGATTTGCAGGGGGGGCCCGAGATTTTGACTGCCTAGGGGCCTCCACAGGGTTTAATCCAGCCCTGTCTGAGAAAGTTATGACAGACCCAAGGTCATTCCAGCAGCTGCATGGGAAGGAATGGGAAATCAAACTCACTTCTTTCAGATAAGAGTCTGTGCACTTAACCACTACACCAAACTAGTTCTAAAAGAAGTTGCTAAAATATATATATAAAGTTCGGGGGTATGATGAGTTTAAGACTCCTTTCCAGTTTGAATGAAATTACTTCCCACCAATTCCCAACCCCCTAAAAATGGATTTATCTGTTTATTTGCTGAAAAGAAGCTAGGTATATGCATTTGCCAGAGCTTAAAAGGATTTAGCACCTAACCATGTGAGCATAGTCTCCTTAGCAAATCCACAGTAACAATGAATGAAACAGACAAGAGCCACTCAGTACATTAAAAACCAGATATATTATCTTGCAAAAATAACTGTGATGTGAATGTCTTTTCATTTAGAGCCACTTACTGTTTTTTGAAAATGTAAATAGGATTTCTGCTTGATTCTGCCTCCTTGATTAGTTGCTATATCTAATAGTAAGATGACACAATTTTCAAATCATATTATCACTTGTTATCTTTAGATACTGGAAAGATCACAAATAATAACTGCAGCCCTTCTCTTATGGTAGAGAAGCCATTTAATTCTTGTTTGTTTGAATAGCTGTTTTGAATGTACAGATCACTTTCCAAAAAGAAAACAATGAAAGATTTGATTATAAAGGCATATTTATCCTACAAACTTACATCTAGATCCAACGAACCACCAAAGAACTGCACAATTTAATTCCATGAACCCCAGGAAATACTTTCCTGCCAGTCAGCCCCATTGAACAGAAATCTTTGGAGACCTGTTTAAAATTGCTCTCACTAACATGTTTCTTAAGCAACAGTCCCCCACACGACAGAGCAAACAGCCCATTTGGAAACATTATAAATATGCTGAACTGTAATGAAGTTGTTTCCAACATTCTGAAGCAGGGAAAAGTCTTCCAGCCTAACCATTATTCTGGTGAGAGTCAGTGTGGTGTAGTGTTTAGAGTAGGGGTATTAAACTCATTTGTTATGAGGGCCGGATCTGACATAAATAGGACTTTGTCAGGCTGGGCCTGTGTGTCATTAAATGTAATGCCAGGTAGCAGAGATATTCCATCGAAGCCCCACATTAGGAGGGAGTGCATGTTAAAACTAATATTTCTCTGCTAAACTGGAGTTCCTTGAGCTCATAGAATTCAATATTTTAACCGGGGTTGGTCCCATACCTTCCCCCCACTGCCCTTAAAAGATGCCCCCCAGGTGTTCAAAGACATGACTTCTTTACCTCCATTAAAACACTGTGGTTTAGTCAGGGGTTTGGGGGAATCTCCAATGTGAATAATAGGCAGAGCAACATTCAAGGCCCTCAACTAAAGTTACTAAACATGTTTCCAAAGTTTTGCTCCAAGGGCTGTGTAAACAGAGCACTGTCTCTTTAACTGATTTTATTTTTCTCGCACTCTCTCTTTTTTTTAGTTTAAAGATTACATTTAATATCTATTTCCCAGCAGTGTACAAACTGACATCATCTACTCATAAAAGTGGAATGCTTTGCTTTTTTAAGCTTCAAGCTGAATAACAAATTGCCACAGATGACAGCATAAAAGAATAACAGAATGGAATCAAAAGAAAATTCATTGTCAACAGAAGCCCCCTGCTGAGGAATTTCAATTTCATATATCTAATTATCCCTGTCAGTTGGAGGAACTGACAAAAAGCATTCTTTGTTCTCTCTTTCTGCCTCCCGCATCTCACTCTCAATTAATTGCAGCATACAAATATGACTAATTGTCTTTGCAGTGCTCAAGAGCTTTGTATATAAATGTTCATGAACTGAAAATGATTTGGAGGGTATTCATGCATCGATTTATGATATTTGAACACAATAGGCATGCATAATTCAGGTGACCATGTTAGAACCCTCACAAGCCCTTATTACAGAGATTAAGCTGGATTCTCATTTTATGCTCTCCCCCCCCCCTCCATATACGCTTTGTGACAATAACTTCATTTTGCACCTATTTAAAGAGGAAGAATTGCATGTCTGCTGAGGCTCATTGAAATCACCACCAAAAATTTAAATAACATACAGGGGTGGCCAGAGAAAAAGAATATTAAGTATTTTGAAAAGCACAACAGGGTTCATTCAATTAAAGTTTCTGATCCCAATCCAGAGATCCTTATACTCAGCAGTGGGTGCACATACACTGCTGAGCATAAGGAACTCCCTTGCCAAACACAAGGCTCGCTTTATCTGATTTAATGTCAATGCCTGACTACTTGTTGGGGCAGGGAAGAAAAAGATGCCTAGAATCATTCCATTCTCCTCAATTCCCAACAGGTGATCAAGCTATCAAAACAATAATCATGCTTGGCTGTATATGTATGGCTCAGGACTACTGCATATACCTCCCATGTGCCAGATATATATTTCCCCAAACATATATGGTTGCATACATGCACCATAAAACATCTTTCAGAAAGCACTCTGCATTCAGAAGCCTGTTTCTATACAATTCACCAGAGTACTTCTCTAGATTTCACCCATTCCAAGATCCACTTTTTAACTCTGGTTATGTCTGTGTGTTTAAATGACAGGGGGGAAATATGCAGACTAGTCTTGGGTTTTTATATGATTGATAATGATGCCTAATAATTTGCTAAGAAGTTAGTGGGTTTGTTTGTTTGTTTTAATTGGGTGATGAAAAGATTTCACAAAAAGCAGAGTTAGAGCAAGACTCAACATCGTCCTGTTGTTTTGAAACACTGGTTTACCTGCATGGAAAGTGTTAATACACATGGTCTGTGTTTGAACATGGTCCCATAATATGGATGAAAGGCATAAGATCTATACTGCCTTTGAGTTCCATGATAGAACAATCATGGTGGGATGAGAATTTAGCAAATTACCGTTTGCCCAAAATGAAGCTAAAATGAACCCAGGAATTACAGGGAAAATCCAGCTACTGTTCCCATTGATTTCAGTGGTGGAAGTTTAAATGCTTGCTTGAGATTTGTTCTGATTCCATGGAGAAAAATCTGGAAAACATGTTCAATAGAAGGAAGAAGAAGAAGAAGAAGAAGAAGAAGAAGAAGAAGAAGAAGAAGAAGAAGAAGAAGAAGAAGAAGAAGAAGAAGAAGAAGAAGAAGAGGAGGAGGAGGAGGAAGAAGAGGAGGAGGAGGAGGAGGAGGAGGAAGAGGAAGAGGAGGAGGAGGAGGAAGAAGAAGAGGAGGAGGAGGAAGAAGAGGAAGAAGAAGAAGAAGAAATTATATCCACTTTTCTTTTCCTAAAGGAGTCTCAAAGCAGCTTACAATCACCTTTCCCTTCCTGTCCCCACATCAGGCACCTTGTGAGTTAGGTGGGGCTGAAAGAGTTATGAGAGAACTGTGACTTGCCCAGGGACAGCCAATAGGCTTCATGTGGAGGAATGGGGAATCATACCCAATTGTCCACACTGCTCTTAATCACTACACCTCACCAGCTCTCATGCAAACAGAAAACAGAGTATGCAAACATAAAAGCCTGGCTCTGATTCAGTGATGCCATTCTATTTGTGCTATCTTCATGCTTCCTTTCTCACCTATGATAGGAGGCAGTGCACTTCTGCTCTTGCTCTGTGCTAATTCCATTCAGCTGTTCATCACATCAACTTCCAGTCAACAATGAGTCATGATTATGATGGAGGCAATATATTTCTAGAGCAAATGGCTGATGTGCAGTATTTTTGATGACTTTTTTTTTTTTTTTTAGATTTAGGATTAGATCCAACTCTGCTCTAATTGAGTATATTTAGAGAAGGGATCTTTGATCTCTTCCCTGTCTCACTGCCACCTCCTGAACTGAATTGACAGAGATTGGCCACCTGGCCCAGTTCCAGGAGGAGCAAAGCAAGCTCTTGTAAACAGAGCAACACCTTGCACAAGAATGTGAGGTGGTTTCTCCATGCTGTAGCCATTGAGTTACTAATGGTCTCCCAGTCTTCAGGAGTGGCTACCTGGTAAGCATTGGAGGTGGGGGAGCTGTACAAGAAAGAAAACAAAGATTTTTCCTGTGAACTTATTTGTTCACAGAAAGGTTAGATCCAATTTACAGGTTCCAATAGTGGTTCACTGCCATCTCTTTAGCTATGATGAGACCTTCTAACATTGCCTATTCCTTTGCATAGTAGTAAGTGTAGTCTCCTATATCACCACCAAATAGATCCCTTCTGGACTGGTCAACACATTTTCTTGCAGCCACAGAAGAGCTCCCCAAACATCATGTTCCATGCCAATTGTTCCTCCTCAGGAATCAGTGCTACATTAGATTCCAGAACCAGGTAAAGAGTGTTAATGTAACACACACACACACACACACACCACTTCCCAATGAAGCATAGAGTTTGTATTTCCTTGTTCTGTGTATACACAGAGCATTATGTTGGCTAATTCCTGGGTAGATAGACCTCTTTCTGTAGTTAGGGGCCTTATTCCACACTTGTATTGATGTGTATGTTTTAACAACTTTCATCATCTATATTTCACTTGGCCTTTTAATTTAGGTATGTGCAAGGTCACCAGCGGCAGACCAATTAAGCAGGTTCTCTTTAAGTTTCTCTTACTTGCATTTGTACGCAATGTACGCAGTCATACACCTAAGGCAAACCAAGAAATCTCAAACTGTAGTTGCCTCTTCAGTTCCAGCAAAAAACAAACAAACAGCTGAACAGAATTGCCTTTGCTAACTGAACTCAAATGGGTCTCCCAAAAGACACAGCAAATCTTGTTTAGAAAAGCGTTAAAAACTAAACACGCCATTGTCCCTATTAAGCTTTCGTTCCAAATCTCAACTGCAAATATATCTTTTCTCCCTCGCATGTACCTGTTAATTTGTCTCTCCCACTGCTATTATTTATCTCTCTAATTGTATTGTTTAACTCCCATAAAGCAGATTGGGGATACACTGGGTGAAAGATACCAATGCAAAATGTAAGTTGTATTTTCTTGCACAAGCTGGCATGTATTTAGAAGCACATAAACCATGGCTGGGATTCCTTCCCTTATTTCCTGATTTTTTTCCCTAGCTGAATTTTCTCTCAGTATTTCCAGTTTGCTTGGGATAGGGATAGACAATTTCCTCATATGTTAAGATGAAGAGATGCTTAAAATGTACCGGCAGTTTAGTGCATGCAGTTTTGGGGTGTTTTTGTTATCACAGATATTTCTAAAAGGAAAGCAAAGGACTCTGTGAAGACCATATTGACCTATCAGATTTGTGGCATTGACAGCAATAGCATCATGGTGTCACACAGGACCAAAATAATAAGTCTGATATTGAATGTCTGTGGTGGATAGTTTAAAAGCTCAAAATCTATTTTGATTTCTGAAGCAAAACCAGAGTGATTGATGCTGGGAACTCTGTGCCCAATATGAGCCTTTCTGTATCCTGGTCAAATAAAGCAAGCAGGTGCAAGTCATAGAAGTTACTGATTATTTATGGCTTTTAGATACTTTGTGGGTTTAGCTGGTGAGAAAAAGTTTTAGTCCACTCACATGGACAAAACCCAACCAACTGTCTAGCCTGATTAAATTCACATTGTTGCCTGAGCACATGGCAGGCAGGGAGAAAATTATGAAATCTCACCGCCTGTGCCATGGCAACTGAGCAAACAGCTCATGGGAAGAATGTGAATAATAGAAAATAGCAATATTTCTCTTTGTGTTTTCACACTTGACAGTTTTATCCCCACATCTGCCCAATGTCCAGTGAACAAGTGGAGGGCCTGCTGTAACCGAGAGCTCCCAGTCGTTGCCACCAGCCTCATCTTCCCCCTTTGATTGGTCCCTGCCAATGATCAATGTGCAACAGGGATGTTTTTATACAGCGAGCAACTGGAGGGAATAGATTTTATAACTATCTACAGCCTGAATAGCAATCTCATTGCAGGGTTATAGATTTCTGTCTGTGGAATGAGACTCATTATTAAAAAAACACTTTGAATGGCAACAGAGTCTCAAGCCAAGCCTCGAAGAATTCAGTTAGCAGGCAGTGAAGAATTTCCAGTCTAATCTATTGCAGCATTTTTTAAATCAACTTTATCAAGACTATAGGTAGGTTGGGGGGGAGGAGTTGAAAAAAGGAAACCAGTCAACTGGCTTACTTAAGGCTGTTTGCTGAACTGTCATGCCAGCCCTAAACATTGGTGTGTCTGTGTAGCTAGTGACAAACACCCTTGCGATGCAGGCAGAAAATCACTGTGATGTGAACATTCATTTCCTCCCTCTTAGGCATTTATTGGCTGGTGCAGAAAGCCTTAGGACTCAGAGGTGCTGAATCTCTATGGGAGATACCCACAAACTAACTGTACAGTTCCATGCACTAGTCACACTGATTCACTGGAGAAAGCAAGTGAAGGGCAGTTCAGTACTGGCCACTTCAATGGTACCTGAAAGCAAACTGCAAATGGGGAGCGGAGGCTGCAAGACAGATGTTTACCTTAACATGAAATCCTAATAGAGTTACAGCCTTCTAAGTTCATTGACTTAGATGGATGTAATTGTGCTTAGAATGGCACCTAGAGTGATTATGTCAGAGATCTAAAGTACAGACATAGTTTAATCTGTTAGTCATTTTATTACAGTAGCTCTCTTTGCAGGGCCACTGGGATGGGGTGGAGTTGTGTACAAAATTCCCTAGGCCCTTTGGGAGGCTGAAAAAGTCCTCCTGCCTCATTTTGATCTCATGGTCTCCCATGACATGTTATCCTTTTGCTTGACTTGAAATCATAGCAAGAACTGTGGTAAACGGAGGGAGCAAAAAACAAGGGAAAATAAGTATAGCTGGGTGCATTCAAACACAGCAAATAAAGCACTTTGCAACTGGATTATACTATGTAAGAATAGCAAAATCCACTTCTGAACAGTCACCATGTGAGAGCACCCAGTATGTCATTGACTGAATTCTATGTCAAATTCAGGCAAGAGCTGATCTCTTGGCCCTCTCCTGTTCTTTTCCCGAACCCATTTTACTGGAAAGCAGGATTAAATGTTAAATTAATCCCTCCACTAGGGGGCACATGGAGATCTCCCGCTATTAAAATTGACCTCAAGATGACCAAGATCAGTTCTAGAGAAAATGGCTGCTTTGGAGGGTGGACTCTATGTCATTATGGCCAGCTGAGGTCCCTCCCCTCCCCAAATCCTTCCTCCCCAGGTTCCACCCCCGAAAATCTCCAGGTATTTCCCAACCCAGAGCTGGCAACCCTTCCCTCCACCGCTCACTTCTTTTGGGATTCCATCCCTGAGAAGAAAGTTTGATGTAGAAACTGATTACACCAAGGCTGGGAAAGTTATGATTGGGTATCTACATGGTTACTTCACTTTTTAAATCCACCTCACATGACCTTTTTTCTCTCTTGCAAGCCCTGTGAATGCCTGTGATCTCTTGGGATAAATGTTTGGGCTCATATACACCAGGATATGCTCCACATCTTAATTTCTAGGAAATACAGGGTTCAAGCCTATTTTATTACCAAAATCATTCTAATCCACAGTGCATGGGGACTTTCTGTAGTTAGTACATTCTACCTGCTCAGGGAGACTTTGGTCTCTTCTGTCGATATTTCTGAGTTGAGCCCTGGCTTTGAAAAGCGATGCCAGAGCTGAGACAGCTGAGCCCTGCTACACTCAGATAAAGCAAAGAGCAGTTTCTGAGGTTATGGGATGAAAGCCACCCAGGACCAGGAATGGCTGAGCAGCATCAACACCTGTTTGTGATTTCAATGCACGGTAACATCACCATGTCTGAACTGCATTCACAACATGGCTTGCACATTTGCAATGACATGCACATAGAAAAAAAGGACTTTTAAATTGGCCTTCAGTTGACAGGGTTGTATGTTCTGGTGGGGGTCACACAGCTGAGGCCTGCAGAGTAAAACACAAATCAAAGACATCCTCCACTTAGGATTACTGTGTCAGACCTTTGTGTGGTTCAGAATTACCACAGAGTTATTATATTGTTTCTAAACATCTTATATATCTCCTGGATCTTGGAATGACCATTATGAATTAGTACCAGATATCTCAGTCTTCACTTTACCATCATCAATGACTGGTTTTGATAGCAGGGTCTTGATTACTAGAATGACAATCCATCTGGCACTTTCTAAGACCCAATCAACTCCTGTTTTTAAGGGCCAAACTAGACATTTTGCTGTCCTCATGGCTGCCACAAGAATGCCACAGCCATTTTTTAAAAAGCCTTTTAAAATGTTGCCAGATAGGGTTACCAACTCTGGATTTGGAAATACCTGGAGATTTGGGGATGGAGACTGAGGAGGGTGAGATTTGGGGAAGGGAGGGACTTCAATAGGGTATAATGTCATACAGTCCATCTTCCAAAGCAGCCATTTTCTCCAGTTAAATGGATGCCTCTCACTTGGAGATCAGTTATAATTCCAGGAGATCTCCAGCCACTACCTGGAGGTTGGCAACTACTGCCAGGTTCTCTTGCCACCCCTTCCTCTATGCCTTTTCACATGTCAACAGCCATGGGGAGTGTTTATGCACTTGATAAGGCACAGTGGGGAAACAAGAGCACCTCAGCCCACCATACTGCAGAACTGGGACCTCGTGGCATTTTAAAATGATTTCAAAATGGAAGCAGCATTCTTGTGGTAGAAAAATGGAAGGCTTCATGTGCATTGTGGCCCTTAGTTGTGTTCCTGTAAAGACTGCTTACAGACTAACTTATTGTGGTGGAGTGGAAAGGGGAAGAATTTCTTACAGTTTTCTTATGAATTTTTCACTAATCATAACTGAGAGTAAGAGAAGGAATAGATGTTTCCTGGGAGTGAATATAGCCAATGAGCTCTCTTCCCCTTCCTAGTCATAGAACCATGCTGCACCTGCCATGGCTGTAGAGGAGCATCAGGGGTGGCCTGCTATAATTTTGATGTCTGTAGTTTGCACAGGGTCCATTCTATATACTCCTGAACCTCCTGAAACTGTGCCACCAGCCTTTGTAATTTGATTCCAAAATGACCGGGAGAATGGAGAATGTCTAGCCACCTATGCTTATCATTCTCCTTCAAAGCACTGACTTTGGATACAACTTCATTGAACTTCCCTCAGAAAGCTAGCAATTACTCATAGAAAAGGGAACCTCCAGAGCTCTAAAAGAAGGAAGAGGAGAAATGCATTGGAATGAGAAAGATTTTTTTTAAAAAAAAAATATTTTCACCTAGATTATCATTTGTTACAATCAACACTTGTGGCAAGTATTCTCACCAGACATCACATCACCAATCAGAAACATGGTAGTTGTATTATCCAAACCCAAGCATGAGACTGTCACTCTTAACCACAGTGCCACACTGGATCTTACCAGCTGTGACTGCACCATTTGTCTCCAGTTTAACTGAGGTGTGGGGGTGGAGTTTGTATGAATATATAGCTACCATTATATGTAACTAGTTGATCACATACAGACAGAAACAATTCCTCTGTCTGATGTCTAACTGGGAGGCTGTATAAAGCCAGAAACCATTGCCAGGTTCTCCTGGATGGGGCTGTCACTCAGGGATGGTGCAGAATATTATTGGGGAAAGGCATTGTTTGTTTGCTTGTTTCACACATTACAGGGTTTTTTTATTTTTGGAAAGGGCACATTTAGATGTTTTCCTGGACATACACATTAGAAGCACACTGCTCCGATTACATGTGCAGAAGTAGGGCTTCTGTGCTGTGTCTTTTGTATTTTGTCAGTAGTGGCCATGGGGATGGCAGCATGAGAAATTATAGCCCCTGCTGTGTAATGTTTTTAATAAATACAAATGCACTGGCAGAACTAAAGGAGCAGTTCAAGCCACTACAGAATCTTTTCCATATTAATCACAATTAAATATAATTGAAAATATCAGTACGCTTGGCAGAAGGGGGGAGGTATCCATATCGGACGCACATTCCCACAATATTGCTTTGCTCTCCTACACAATGTTAATTTTTGATGCTAACTCTATAGTTTTGACACATGGTGTGCATTTTATTCACATTATTTGTATATCGCTTTTCCTAGCCATTTGCACAAAGCAGATACTCACATAAAGCAGACAACCAGCCAACCATATTATTTTACAGCTGCAACAACCCATTAAATCAATTTTGAAAGAAACCAAAAACACAGTCCAAACCTATAAGTTGCTGAGCTGACAAATAAATGGTCCTAGACACAACACAAGAGTGTTACACTGAGCATGTGACTCCACACAATCAAGACAAGTATGTCAACACTGTGACAACAAAACCCAGCCAACATCAGGCATAACTTGGAGAAAGAAACGTTGACTGCGGGATGACATGATAGAGGTTTACAAAATCCTGCATGGGATAGAGAAGGTAGAGAAAGAAGTATTTTTCTCCCTTTCTCACATACAAGAACTCATGGGCATTCAAAGAAATTGCTGAGCAGTCGGGTTAGAACTGATAAAAGAAAATACTTCTTCACCCAAAGGGTGATTAACACATGGAATTCACTGCCACAGGAGGCGGTGGCGACTACAAGCATAGACAGTTTCAAGAGGGGAATGGATAAGCATATCGAGCAGAGATCCATCAGTGGCTATTAACCACAGCTTATTGTTGGAACTCTCAGTCTGGGGAAGTGATGCGCTGTATTCTTGGTGCTTGGAGGGGGCAGAGTGGGAGGGCTTCTAGTCCCACTGGTAGACCTCCTGATGGCACTTGGGTTTTTTGGCCACTGTGTGACACAAGTGTTGGACTGGATGGGCCATTGGCCTGATCCAACATGGCTTCTCTTATGTTCTTAACACAACCAAGGCTGTCAACTCCAGGTTGGAAAATTCCTGGAAACTGAAGGTGAACCTCAGATGGGTGTCATGCCATAAAGTCCACTCTCCAAAGCAACCACTTTCTCTATGGGAATGGATATATGTAGCCTGGGCATCAGTTGCATACCCAGGAGATCTCCCAGCTCTACCTGGAGGTTGGCAACCCTAACATATCAGTGGCATGGAAAAACTGTTATCCATCATAGAAGTTGCTGGAAGAGGCCCCCTAAAGATACTCAAGATGACATGAGTAGAATACATCACCCAGAAAACCATTGAGTCTTCATGCAATAATTCATATTGATTCAGTTCTGCCTAATGTACTGTAACAAGCTGTAATAATGGGATTACAACTGTTAAGGAACACTACAGATTTGCCTGCACTTTATGCATTTAATTTATTAAAAGGTTCATCCACACAGACCTTTGTTAGTGAGTTCAGTGTTACTTGAAACTCATAATCCTTGCCTGATTCTGCTATTGGTGTGTTGGGTGCATATAAACTGGACACTCATTTTTAAAAACCTACTTTCAGGACTGGGTTAGATGAAGATAAAGAAAAGTATAATTTAATGTATATTGCTCAAACAAGCAATGCATCTTATTTAAATTCTATTGAGGGGTTGTGCAGTATAGTGGCTACTGAGAGACCAGTTTCAAATCCCCACACTGCCATGGAAGTTTGCCGGGGGATCTTGGGCTAGTCATACCCACCCACCCTAACCTACTTCAAAGGGCCATTGTGAGGATAAGATGGAGAAGAGGAGAACAATGTGATCCATTTTGGATCCCCAATGGGGCGAAAGGTGAGGTATAAATGAAGTAAAAATATGTTTACCTCCACTAGTTAGTGAGTTAACATGTATTTCACTTGCAGCATGCTGTCTTATTGATCCAGGCGGATTGAAGCAGTAGGACCACTTCTGAGTCCAGTGGCACCTGTAAGACCAACAAAAATTTATTCAAGGTATAAGCTTTCATATGCAGGCATACTTCCTCTGACATAGCACTGCACCCCACCTCAAAGGAAAGGATGTTCTTAGCTAACTCCATGCTTGAAAGGAGACAAATGGAGCTTAACAACTGAGTCTCAATTATTTTTAACAATTAAGAAGGATACTTTTGCGCATTAGTCTCCTACTTTGACATATTTATTAGGGGTGTGCAAAAAAAATTCTGAATTAATTGGATTCGGAAATATACGGGGCCAAAAAATTCAGAAAACCGTATATTTCCGAATACGGGTACTCAGAATAGCCACATATACAGTAGATGTGCGGCTATTTCCGAATATATGGCCCCATTATACCCCCCAAGTTCCAAAAAGATTGGGCCAGGGGGTCCAATTCCAGGGGCATCCAGAGGGTGCCCCTATCCCACCATTATACCCTATGAGCCATTGAAATCAATGGCAACATAGGGCATAATTCGAGGCTACTGGGGGGCAGGGGGTTTGAGGGAGAGCCCCAAAAACTGCAAGAAACCCACAGGGGACTCTCCCCTACAAAAACCCCAAGTCCCAAAAAGATTGGGCCAGGGGGTCCAATTCCTGGGGCACCCAAAGCCAAACCTAACTTCACACCAGAGAATCTCTATAGGACCCAAATGCACTACATCCATCTATCTACTCTATGAACCCTGCTGGCCTGGAACCAATATAAACGCAGTTGCCAATGGCAACATCACTGCCACACAAAACACAATTTGCTCAAGGTCTGCTCTGCAGACCTGGCTGCAGCAAACCCAGATGTCAGCTCTCCAGCCCTGCCCCAAACAACACGAGGAGACCTGGCCAAGCACAACAAGCATGCTGATTCTGGGTCTCTCACCCAGGTGCCAGCTTCCCTGCCACAGAACACACAATCTACAGATGCCAGCTCTCCAGCCCTGCCCCAAACAACTCTCAAACAACTCTCAAACAAGAGAAGCGGTGGACTACACCTAGCTCCACATCATTCTGTATCTGACACAAAGCAAGAAGCATTTAGACTTACCTCGAGTGATGGATGGTTGGCTGGTCCAGGCTCCTTTGCGTTACCCTGGGGGCACCACAAGGAGGCGAGCCAGAGTTGCACCCCAAATGAGGAAGATCACTGGGAGGGCCTCAGATTGTGTGAGAGGAAAGGAACCATTCCTTTTCTCTCAGCTCAGCAGCAGCACACCAGCTATCACTGTCCCATTAGAGGGACCTCTGCATTGGTATGGCTGCTGGCTGCCTGTCATCATCACTGGCACCTCCCTCTTTCTTCCTCCTGCCCCTGAAAAAAAATGGGTTATTCTGGCTGGGCCTGTAGGTGCTGTTGGTTACAGTTGGGGGCTTCAATGGCCCTTTCAATATTATTAGGCATGTGTGGATGGGGACTGGGGAAATTTGGATTGCTTTGCAGATTTTAAACCAACATTCACTTTTGGTTTGGGAATGGATGTGGGGGGGGGGATGCACTGTCAATCAATTTGTGAGTGATTTTTTGGGCTGTCTTTGGACTCTAGTCTATTTTTAGTGGGAGAGCGTTTTACAACCACCTTCCAAGCGCGGGCCAAGAGAGGATGCAGGCACAAGTAGGTGCTCACTTCATTCACTCTCAAAGTCTACATTCGGGGAGCCAAACTGAGGCAAGTTGACCTTCAGGAAGACCAACTGCTCAACTGTCCAGGGTTGCAGGCAATTGCGATGTGGGCAGACAATGTCGCCCATATGTGAAAAGACGCACTCGCTCTGCATGCTTGTCGGTGGGCATGAGAGGAACGCCTTGGCCACAGAGGAGAGGGCCGGCCAGACCCTCTCCTTTGTGATCCAGTAGTCCAAAGGAGACATTTCCTGCAACTCATTGGGCTTCAAAAGATAGTCCCTCACCATCACAGCACCCATCTCCACTCTCAGGGGCCTACCGCTCCCAGAGGGGCCAACGAGCCACCCAATGAGTGTCATCTTGGCATTCTTCATGGCGTGAGTCTGGTGGGAAACACTGCCTAGCCGGGGAGGTTGGGGATGAACAGCAGTGGAAGTGGCAGATGAGCTGCTTCCACC
Organism: Heteronotia binoei; assembly: GCF_032191835.1. Taxonomy (NCBI): domain Eukaryota; kingdom Metazoa; phylum Chordata; class Lepidosauria; order Squamata; family Gekkonidae; genus Heteronotia; species Heteronotia binoei. Next base: position 101,489,756 of record NC_083229.1, read on the forward strand.
CCCCTCCTCCTCAGTTACCAGCACTGGGCCCACCTTGACTCTGCAACACTCGACCTTCTGGGAGAGCTTGTCTCGCCAGCGATCGAGCTTGTTGGCCCACTCGGTGACTGTGCCCTTAAGACGCGGGTCTAACATGGTTGCCATCATGTAGACCTTATCCTGGGTGAAAGTCTGAAAGTGGGCCTCAAGCACTTCCTGCAGCCTAACAACCAGGGCGCACACCACTGGAAGAACGTCTGCACGGCCTTGAGCTGGCACTAGAAATGAGCCCAGGTCCTCACGGGTCATGTGGACCATGGGGACGACCAGTGCGATGCTCGCTGTGTCAGACGAGAGCATTTCTGTGTGGGTCTTGAAAGGCCCAAGAACCTCCACAGTCTGAGAAATCGCTTCGTGAGAAGTGACCTGTGATGTGCTGACAGTTCTGGAGCAGAAGTTGGTACCCATGGATCGCTGCTAGATACCGACGATCCTGGCTTTTCGTCTGGCCCAATGCGTCCTTAACCACGAGGTGGAGAAGGTGGGCCACACAAGGAAGGCATTGTAGGCCCTGATGCTGGACAGCGGCCTTTATGTTGGAGCCACCATCAGTCACCACGAAGTCCATGGTGACGTCCCCGCTGCCTACCCAGCCCTCTAACTGCCCTGAGAGGATGGCTCTGAGAGTGTCCGCCGTGTGCGGCATGTCGACTGCTTTGGTGTGCAGCAAGGCCCAGCAATAGCCGGCCTGGCGGCCCTGACCCTGCCTGCCGCTACTGCCAATGCCACCCCCAGCCTGCAGCTCTCTGGATTGCCATCAATGCGCAGTCAGGGAAAGATACCCCTCGAACGCATATTGGGAGCTCCAGATATCTGAGGTGAAATGAACAGTCCCCCCGGCAGCACGGGACAAATGCACCTTCACCACAGATCTGGTCGCCCTGAAAACAGCTGGCACAATGGTCCTGCTAATGGTGGTTCTAGCAGGAACTTTGTACCAGGGTTCCAGGTACTCGAGCAACCCTAGCGCCCCAGAATTTTCGACCACTGAAAATGGAAGCCCATGGGCGATCAACCTGGCAAGGTTCCAGGCAATCACCCTCCTGCCGTACCTGATTCCCCCTCTTGGCACACAGGTGCCACCCCCATCAAACATCTCAGGCAGAGATGCCTGGCATCCCTGCACTGCCACAGAACTCTCCTGCAGAGCTCTGGAGGTAATTGCGATGGAACAGACCTCCTGGCTGGGTGGTGTTGGCCACTTGGACACCCCAGCACCAGCCTGCTTCTCCCCCTTAAGAAGCACTGCCGGGTGGTGCTTCCGCAGGCAGTTCCACATCCCCCCCCCCCCGGAGTCAGGTGGGCAGCGTCCTGCCCACGACTGATTCGGACCCTGCACAGCTGGTACTGCAGATAGCGTGGATCCTCCATAAGTCGGAAATGCTTCCAGACTTCAGAGGTGTATGGATGCCCAAGCTGACCGGCAGCTTGGATGTCCAGAGCCACATCCTGTGAGGGGCAGACACATCGTGTTTTGGGGTGGCAGGAGGGGCTGGCCGCCGGGGGGAAGTGGACAGAGATGGAGCCACCTCATGTTTCTCCATTTCTTCCGCCTCCACCCCATGCAGCCTCCCCTCCTGGCCATTCCCTGAAGGACTGCTGGTCATGAAGGAACCAAAGAAGGGGGCTGGTCCTCCTCAACCAGCTTCTCCTCCAGCTCCTGCAAAACACTCTGCACCTTCCTTGAGGTGATCGTTTTGGACAGAAAACTGTCCCCAAAGCTCATCTCCAAGGAGGGCTGCTCTTGCTGCCCCTTCTCCAGCTGCTAAGGCCGAGCGACATCAGCTGGAGGAGAGACTGCCCGAGCAGCAGACCCCTGCTCAGTGCCAGCACCTAATGGCACCTCTGCTGGGGGCGCCCCAGCAGCAGCCTTGATGAAGGGCCCAAGGCAGGTCTTCTTCTTCAAGTAAACAAAAGAACAACAATGTTGCTGATGGCTGATGGCTGAGGGATTAGCCCAGCCATCAGCTACACAACAGCCCTGCAAAGCATGCATTTGCAATGCATTTTGCAAATGCATGCTTTGGATTGGCTGCTGGGGCTCCTCTCCCCCTCCCCCTCCCTCCCTGATCCCAGGGAGGCTATGGGAGAGGCGGGAAAAGTCTTCCAAAGGCAGGAAAGGAGGCAAGCAGTTCCCCTGAGGCTGCAGAAGCTCCTTTCCCGCCTTTTCCATGGACTTTCGTATACTTCCGAATATATATTTGGAAGTATATGGGGAGCCGTATATGGCTTCCGTATAATGGGTCCCAATTGGATTCGGAAGTATATGGTGCCATATACTTCCGAATCAGGGGTGATTCGATGGCTTCCTTGATTCGGTCAAACCAAATGCACACCCCTAATATTTATTACTCTACTGTTTTTCCTGTAATTAAATCCAAACGTATTGTGACCTATAAACTTAGCTTATTATTCCTATTTAGTCTTTGCATATCACGAAATATCTTCTTTATGCTAATTTGCTGTTCACCTATGTAGAGGCATCTGTCTGTACATCTCTATCTATCTATCTATCTATCTATCTATCTATCTATCTATCTATCTATCTATCTATCTATCTATCTATCTATCTATCTATCATCTACCAGCAAAAATTCCAACCACTGCCTTGTGAAAGTGGCAGTGCCATTCCAGTTGTAGAAGTCGTCTTTGGATTCAACCCAGTGCCCTAGAGGCAATAGTTAGTTCTTTCTGCAATGCAAACAATAAAAAATTATATTAAACAATCTGATTATTTGTCTTTGTACCACATAGATATTACTAGATATTACTAATGCTGTTCTTCAGTTATTCATAAAACTTTATAATAGTTACTATACATGTATTTAAATGCAATTTCTATTTTAAATTGTTATTACAGGAAAGATGTTAATGTAAAAATACTATACTTACAAATACACATGCACTGTGTGGGAAATGGCGGAATTATATATTACTCCAATCACTGCCATGCCAACAAAAATGGTATCTCTAGATCACATTCTCCTTTCATGCTATATATACTGATACTTACCTGGTACCTTGCTTCAGCCTGCTGATGGGTTCCCCTATCTCTACTCCACATCATTAGTTGATGCTAATAGGGCAAGGAACGATATGAACATATGAAGCTGCCTTATACTGAATCAGACCCTCGGTCCATCAAAGTCAGTATTGTCTTCTCAGACTGGCAGCGGCTCTCCAGGGTCTCAAACTGAGGTTTTTCACATCTATTTGCCTGGGCCCTTTTTTGGAGATGCCGGGGATTGAACCTGGGACCTTCTGCTTCCCAAGCAGATGCTCTACCACTGAGCCACTGTCCCTCCCTAACAATGTTAGACCATAGGTAGTTTTTATTACTCAACAGTTATGGGCTCTTCTTAGACACCCATTCTGATTAGAGAATAAAGTATTTGAGTTATTCTTATCAATTATATATGGTTATGAAATAGTTTGCTGACTTGGATCTATACTTGTTACATTATGCACATTATAAATGGAACTTGGTTGTACAATTGCAATACCTGAATATATATTTGTATACCATAATTTTCCAGTTGCCTGCATACAAGCATTAATTTCTTTTGGAAATGGCTTTTAGAAGAACCTATATTTATTTTTTTACCACCCAAAGAATGTAGTAGGGCCTACAAAAAGAAAAATAAAGGTTGCCCCAAAGGTGCATGCTTGTGAGCTCTAATAATGATAATCTCGCCCACAAAAGTGTACTTTTTTCCTTAACATGATTCATTGCTAATTAAACACTTATTTTAAATGGTGTCTTAAATCTAAGATTGAGCTCCCTCTGTCTTTCAAAGCAGCACATCACTGCAGATGTATTCACACAAGTTTCTCATATAAAAATAGCTTGTCTGTTTGTCTCCTACTTTGGAGCTGCTATTACAGCTATCTACGCTACATAAACCCAAGCATATTAATTATTTAGTGGCCTGTGGGCAAAGAATATTGTTGGCTCCTCATTTGGTGATAGGAGGGAACAATATTTCCTCTGGTGCTTCTTTGTCGGGCCATGTCTGCAGTATGCGCAACTGAGAAAAGAAGTGAGCAGCATCTCATAAGAAATATTACTACACAATTTTTCTTTGTCTAAAGCACCAAGTTCCTCTCCTTAGAGAAGGAGCAGAAAGGTGTCTTTATGGTGGTCAACTACATGATTACTATCCCATGGCCAACAAATGGCACAGATAGGACATGAAAGTGGACTGCTTGCTCTTAATTTTTTTTTTAACTGTTGTACTTACTGATGTTGTATTTTAAATGTAAGCCACTTCAAGCTTTGGAGAGGTGTAATATGAATTCTTAAAGAAATCAATAAATACAAATCAATCAAGAAAGGAAGCATTCCATCTGTAAGTTTTCCCCACTCAGACACAGATCAGAGGCAGCCGACAGGAAGGGACGCTGGCTTTGTGGTAGAGCATCTGCTTGGTAAGCAGAAGGTCCCAGGTTCAATCCCCGGCATCTCCAACTAAAAAGGGTCCAGGCAAATAGGCGTGAAAAACATCAACTTAAGACCCTGGAGAGCCGCTGCCAGTCTGAGTAGACAATACTGACTTTGATGGACCGAGGGTCTGATTCAGTAGAAGGCAGCTTCGTATGTTCATATGAACAGGAGTCTAGTTCTTAAAAGACTTGGCACTATAGGATCATGGATACAGTATCCTCGGGCTTAAGGAGCTAATCTTCCTGATGTAAATAATGGACCTGTTAAGGATACCCTGGCTACTATTGAGACATCACACAAATGTCCTTATAAGTAAG